>NC_137257.1:4669915-5269915 GCF_965637545.1 Phallusia mammillata | reverse complement strand
GTCAACAATATACCAGTTACGGTGTGTTGGGTTGAGTTTATTTCGCGTGAGAAAAAGTAGAACAATCCCCAAGCCAAGAAATCGCGCCCCGTATGGAACGCCCAAATACAGAAAAAATTGATGCTTGATGGCTAAACACCCATCGCACTGCAGCTGTACAAAAAAGAATGACTCATGCAGTGCAAACTCTCATTTCATGTCACCGTTTAAACCGCAACCAGCAGCCATAGGTGAAACTACTTTAATTCATCATGGGGATGGGTAGGGTTTGCAGGAACTTGGCTAAATGGTCGGGCACGCTTTACCCATGTACATACATAAAAAAAAACGTGCTTCAACCCCGTGAAAAAGAGGGGCCGGGTTGAAAAGAAAGTTTTATAGTATCCCTAAACGTCAGCTTTTTATGAGACATGTTTTAAATAGGTATTTGTCCCCTTTGCACCACTTATAAAGAGCCAAATGTGGGTCTTTCCTGAGGTATAATGTTGTAGATTTTCCTTAGCTGTAAGACCAATGCCATGTGAACTGGAACAACATCGTCCAAAATAAGAAGAAACGCTTTTTTAGATTTTTTTTATGTTTCGTCTTTTCATACATTTTACACAACGTTATTTTCAAATATTTTGTCTTTACCTTACTTACCATTTATTCGCTTGATGTTTTTGTATTATGTAGCCTACATCGTTTGTTATGTCAACAACTAATGTTTGCAGTGGTACAAAAGCTCAGATGCTTTTCCCGCCATCCGAAATCGACTTTGTGGCCCACATAAGGAAGTGTTGTACGTCCCGCCATCCTAAATATACATCGCGGCCCACTTGAGCTTCTACCCGGCCGACAAATACACCCAGCCTACAGTTTTCCGACAAAAAATTGCAATTTGCTGATAGTTATAGTTTAGTTTACTTGCGTGTTGTATGATGTTGCGTTATTTTGTCAGCGTTCAGAAACCATGTACATTAAGTTAGTTTGGAAATAGCCTAATTGTCTCATAAAAACCTAGTTGTTGTTTAAGCAAACTATTACAAGCTGTCGGCCATGAAAACTGTTTTAATACATAAAACTTCATTTATTGTGAAAATAATTTTTTGCTTAAACTAGAACAAGGTTTTTCAAAGTCCGTAAAAGATTTATGAGGTCACATATAAAACATACTTTACAAAAATGTTTTAATTGTAAGTTATAAATTTTTTTTTATCATTATAATTGAGTTTGATGACGGTTTAACAGTGCTGAATGACGAGGCAATAATAGTGCTAGCTGACACCATACCTCATATTCATCTAAATTTCGATAGGTGGCGCAAGGAACTGAATTACTAGTTTAGCGGATGTGGAGAGACAGGGTTGGTAGGGACTTGGCTAAATATCCCAAGGGCATAAACAAGACAAAATAGATTTGATCCATAAAGCAAAAACCCAAAATAATAGGGAACTAAATAAAAAAAAACATTAATGATGTACAATAAAACAAAGAAAATAACAATGTGCGCTCAGTGCATAAGTATGTATTGGACGACCAGCAATGATACTTATTCGTACGAAATGATTTTCAAGTTTAAGTAATGATTAAACAGGGTTGAAGGTTTTATGTGCAGTTTACAATTTTGCACCCCTCGTAGAAAAGATACTTCAGGAAACACCGAACTGTGCATATTAGGTCTGATCAGCTGGTTAAGTTAACTGAATTAAACTTAGTGTTTTCGAAACTACATGACCAAGTGCCGCATATTAAACAAAACCTGTTTTGATTTAGGCTTGATTGAACTTGTAAAACTTAGGCAGTTTTAAATTTATCAGCAGTTAACCGTACGAAACTTAAACATGCGTTTTGTTCATGAGGTGGTTGTAAGAGGTCGATTAACGGTGAAAGGTTTTATTCTATTGGAGAGTGTTGCCTTTAATTTTGGGTCATTTCGGGTCAGCAATTTGAAACAAAGCGTTGAATAACTTAGCACAAAAGCGTTCAGTTAATGGTTTGCTACTTTACCTATATTGTTTAATGGTGAAAATAACGGCCCAAATAGACGTAAAAAGCAACATGCTTTATTGTTCAAACGTTTCGGCAAATGCTTATGCCATCATCAGTGATATCCTATATCAGGGGTCTGCAACCTTTTCGGCGACGCGTGCCAATTTTCTGGTTATTTTCATGTGTTAATGACCTTGCGTGCCAACGTTTTTGTAAATAATAGTGGTTCGTGCCAGCATATATCGATAATAAAGAGATATCATAGTGTTTTGTGCATATAAGGCTGAATTTTACTACAATGACATGATAAAACTATAAACAAGCAGTGTAACAGGTTTTATTGTTACTTCAATATAATAACACAAATCGGTTGGCGTGCCATGAAAATCCACCTTGCCTGCCAACCTTGGCACGCGTGCGGGGGGTTGCCGACCCCTGTCCTATATTGTACTTGTGATTGGTTGGTTTTTGTACTTTTGGTCTTTTAACCTATCTGTTCTTGCGTTTATATTATTTAGAAATTAAAAAAATGTGGACAAACATGGTCGTTTTACACATCTCTAACAGCCTTAACTTGAAAGAATTTTATGTAAATTGTGATGTCCATATATGGGTGCTATGACGTTCTTTTTAGGCGATTATGGTGTTTTTTCAACACAACTGACAAATGTGCTGTTTTGACAATTCGTGCATCTATACGATATGTAAAAACTAAAAACTGAATCGAAAATCAATAATCAACTTTCAGTTACTGTGTTGCACCACGTTGCTTGTCGTAAAATTTAAATCAAAATGCGTTGTGTTTGAATTGGTTTTCTTGTAAAGATGCTAGTGAGACGACAGTTTTCGCAGTCACATATAACTGTACTTTCGCGAAAGTATTCTTTTTTATACCCTAACGGTAGTCTTTACACAAGTTAGATTGTGCCCTAACCCTAATGATGGGAATATTTGGTTTCAGAAACTGGTCCGAAAAAAACCTTTGAATAAGCTTAAAAATAATTCAGGATTTTTACATTGTTAACCTAAGCATTATACTGTAGACGCGAAGGTCAAAAACAGCTAAGAATGAATCGATAAATCGTTTTGTTGAATTTATGCCCAAAAATAAACATGATATAAATGTTGATTATATACCATAGCAGATGTAACAATAGAAATCTTATTTCTTTATCTTCGCCATGAACTAAAAAAGAGGCACCCTAGCGGCCGTTAGTGAAACAAAATTCTGTTGAGAAACGAGGTTGTACACAAAAGCTCCTAATTTAGACGCACTGGCCGAAACGGCAACAGGAAATGTTTGGTGATAAACTCCAACAAAGTAAATTGTAGTGTTCTAAGATTTAAATATCAACTAAGGGTTTTTGGCCAACGCTTTTCTCTTCAATCAGCCAAATGTTTGTATTTGTAGTGTTACACCATAAAATAAGCTATAACAATTGCTTGTAACCGAAAAATTGTAAATATTTAAATATTTGCAGTAAGTTATAAGATACGCCAAAAAAACGTTTTTGATTAAATGTTCGGGCCACTAACCAATAAACATGGGAAACAGACATATGGTATTAAAATGTGAAGATCGACCTATAGTTTGTCTAACATTTTGAAAATCAGAAAAACACAACGTTTTGATTTCCAGTTCTGTAAGCTTATTAGGTATGTCGTAGCCTTCTTTATCTTTCTTTAAGTACTTGAAGTTGAAGTAGCACCTGTAATTTCGGCTAATGATTAAACAAGGATCACGTTATCTGTTTAGCACATAAGAAGTACACGCCGTTTTTGACACTTAGTTTTTAAATAAGTTACACTTTTTTGTTTGAAGCATGCCCTTTGCGATGTTATGGAAAAATAAAGATATTTTTGTCTTACCTAGTATTCTGGTGAAAGATCTGGTTATATGTGTCAAATTAATCGTTATAGTTAGCAGAAATATTTATTCATTGCAAGAGCAAGGTACTCCAGTGAGATAAAACAGTTGTGTCTTTACTTGCAAACACCAATTTTTATGTGCCACAAGCGTAAAATTGGTCAAGGTTGAAAGCATCTGCGCTAACAACAAAAACATTAAGGTCGAAAACGAACCTTAGTTTCAAAATCGAGTAATTTTAATAGTTGATTTCCAAGATTTTGGGACTGCTGCATAAGTTATATTGAAGATGCTTTGCCACCCCTCACAGAAAAAAAATGCACCCAACTGGCTTTAAAGCGCTTATTTGATTCGTAAAATCACCGATAGTATTCACTGCTATATTAAAGCAGACTTTTGTCAGTATAAAGTCCACAGCGAGATAGCACGTTGAATATGAATCAGTACATTGACAAAATACAGTAAACAGTTCTCCTATTGCAGTCCACGGTATTTCTAATTCAGGCGTTCCTCGATTTGTTCTTCGAGATCAGTTGTATTCTACCTGTCCTCTATCATTTCAATGGGGGTCGCAAAGCATATGAGAAACAATAAAATAATAATTTGTATAGTGATAAACAACGATTCAGGACAGTTTTTGACTTTACTTGGATATATGTGTCAGGATTTCAGGCCCGGACCTGAAATAATTACATGACAACACAGAAGTTAATAGGCCAAACGCAATTGCGTAAAAACGCAAAAAAATTAAGTATGCCGGATTACATACTAAGTCGGTGGTTCTTAACCTGTGGGTAATTACCCCCAAAGGGGTAATTTGGCATTTTAAAAGGGGTAACATAGATTTTCTGTTATAGTTATCTTTAGATTCTTGATAATCAGATTTGCATGCGTCGTAGCTAAAAAGCAGTATCAACCTTCCCATTAACTGCATTTGAAATGAACCTTTGAATGTACAATAAATAATGACTTTGTTTTTCTGTGGGTTTATTGTGGATTGCAAGCTATATTTGGTGATGTTTTTCTAAAAAGGGGTAATTGATATCCATCAAAACAGTTTGTGGGTAACAACAGAAAAAAGGTTAAGAACCACTGTACTAAGTGAAGCGTGTCAGGGCAAAAACGGCTTTGTAAAAGAACTAGAAAGCTTAGACCCATCTTTTTGCCTGAAGTCAGACTTTAGTATAGTGTTTGTAAAAAAGATGGAAACTTTCGGAACGAGGTCTTCAGCAGGTGCATTGTGTTGCTATAAGGGTTAGCAGGATAAAAACAAATGGTATCGAAGTCCTAAGCTTTTACAACCAGCTTTAATTGTACACGACTTTATCGTTTGTTTGGTTTTATAGTGGCTGAAAATCTTGAATTGAATAAGTCTTATTGTTTACTGCTATTCTTTAATTACAATACTGTTTGAGTTTTATGGCAACGTTTCAATTTCAGATCACATAGCCGCTAACAGTGTTGTAACATAACTTTTTGCAAACACTGCAGGAATGTAACCTAATTATGGAATTATCAAAGTTAAGGTGCACCATTTTTTGTATGTTTTGTGTATTGACTTCTCTGTCTCTTGCGTTCATAATCTTTTGGAATGATTTTGAATGGAACAAATACCAAATGGTGGCCAAGCAGTTCATGTCGTTCAACAAAACCATTCCGGGACAAAACAGCAACAACTCAAAAATGACAGAAATTTATGTAAGTTTGAAAACTAACTATTAGGAAAATATAATACTTACAAAGCGATTGTTTGATTTTACAACACGTTGAACGTGAAGCAGCGGTTCCCAACCTTTCTGGTGCCGTGACCCTCTGATAACATTTGCCAAGTTGTGGCGAACCCCAAAAATGTAATTAGTACGCTCTAAATCAAAATTGACTGTTTTTTCTCTCGACAATAAACTTGCCCATAAGTTTATTTGATTGGGGCTAGTGGTCCATGGCCTAAAACGAGTTAGGAACCATGCCTAAGGCGACCCCAGTTGCGGTCGCGACCCACAAGTTGGGAACCGCTGCCGTAAAGTAGAATAGGTTTTGGTTTCAGACAACTGTTTGTACATTTAAGTGTAAATTTCGTAACTGAAATAACACTTAGGAACACTATACACGGACTTGAAAAGTAGTTTATTCATAAACATTACTGCCAAGGTAGGGGTGTATAAAGAATACAACCAGGGTGCCTCATATCACAGCAGAATTTGAATATATTTACCACCAACTGCGTCTACACCTCAATCATTCGAATCGAATTCTCCTGAAACAAAAGCTTATTAGTCTGTACAGTCGGTACATTTCTTATTTCTTTCGTGAGCGAAAACGGCATGCAGCTACCTTGTCTGATGAAGAACGGGATGCCCTGCGCTCAATACAGGCGGACAAGAATATTATCATCAGCAAACCAGATAAAGGCAACGGAGTAGTTTTGATGGATCGTTCTGTCTATGTTTCGAAAATGATGGACATTATCGCAAACAAACAAAAGTTCAAACCCTGCTCGTCAGATGACAACCTGGCCAATTTAAGCATGTTCCAAAACCACATCCGTTACCTAAAGAAGGCAGAGGCATTAAGCGACGAAGACTATTTGCGTATCCATCCTACTAGCGCCACCACACCCACCCTGTATGGTCTTCCCAAGATCCACAAGCCGTCCACTCCCCTCAGACCGATTTTATCGTCATGTGGAAGCTTTAATCATGCCTGCGCAACCTGGCTATCATTGTCCTTGTCCGAACTGCGGGAACACTACACCAATATCAAGGACACCTTCGCCTTCACCACCTTACTTAAAGGCAAGTCATTTCACGACAAAATATTGGCAACCTTTGATGTTCGGGACCTTTTCACCAACATACCTGTGGAATTTACCATTTCCATCGTGCTCAATTCCATATTTCAGCAAAGTGACACTACGTTTAACGGGTTAAACAAGAGGATTATGAAAAAAATGCTACATTGGGCCGCTACAACTACCACCTTTCAATTTAACGGACAGTACTATAAGCAGATCGACGGCATTGCGATGGGATCACCTACTGTACCTCTGCTAGCTGACATTTTTATGAACTACGTTGTCGACACCGCTTTAAAATCCACCACGACGGAAAACAAATCTGAGATTCTGTGTCGTTACGTGGATGACCTTTTCTTGGTTTTTTCTTCTAAAACTGCTCTTCATGAGTTTTTAAAAAACATAAACTCGGTACATCCCAACATCACCTTCAGCAAAGAAGAAAAGCAAAGCGGCACCATTCACTTTCTCTACGTCATGGTGGAAAAAACAAGTATAGGAATTAATACCTGTACCTACCGGAAGCCAACCAACACTGGCCTTTACACCAAATGGGAAAGCTTCATACCTGTTCGTTATAAGCGGAATTTAGTACTGTGTCTTCTAAACAGGGGCGTACGGAATCGCTAATTCATACATAATAATGCATGAAGAATTTAAGGAGGTCAAGAAAATGCTTGGAGCGAATGGTTATCCCCACAACTTTGTGGACGGGTGTATCAAAGGGTTTCTGAACAAAAAACACCAATCAAAGGTATTAAACAACGGCCCAAACGAGGAGAGATACGTGGTTGCAAGACTTCCATTTCTCGGCCCAGTATCTTACAACATTGCGCGTGAATTGGAGCATTTTGTTCGTCGAACCAGGGCCAACATCCGCTTACGTCTTGTCCATGAAACGAACAAACTTTCACGGTATTTTCCGATAAAAGAGCGCCAGGAACACATCAAAAGAACTAACGTTGTTTACCGGTAGGTTTGCAAATGCGGCGCTTCATATATTGGGGAAACGCAACGAAATCTCGCTGTAAGAATCAAAGAACATCGCATGGACCAAAAATCAGAAGTGTGTCGGCACATTTTATCGAATCCGTCACATAAAGTTAATTTTGCCGAGCCGGAGATTATGGACGCAAACCAAGACCGCGTGAGACTGTTGTTTAATCGCTTTTCATTCAAAACCATGAACCCGAGCTCAACATCGACACAGTTTCCATGCCCTGCGTCTGTTCAACACCTGACCCATATCTCCGGTTCTTATCTTTTCGTCTACGCCACCGTTCTAAACGCCAGTTCCCTGTTATCGTCTGTGACGTCACTTCACACATCTGGCTTTTCCCTTAGTGCCTTATACACCGTGTTCTGCAGCTTGATTGTAGATGACAACAGAAATTGTCGAAACGTCTGAACGATGTATTCTTTATACACCACTACCTTGGCAGCAATGTTTATGATTGAAATAATACTGTTTGTTCAAAAAATTCTGTGGGTTCTAATCCCACCGTAGACATTTTTCTAACCCCGTGGCTTGTCAATGCTTGCGAGACGGACAAACTTCTGTATGGCGCCTTCAAATGACCTTGCGTAATATGCAAATATGAGTGCTATAACCGCTAGTCCAGAACCATAGAACCGTAAAAGAAAATCTGTTGGTTTATGGCTTTTTTGGCCTATTTTAAACACTAGTCGTATTTACAAAAAATATGTACAGCTAGACATAAACATGTACTGTTCAAATGCGTTGCCTAAAACCTGAAACACTGTATGATGTAAAAATTCCCACGTTGCCGCGCGTAAATTAAGCATTCATTTTGTCTGTTCGAAGGCAGAAACGGCAAATATTATGTAAAAACACCAGAAGCAAAAATAGAGCAAATCTCGTTAAACTCGCTTGGCAATACATTCACTGTCTTAATACCACTTCATTTAGGTTTTCGTCACAAAATGTTAAATTTGAGATACATTGAAATTCCAGGGGTAGCAGGGGGTCTCTTGCTTTTAAGTATCATCGTTTACATCAGCGGTTCCCAAACTTTTTCATATTTTTTTCGAAACGGTCCCTTTGCCATTATTTTGAGGGCTCGCGGTCCTTGAGCCTAAATATGTGTTTCATAAAAACGAAAGTTAATTTCAGGATTTTAGCTAGTTTTGCAAAATTGCGCATAAAAGTCATCCAAACACAGCTTGTGACATCACAGACAAGATAAATGCACTACAATTGTGCGCGAACAATTACATTTGTGATGGTTGTCATTAAATAAAGGCTACTGTTAAGCAATGGAGACAGTTGATTCTCAATTCTACTTTGATTTAAACTTATTCAGTGGCACAAACTGACGCCAAATAAGATTATAGAATAACTGTAACCGCTTTGCGGTCCCCTAAAAATTGCCTCACGGACCCCTAAAGGACCGCGGACCCCAGTTTGGAAACCGCTGGTTTACAATAACGCTTCAGGGTAGATCCCAAAGTAATGAATGTACGACAACGTATTATTCATTAAATTGTTGGCGTAAAGTGACTTGTCACATGATAAACTTCTCATATTCTTTTGAACTGTTTTGTAATACTTATTTGTATACCTGAGCAAAATTTTTTGTTTTATAGACCATGGATTCTCCCCTGTATTATGCGCCGGGGGAAGAATTGCGGCAGAAATCGGATGATCTGAAAGATTTAACTCCTGAAGAGTTTTATGCAAAACTCAACAAAAGCTTACAAGACGCGCAAAAACAAAAAGTAAGTTTGTATTAAATAACTTATATTGCACTGAATTCGCAGTGCATAAGTGTGCGTTTGTGTGAGCTAGTAACGGTATCAGGAAAGGTAAATCATTCATATACTTGCAATCAGAAGTCTGTTTACCAATTGATCACTGCCTCACAATGCCTAGATTAGGAGAGTGTATTCAAACATCAGTATCAAGGTTTTGAGACAAAAATACAACGGAAATTTGATAGCATGAATGGCCACTTTAATGATTGACAGGGAACCTTTTTGTAAGAATCAAGTTGGCTGTTATAATAAGTCGGGCCGGGTTCGGTCTTAGGTTTCTTCAAAAATAAAAAAAAACGGGCCTGACATTACACTCTGTGTCAGTAGTTTTTTAAAATAAATTTAACTAGCTAAGTAGCTAGTTTCGGGACCTGACCGAATGTCAAAAAGCTCTAAAACGTCTTGTTGAAGACCAATTGTCTATTGTGTTTGTTGTCTTTTCTGGGGCTTCAATGTAAAGGCCTGTCAATCAAACTTTCGGGCCTAAACAGGCTTCTCAAACACGAATCGGGTTCGGGCTTCAGTTTTAGGCCCGTTTTCACCTCTGTATCCACCAGTTGTGCCATCCAATATTTTGCGCCCCACAAAGTTTTGACGTTGCGAAGCTACTTCCGGCTTGGACATCTTAATGCTATACACTACATTTTGTTTCACCAAGCGAAATAAACTTAACTTTGCCAATCACAATGCAAGTAAACATCACAAGATGCTAGTTGTTAACAACTAACAATTGTTTGTTTATAACTACATCCTAATAAAGATACAAAACGTGTCTTGAATGTAGATTTTATTAGTGTTTTTATTTCATGGATTTCTTGTTTTTAGTTTACAATTATCTATCTTCGGCACAACTCGATTGGATCTAAAAGAGTAGCATCGATGCCTTACCATTGTGGAAATTGTGATGTTGTTTATGCTTTAGATAAGGTAACAACAACAATCTTTAAACCCTATCTTAAAATTTTCAATGTTACGTTATTATAGATGTTGTTTTATGAAGGCTTAAAACAAGTAATGTTATTGTCTCTGAACCATTCTGTACAGCAGGGGTCGGCAACCTACGACCAGCGTCTCTTTCAGAAAAGCAGCTTGTAACGCTTTCTTTGCCTGCTCCTGTTTAGGCGTCGCACAAACAAAGCATAAAGCATCGATAAATCGCACATTAGAACACAATAAACGGAGCATACCAACTGTTTGGCCATAGGGGTTCGAGTCTTAAATTCGACTGCAAAACGCTAAACAAGTTTTGTCCAACAAGCAAACATTCTCAGAATTAGAAATAAAAACTACTTATCATGGGATCAAACCAAACTTACCAGCATAATGTAAAAAAGCCAGTAACTCAAATCACCTTGTCAAAATCAGCAATTTATTATTTACTAGCTGCTAAAAGAAAACGACAGTGTTTGAAATGAACTTTTTACACGTACGTACCACGAGGTAATTTACAAACTGATTTCTAACTTTACAGACAGGCAATTGTCATTATTCAGTAGAACACTAATTGTTTTATCGACTGTCGCGTCACAGGCCATAATTGTTACGTTTGCCTGACAAACTTAAATTCACACCGATCGGTAACAACGAAGTAACAGGCTACCAGTAAAAAAATCACTCTGTACCAGTTAAAAAAGTTTATGGTAACAAACTGAGGTTTTGTCCATTTATTGCAATAATGACAAAATTTATGTCAGTACGACCCTCTGCGACTGATATTAATATTGGATGCAAAAGGTTGCCGACCCTTCTCCATAGTCTATACCTGCATGCTTTTTTTCAAAAGCGCCATGTTTGAAAATCAAACATCAAACACTTAGTTTTGTTTTGTAGGTAAATGAATCATCAACAAAAGCAGTGGTGTTTCATTTGCAGTCGGCAAGGGAGAAATTCTTTCCCAAACTTAGGTATCACGGAATATTGACTTATTAGGCTGTAGTGAAAAATAACCTTTTCTTTGTGTACAATAGACGCCCAGATCAACTTTACGTGTGGCAAAGCAGAGAGAGTACCGCGCGTGCACAACGATTTGCTCCATTTGAAATCAACGATTCGCACTATCTAAACTTTTTTAACATGACCATGACCCCAAGGTAATATTGACTTACGTAGCTTCATAAAATATCAATGGCTACAGCTTTCAAGAACAAGGTTAACAATAATTGTTGCCTTCAAGACAGTGTTCCAAACGAGCCTAAAATTGGGGCACGAACCCGAAAATACCAGTCCGAAACCCGACCCGAACCCAAATTGTTTTTGAGAAACCCGTTTAGGCCCGAAAGTTTGATTTACAAACCTATGTATGGAAGTCTACGGAAAGACAAACACAATAGACAACGGCTCTGAATAGCTCCGTCTGTTGGGCACGTACATTGAGTAACTAAAACAAAAGTAACGCAACCCCAAGAGGTTTGTTCGTAGAAGCCTAAAAACCACCAGTCCTTGGTTACACCAGCAGTCAGCAACCCTGGCACGCGTCCAAGGTTGGCACGCGAGGTGGTTTTTCATGGCACGCCACCCGATTTGCGTGTTTATATTGAAGTAACAATTTAACCTGTTACACTACTTGTTTGTAGTTTTTATCATGCCATTGTCTTAAAATTCAGCCTTACATGCACAAAACACTCTGCTTTCTCTTTATTATTGATACCTGCTGGCACAAACCATTATTATTTAGAAAAACGTTGGCACTCGAGGTCATTGAAACATGGAGAAAACAAGTAAATTGGCATGCGTCGCCTAAAAGGTTGCCGACCCCTGGATTACACACAGATATAGACAAAACATTTGGGGTATCGTAGTCAGGGGTAGTCTTGTATGTAGGTCCGGCTTTAGTTAAAAACTGCTCTCACATCTAACTTGCAGGGCTACCAACATGAAAACTCACAATAGAAAAGCTTGCTAAACACCGATAGTTGGGAACAAAGTTTAAAAGGTTGAGTTTACTTTTTTATTACACAACCTCACCAAACCTTAGTAGCCTTAACCGTTAGCATTTTCACACAAATTGCTTTCATACATTCACAAGGGGTCTTCGCGCCACCTGGCTGTATTTAACTAAATTTTATGTTGGGAATTGTTATATAAATTCAGTTACTTTTACTTTTGGGCCTAATTCGGGCTTTAATGGCATAAGTTTGGGGTTCGAGCTTCAATTTCAGGACCGCTTGCAACCCTATTTAGAAGTGTTCACACCCCAGAATATGCCATGACGTCACATGCTGGGTTATGACGTCAGTGTAAAAAAATAGAAAACATCACTTCCACCAAATATTACCAACCGATTTGCTTTTTCCCAGGAGGTTTGGTGATGTGTGGGACCCATATACAACAGAAGCAGAGTTGTATCTTCGAAAAGGACTTCCTAAAAACGACCGAGAATTGGACTCCATTATCGCCAATAAAACCGAACTAGCTCTGTGGGTTGTTTCAAATTGCGGAGGAAAGCTAAAACACATGAACGGTTCTACACGACGAATGAAATATGCAAAGGAAATGATAACAGAAGGTTTAGATATTCAACTTGGAGGAAAATGCTTCAAAGACACAAAAAAAGATTTTAAAAATCGAAAATATAAGTTTTATTTAGCTTTCGAAAACTCCAACTGCCACGATTACATTACAGAGAAATTTTGGAGAAATTCACTGTTATATGATGTAGTTCCTGTGGTTTTAGGGGCCCCGAAGTCGGATTATATCGCAACAGCGCCACCAAACTCTTTTATATACGCCCCTGACTTTGAGTCACCGAAAAAACTTGTCGAATATTTGAAGTATTTGGACAAAAATGTCACTGCATATAAAGAGTACTTCCAATGGATGAAACTGGAGTTTAAAGACATGAAATTTCGACATAGAACACACTCGTTCTGTCAACTATGCAGAATATTGCATGGAATTAATATTGATAACTTATACAACACAAGATACACTGAAGAATACAAGGTTATACCAATGTTCGGTTTTCCGACGTTTCCACGCATTATTTCATCACTAAAAGATTATTTGTTTAATAATGAAGAAAATGGATGTTTAGATTTTCCTATTTGACCTGGTTTTATTGCTATTTTGATTGAATTTGTGTTTGGGGTTAGGGCTTGATATATTCATTTTAATAATTAGATCTTAATTGGCTATTTGCTGTTGTCTATGTAAGGTGTTGTTTGAAATAGATGACTAACGTTTTAATTTGATTATGCAGATCACAATTACCTCTAGCAGTGAACTAACTTTAATATCTGCCAGCAGTAAAGGAATGTAATCATGGAATTATCAAAGTTAAGGTGCACCATTTTTTGTATGTTTTGTGTATTGACTTCTCTGGCTCTTGCGTTCGTGCTCTTTTGGAATGATCTCGAATGGAACAAATACCAAATGGTGGCCAAGCAGTTGATGTCGTTCAGCAGAACTTTTCTGGATAAAAACAGCAACAACCTTAACATGACGGAAATTTATGTAAGTTATAAAACTAACTCTGTGGCCCACAATTAACAACATAAGTTGTACAAAGCGATTGTTTATCTGTTAAAACATGTTGACCGAAATGTATCATGAGTTTACAACTGTTTGTACAATTGGATGTAAATTATATCTGTAACGTTGATTTCGTTGTCATAGACGATGGATTCTCCCCTGTATTATGCGCCTGGGGAAGATTTGCGCCAAAAATCGGATGAACTAAACGATTTAACTACTGAAGAGTTTTACGCAAAACTCAACAAAAGCTTACAAGACGCGCAAAAAGAAAAGGTAAGTCCTGTGAAAGGAATTGGCCCATAATCACTGTAACGTCCCGTGAACGCGCCCCGGTTATAGCGCGGAACGTCACACGAGGAGAGAATTGAAACGCGATTCCTAATAGCCTCCAACAACCAGTCCACACAGATAGATGTTTTGCTGATCTTATTAGGCGAATTCTTTGAATGTAGGACGATGAAAACGAATAGGAAACGTATAGGAAACGTTAGGAAACGTATCGGAATCGGTTTCTGCACAAAGCATGACATTAACACACTGCGCTTTAAATGCAGAAATATAGCACAAATCTTACCAACTGTTGTGGTAACCGGAGAGAGTAAATAGCACGGGTATTCAACTCGCATCAATTACTGGCACACCTAAACATTCAATTACATATATCACCACACTGCGCCTTTATGACGTCACACACAGTTCTTACCAAGCTATGTTGGGTGACAGTTCAGAATAAGTCACGCTCCACGTGAAGATAAAACAGAAATACTGCGTAAACAAAATGCAACTTAAGCACCTTGTCTAAACCCAATTACACGTACAGTACAACTATTACAAAGCGAATGACATATTAAGTCATTGCGGTTAAGTTCGCATTCATTACAATAATTCACATTTTGGAGTCATTAAACACATATGTACAAAGTGACTCACCAATAATCGTCAACACGACAATAAATAGCCTTTTCTAATTCAACCGACGCAGCACCGTGCTCCACGGAAGTCAGCAACAAAAAGAACTGAACCACGTTGCGTTATCACACAAAACTGGCAGCCGATTATTACGTCACACAACGCCATAGATTACAACACAAGTTGTACTGAGGAAATGCGGGAATCAATAGAAATCTGCAATTACTGGCAAATAAGATGTAACATACCCCCCCACAATGTACGAATCCAAGGAGTACATTTACAACACAACACACAAACATCGGCAGTAATTGCGAACACAATAAACACACAACTAATCACGCATCGCGTCGTCGCGGCATAGCAAGCACAATTTTGCAATTGGGCGTCTGAGTGCTCCAGTGTGAGTCTTGACGATCACCTGACGCACTACTCCCTTCCGATCAGGAAGCACATCGGTCACGCGACCCAGAAGCCATTTGCTCCTAGGCTGATTATCATCCGCTACAAGCACAATGTCGCCGACCGTGAAATTAGAATGTCCATTTGCCCACTTCGATCTGGGCATTAGCGTCGGCAGGTACTCGCGCGACCATCGCCGCCAAAATTGGTCGGCCAAGTATTGTACTTGGCGCCAACGGTTACGATGGAAACAGTCCTTCCCCGTAAACAGTCCAGGGGACATATTCGGCGCTGCACGTTGCAGCAGTAGGTGATTTGGTGTAAGGGGCTCATCATCCTTCGAATCGAACGTCACCGGAACCAAGGGACGAGAGTTCAGGATGGCCTCGACCTCCACCATCAGTGTCATCAGTTTCTCATCGGACAATGTCTGTTCCGAAATCAGAGCGTTGAGAATTTTGCGCACAGAGCGTATCATTCGCTCCCAAACCCCACCCATGTGGCTGGCAGTGGGAGGATTGAAGCTCCAGGCAATATCACGTTGTTGCAGATATTTGTAGATCTGCCTTTGGTTCCACCGGTTTAGTTCTTCGCGCAGGATGCGCTCAGCTCCAACGAAGTTTGTGCCGTTGTCGCTGAAGATCTGGTCTGGTCGTCCTCGACGACCGATGAAACGTCGGAGAGCTCCGATAAAGGAGTCCGTAGACAGTGAATGCGCTATCTCGATGTGCGCGGCCCTGGTGGAGAAACAGCTAAAGATGCACCCGTACCTCTTTACCTCACTTCGTCCTTGCTTCACAAGGAAAGGTCCAAAGTAGTCGACACCGACCACTGAGAACGGCGGCTTATTGGCCTGCAGTCTCGCAGCAGGAAGGTCTGCCATCATCTGTTTGCCCAGAGAGCCATTTCTTCGTCGACAGGAAACACACTTGCCGAGAACACGACGAACCGCTACCCCTCCTTTGATGATCCAGTAGCGTTGCCTGAGAGACGACCATGTGTGTCCCATTCCAGAATGGCCAACCTCGTCATGCTGCTGCATAATCACCAGGTCTGTAAATCGATGGTCGTATGGAAGAATCATCGGATGCTTCACATCAAACTCGACACATGCACGCTCGAGCCTTCCACCAACTCTCATAACTCCATTGACAAGAATTGGGTTAAGCTTTCCAAGAACCCTCTTTTTCTTTGGTAAACGAACAGGTTCGCCTTTGGCCTTTGACATCGCAGCCATAACGTCTGGGAAACTTCGTCTCTGCACATACTTTACAATCTCAAGCTCGGCAGCCTTGAGTTCAACAACGGTCAGTTGCCCAGTAGGTGCTTGATACTTGGCAGGAAACCTCCTTGACATCAACATCGATTTGAATCTGAGCAACCAGCTTACAGCCCTTTTCAGCCGATTGAGTGATGAGTATCTGGCAATGAGTCGATCCGTAGCGGATTCGCTGGCGACCAGACAAACGGTTTGAGTTTCTTTCTTTAACAAAAGAAATTCGATTGGCAATGACGACAAGTCCGGACAGGTAGGCCATCCATCTTCTTGCTCCCAGAGAAACTGGGGTCCAGTAAGCCATCGGCTGGACCTAAGGAATTTATTCACACTGAGTCCACGAGACGCCTCGTCCGCTGGATTTACCTTGGTGCTGACGTGTCTCCATTGACTAGGCCGGGAAACATCCTCGATTTTGGCCAAGCGATTTGCAACAAACACTGGAAAGCGCTTATTGCAGTTGCGAATACTTTGAAGAACCGCAGTCGAATCCGTCCAGAACACGGATTGGCATTCGTCCAGTTGCAGCTCCTTTCTTACAAGTTGATCCAACTTCGCTGAAACAACGGCCGCCGTCAACTCCAAGCGGGGAATCGAACATGTCTTCAGGGGGGCAACGCGTGCCTTGCCTATTACAAACGAGCAGTGAATGCGTCCTCGCTCGTCTACCAGCCTCAGATAGGTCACCGCACCGTAAGCTGTAGATGACGCATCTGCAAAATGGTGCAATTCCGTTTTTCGCACCTTACCAAAATCGTGGGGCTTCACGCATCTTGGCAGAACGACGTCTCCTAACCGCGGTAGTTGCTGCAACCATTTTGCCCACGATTCGGAGTCTTCATCGGAAAGAACGTCATCCCATCCCAGCTGCTTTCTGCAGAGATCTCTTTGCATCGTCTTTGCCACCACGATCACAGGCGCTGCAAAGCCAAGAGGGTCGTATAAGGAACTTACCACCGACAGGATTGACCTTCTGGTGTAGGCTGTAAGCTGCTTTACATCGACATTGAAACCGAACTCGTCCGAAGAAACGTTCCATCGAACGCCAAGTACCCTCTCGCACGAGGAACCATCCACGTCCAGCTCCTTCACCGATTTAGCCCGTTCCTCTTCATCAATGGACGCGAGAACTCGCTCGCTGTTGCTAAGCCACTTGGTTAGCCGAAATCCCTTCTTCTTAAGAAGTGCACAGATCCCTTTGACCAACTGAACTGCTTCTGCTTCAGTCGACACGGATTTTAAACAGTCGTCAACGTAAAGGTTATTTTCTACAGTCTCGACGACTTCATTAGGAAATTCGCTTCGCAAATCATCAGCGGCTTGTTTAAGACAAAAACTCGCACAGGAAGGTGAAGAAGTTGCTCCAAACAAATGAACAAGCATCCTGTGCGCGGTGGGCCTTTTCGACACATCGCCATCAGGCCACCACAAGAACCGAAGTGCATCGCAATCTGTCGTCTTCACACGTATCTGATGAAACATGGCCTCCACGTCGGCCACGAGAGCTACCTTTTCCATCCGAAACCTTGAAAGAACTCCTACTAAGGAATTGGTCAGATCCGGACCCTGGAGTAGAGCATCATTCAACGACTGGTCGCGGTATTTGGCAGCACAGTCAAAAACTACCCGCACCTTTCCGGGCTTGTGTGGATTTGTAACAGGGTGATGCGGCAGGTACCATACTACCTCTGCTGACTGTTCCTCATCTGGAACTTCTTCGGCATAGCCTTTAGCTATGTAACCCTGCACCGTCTTGGTATACGCATCGCGTAGCACGGCGTCGCGTCTCATGCGACGTTCCAAAGAACCCAAACGATTTAGTGCCATGTCCCGGTTGCACCGAAGCGGTTGTGCATTCGGGCGCCATGGCAACGGCAACTCATAATGACCCTGCTTGAATTGCACACTGGTTTTCATTTTATCTAAGACGTACCGGTCTTCACGCGACATAGGCATCGCGTCGGCGTTAGTATCTTGAAAGTCGGTCTTCCACATTCGCTCTAACTTCTCGTGCAGCGAATCATTGGCAACTTGAGTAAAGTTGACGGAAAACAAATCAGGTGACTTGTTGGAGACAGGTCCTGCCAATGCCCATCCCAGTGGAACTCTAAATGCAACAGGTTGCTTCGGTTTTCCCTTTCGTACCTCTTGCACGAGAAATGCCTCTGGAACGTCCAGCCCGATGAGTAGCAAAGCTTCACTGCAATCTACCTGTGGAAATGACAGGTCTCTAAGATGTGGAAACGCATCCAATTCCGTCTTTCTGGGAAACTTGTTGGCGGTAATAGGCAGACAATCAACGGCAAACACCTCTGGAAGATCCACATTTGTGGAGCCATCGAGCGAAGCAACAGTAAGATTTACTCTTTTGCCCTTGCGCCTGCGACTGTCTCCGTTGACCGTTTTAAGCGTCACGTCGCTAGGTTCACCTTGCAGCCCAAGCTTATCTGTCAGTTTTTTGTCGCACAAAGTAATGCCCGAGCCAGTATCTAAAAGAGCGTAAGTATCAACAGTCCTACCGTTAGCACGGACTTTGACCGCAACCATCATCAGGTTGACGCTCTGTCTACCAGAGGAAGCATGACAGTCCTTTCCAATCGCCGACACAACCGAACAAACTGTCCGTTCCGGCGCAGGTCCTTTGACAGGAGACTCGTCCTCTCTCTTCTCTGGCGGATGCAATAACGTGTGATGGGCTTCATTGCAGTTCCTCACGGTACACGCTTTGGGGCTGTTGCACTTAGTGGCAAAGTGCCCAAATCTGAAACAATTATCACAGAGTCTACGGCGCCGGGTGACGCGCAGACGATCGCGGTAAGGTAGGGATTTAAATTCCTCGCACTTAGCAAGCACGTGGTTTCTCGAACAGCACTGGCACAACGGGGTAGTGGGAAGGTGGGAAGGTCCGGTACGAGCCTTCGGCCTAAATTCTTGTTCGCTTACAACGACATGACTGGAAGCCTTTACATGACTACTTTTACCTTTCGCCTTCTTAGCTTCGTTGCGGTGCTCGTCGAGCATGCGGCTGAACAACGAATTTGCAATCCGATCCTCAGTTTCCACAAAGTCCACAAGATGCTCAAACAAAGGTTCACGGCCAGTATCTCTGAGGATTTTCTCAACACGCCGTTTCCAAGCCTCCTGCATCTTAAACGGTAGACGATTCACAACAGCAATCAACGTAGGGTAATTATTCATCTCGGAATGCTCGTCAATGTCTGAAAGTGTAAGTAAACAATCGCGCAGCGACTGCGCAAACTCGCTTAAACCAGCAGCATCGTTCGGTCGCAATTCTGGACCGTTGACAACACACCTCACACATGCATGAGCGATTATGTGTGACTTGCCAAAGTGGTCGTACAGTAACTGTCTCGCTTGTTGGTACCCGTTTACCTTTAGTCTAAAGCAGTGTTCAATCAATTTACGGGCTTTGCCATCACAATGCTGCGCCAAATATGACAATTTGGCACCGTCGTCATCGACCTTGTCGTCGATACGAGAATCAAAATTGCGGACAAACTTCCAATAGTCCATTGGATTGCCGTCAAAAACGAGAACTTTAGGCTTTGGTCTGTTTATGTGCTTCACAAGCGATGCAATCTCATTGTCATGTACGCCAGTTGGCTTGACTGAACCATATATACAAGAATTATTTACAATTGGGTTTGTTGCGGTGAAAGAACCTTTCTCATCAACCGAAGATTTAAATTTAGGCGCATATTGGGACAGGGGATCTGACGGAGCAACATAGTCAACCACATACCGCTGGTCAGGAGGGCTTCTCTGCGACGTGACAGGCGGTGACGTGAACAACACGCGACGTTGATCCCCGAGCGGCTCCTCCAGGGGAGGCGTGGTCGATTCACCAGAACCTTCCTTCACCGTCACGTACTCCGTGTTTCCTGACATCTCGTCCCAAACCTTCTCTTCAATCTCTGCGGCTTGTAGCTGATGCTGCAGTTCCAACATTTCTATTTTATCTCTTTGGCGCCGTTCTTCTTCAGCACGACGGATTTCTTCTTCGGCCCGTCGTCTGTCTTCTTCTGCGCGTAGTATTTCCGTTTGCCTGACCAGCTCCTGCTTCTGCGCAGTCTGTTGAATAGCAAGACGCGCGAGCTGTGTCGTTACTTTAACTCTAGTTCTACTGTTAGTCGAAGAACTCGAGCACCTACTTCGTCCGCAGAACGAGTCGTTGTCCTTTGGACTCTTATCACCGCTTCCACTCGGACTAGCTATGTTAATAGGTAAAACATTGCTAGATAAAGAATTTACGTCACGAACCCAGTGAGAAACACGGTCATCGAATTCGGTCTTGTTTTTTCTCACGCTTGCTAGTTCTTCGGCAAGATCAGGATGCGCCTCGTAGGCAGCAACAGCATCGACAAAAAGATGTTCAAGCGCAACCAATACCGTCTCGAGCATCTGCTTGTTGTGGTGGTCCTTCATCAGGTACTCGGCGACTAGGTACTGTTCACTGAGACGTCGACGACAATCAGCGACCGTATCAGGAGTCGTGACGTTTGATTGACTCATCTTTGAACCGCTTAAATATTTAACAAACGGTTAAACTTGTCTTCAACACACAGTTGAAGCTTATTTCAAAAAGCAGTTGAAACTTGATTTCAACTGCAGATTGTGTTCAACACCCAGTTGAAACTTGATTTCAACTGTATTGTTCTGTTCAACTAACAGTTGAAACTTATTTTAAGAAGCAGTTGAAACTTGATTTCAACTGCAATTGTCTTCAACAAACAGTTGAAACTTTCATGTAACGTCCCGTGAACGCGCCCCGGTTATAGCGCGGAACGTCACACGAGGAGAGAATTGAAACGCGATTCCTAATAGCCTCCAACAACCAGTCCACACAGATAGATGTTTTGCTGATCTTATTAGGCGAATTCTTTGAATGTAGGACGATGAAAACGAATAGGAAACGTATAGGAAACGTTAGGAAACGTATCGGAATCGGTTTCTGCACAAAGCATGACATTAACACACTGCGCTTTAAATGCAGAAATATAGCACAAATCTTACCAACTGTTGTGGTAACCGGAGAGAGTAAATAGCACGGGTATTCAACTCGCATCAATTACTGGCACACCTAAACATTCAATTACATATATCACCACACTGCGCCTTTATGACGTCACACACAGTTCTTACCAAGCTATGTTGGGTGACAGTTCAGAATAAGTCACGCTCCACGTGAAGATAAAACAGAAATACTGCGTAAACAAAATGCAACTTAAGCACCTTGTCTAAACCCAATTACACGTACAGTACAACTATTACAAAGCGAATGACATATTAAGTCATTGCGGTTAAGTTCGCATTCATTACAATAATTCACATTTTGGAGTCATTA
Source organism: Phallusia mammillata (assembly GCF_965637545.1). Lineage (NCBI taxonomy): Eukaryota > Metazoa > Chordata > Ascidiacea > Phlebobranchia > Ascidiidae > Phallusia > Phallusia mammillata. Next base: position 5,248,086 of record NC_137257.1, on the reverse strand, counting down.
AACACATATGTACAAAGTGACTCACCAATAATCGTCAACACGACAATAAATAGCCTTTTCTAATTCAACCGACGCAGCACCGTGCTCCACGGAAGTCAGCAACAAAAAGAACTGAACCACGTTGCGTTATCACACAAAACTGGCAGCCGATTATTACGTCACACAACGCCATAGATTACAACACAAGTTGTACTGAGGAAATGCGGGAATCAATAGAAATCTGCAATTACTGGCAAATAAGATGTAACAATCACAGTACGTGTGTTTGTATGAGCTACTAACGATATCACCAATAGTAAATTATTTCTCTTGTTGCAATCATAAAGTCTATTTTGACTATTTATTACTTGCTGACGTTTTAAATTTGGGCATGGATGTATGGTTCCGCAATTTTCGAAGCAAGACATGCGGTACCATACGGTGCTTATTACCACTCTCACCGCATGTGAGAATATTTCGACCAAAAGGAGTATCTGATATCTGATTATGAATTATAATCTATAAATAGTTCGCTGAATGAACCCTTTGGCAGACAAACCTGCACAAATATCGTATAACAAATTGTGTAACAATAGTATAGCAATAGGCTACTTTATATACATTGTTTGACAATAAACAGATGATAAATGATTGGTCTGTCCATAGGCGCCGAGTAGGCGTGGCCTTAAGGCCGCAGGTTCCCCAACCCTGCTTTAGTCCACCCCACGCTCAAATGTAACATGAAAAGCAACGACACGTTTTGAAAGTAATATCAGAATATAACCATTATTTACATTTTTCAGTTTACAATCATCTTGGTCCCAAAAAATAAAGCATTGTGGACAAAGCGAGTTTCAACTACTCCTTACCATTGCGGAAAATGTGAGATTGCTCATACTTTGGATAAGGTACGTCAGTTAATCTAAAAGACGAAAATTTATAAAACTATCTCGATGCGCTTTGAGTGCTGCAGTATGTTTCATAATCACTGTGGTATGAAGTATTAACTTATATGCCAAAAATTGAGCTGTTTAGTCTTTGGAAATCAGACTCTACTGCAAGCTTCAACGAATTATCAAAATGCAGAAAAGAAATAAAAGCATTAATGTCAAAAAAACTTATGCTAGATATTTCGCTCGTAAAACTAGGTTGAAAAGATTATTCTTTGTATAACGATACAAAATTTGTTTCTGTTCCTATTTGGCTAATTATTTTGCTTTAGTGATGTTGACTCACTTATTATAGTTGCCTAAGAATCAGTTATATTACAATCGACAACAGTGAACAGGTTTTACACCCATGCTTTAGAACCGTTATAGTTTGTATGTTTTTCCATGTGAATGCTAAAACAGTTCTTTCTGTGTATTGTAGGCAAATGATTCATCAACAAAAGCACTGGTGTACCATTTTAGATTTGCCGTGGAGGCAAACTTTCCTAAAGAAAGGTATTATGTGCATCCAGGGAAATTTATGCGAGAGCCAATAAGGGAACACATTTGTAAAAGGCCCTAATTGTTCCAAATGTATAGCGCCTGATGACAGCACAGTATATAAATATATTAACTTCAAACATAAGTTGCAGACAGTGCTCGCTGTTTTCTGTAAGGTCTCATCAATGCAGCTGGTGATGAGAGATCAATCTCTCGTATAAGTCAAAACAGTGAGCAATGTCTAGAACTTATCATTTTTCGGTTTGATGCTTTTACAACTTTAAACATGATTTGCCAATCCATAGTCGCAATCATTACAAGCTGGCATTGGCAACCAAGGGTTTGTTTATCTCATTCTTGTCAGCGGTTCTCATACTGGGTTCCGAGGTCCTTTAGGGAGACGTGAAGCAATTTTGCGGGGTTGAAGTACTTCTATAATCTAATTTGGCGTCAGTTTGTGCCACTGGACAAGTGTTAACTAAAGTAAAATTAAAGATTGACTGTCTCGATTGCTTAACATTATTGGTACAAACAGGCGCCCAGACCAGCTTTACGTGTGGAAGAGCGGGGAAAGCATTGCTCACGCCCAGCGATATGCGCCGGTCGAATTCGGCAGAAACTTTTTCAACCTGACCATGACCCAAAGGTAAAACAAGAGTCTTGAAAAACGAGCACTAATAATTGTTGATCTGTGCTAGTCCTACTTCCCCACCAATATCACATATAACCTAATGGTGTCGTGTGTAGCAGTGGTAGAATTCTTGCTGTTCAAAAACATGTTTTGTCAGTAACATAAGCGTTAGTTTTGTTGCGATATGACGTCACTGGAAAATAGCTTTGCTGAAGGTATACTCGAAAATATGCTAATAACAAATATTGTCCTTTCCAGGCAATTTGGCGACGTGTGGAGTCCATATAAAACAGATGCTTACTTGTATGTTCAAAAACGGCTCCCTAAAAGCGACCAAGAATTAGATTGGATTATCGCTAACAAAACCAAATTCGCCCTGTGGGTTGTTTCAAACTGCGGCGGTAGTTCAAGAAGTTTAAGCGGTTCAACCCGACGAATGAAATATGCAAAGGAAATGATAAAAGAAGGTTTAGATATTCAACTTGGAGGAAAATGTTTCAAAGACAAGAAAAAAGATTTCGAAAATCGAAAATTCAAGTTTTATTTAGCTTTCGAAAACTCCAACTGCCACGATTACATTACAGAAAAATTTTGGAGAAATTCACTTTTGTATGATGTAGTTCCTGTGGTTTTAGGAGCCCCGAAACGAGATTATATCGCAACAGCACCACCAAACTCTTTTATATACGCCCCTGACTTCGAGTCACCGAAAAAACTTGTCGAATATTTGAAGTATTTGGACAAAAATGTCACTGCATATAAAGAGTACTTCCAATGGATGAAACTGGAGTTTAAAGACATGAAATTTCGACATAGAACACACTCGTTCTGTCAACTATGCAGAATATTGCATGGAATTAATATTGACAACTTATACAACACAAGATATACTGAAGAATACAAGGATATACCAATGTTCGGTTTTCCGACGTTTCCACGCCTTATTCCATCACTAAAAGATTATTTGTTTAAGAATGAAGAAAATGGGTGTTTAGATTTTCCTATTTGACCTGGTTTTGTTGAAAGCACTATAAGTTTATTTGTTTAATGACAAGCAAAACGGTGTTTTTATCAGTGTTCATATCGTACAAAACGAAGTAAAGTTATGCGTTCTGTGCCATTTATTTATTTTGTCATTTCGTCCTGCTAGGGTTTGGGTGGTACGCAGCGATAAAAAAGCGTCAGGCGGTGCGTAATCAGTATACGGTTGAGTACCACGGTGTCCTTGCTGTTAAACAACGTTAATGTCACCATTTATATATACCTTTTTGTCTCAAGAAGGTGTACTGGAAAGACAAATTGCATACACCGAGTATGTGTATAACAATAGGGTTACCGTATCTGCCTCAGCAAAGTTCCTGTCGATTAGAAAAATATTTTTGGCGACACCAAACTTGTATTTTATAGCATGTTGTTACATAATACCAACCGTAAAAGGGCCACTTTTGACAACATAGCATTACTCTCACAGAAAAATGTCAACTTTGTTTAGTTACAAAACAAAAATATTTACAAGGTCAAATTGATGGACATAGTTTTGGGGTGATCCAGTTCTTTTAACAGGATTTTGTTAGCTTTCAAGACGAAAAAAATCACTTATTACTCTTCAATTCATGCTGATCAGTTTGTTTCGGTTGTGTGCAGGCTGCATCGAAAATCGAAAACCGAAAACAATTAAAAAGAAAACAATTAAAAAACAATTAAAACTCAAACATTTCAATTCTCCAGAAAAAGAATTTTGAGAACGAAATTCTGGAGAGTATTTTTGAAAATGATTTCCGGATATCCTCCCCCTTCCCAGGTTTGGTTGATGGTTAAACAGGTTTCAAGGTTGTATGTCTAGTTCACAACGTTTGTACCCCTCATAAAACTTAGTGTAAAACTTAGGGCCTATAGGCCTATGTACTCAAATACTCAAGTATAGAATAAAAGCATGTGGACTTAACTGCTGATATTAGATCGTCGCCAAATAACTGAGACATAAATTTATCAGCTTGAAGCTGTCTAAATAAAAACTAGAACTTATCAGGAATAAAGGGCCAAATATTCAACAAAAATTGATTTTTGATTTAGGCTTGCTTTAATCAGCAAGTAACTGTTCAAGACTTTTTTCATGAGTGCCTAAAATCAGTCCATTGATTAATAGAGAAAGGTAGAGAAGTACTTTGTTTAATTTTGGATCATTTCAGGTGATTAAAAAAGTTAAAGAAATGAATAGCAAATCCACCTTGCTTGTTGTAACATTGTACAATTAGTAAAACAAAAAAAGGAATTATAATTCATTAACCAGTTTTAATAGTGTCAACTGTACTTTCGGAAAAAAAGTCATTTCATGCCCCAACCTTAATGCTTTAGGTTATTGGTTGAAAACCACTTTTATTGAAGGCCACTTTTATTTTGAAAGATTTAAAGCGTTTGTTTGATTTGGTGCCTGAAATATTCAATTTAAAAAGTCTTATTTTCTATTGCTGTAGCCTATCCATGTAAGGTATTGTTAGAAATTTATGCCAAACGTTTTAATTTCAGGTCCCAATTAGCCCCTAACAGTGTTGTACAACATAAATATCTGCAAACACAACAGGAATATAATCATGGAATTATCAAAGTTAAGATGCACTATTTTTTGTATGTTTTGTGTATTAACCTCTATGGTTCTTGCGTTCATATTCTTTTGGAATGATCTCGAATGGAACAAATACCGTATGGCGGCCAAGCAGTCGTTTAGCAAAACATTTCCCCAACAACACAGCAACAACCCTAACATGACAGAAATTTATGTAAGTTGTAAAACTAACTGTGTGGCTACAAACGACAATATAACATGTATAAAGCGATTGTTTAATTGCTAAAAAGCGTTGACAGGTGAGTATAATAAGTTTGGACAACTGTTTGTACCAGGGGTGGGCAATACATTTTTGAAAAGGGGCCACATAAAAAAACTGACTTGTGTTGGAGGCCTGAACCAACAATAATTTAAACTTAATTCTGCTTAGTATTAATTTTCCCTATTATGAAAAGCATTGAATTATATATTTTCATTAGTTCTGCTGGTATTCAGTAGAATAAGTTCATATTATTTTTTCAGTAGAATAAATGTTTGCATAAATATATAAAATTGTGGTGTAGGAAATACTCCTAGTGAAGTAATAAACAGGAAAACAATAATTGCATCAGTGTTTTATTTTATTTTTAACATATTAATCTTCCCAAATACTAAAAAGGTATTTTGCAGTACGTTAAAGATAAGCAACTGATTTTTAAACCGTATTTGATTCGACAAATTGAATAAAACTTTCAGGTTCCAACATTAAAGGGTAATAATGCACGCTGAATGCAAATATTTTAAGTCTATGTGAAAAATAAGCGAGCAAATTGACATGAAAAATAGCAATTTAGCTTGCAATATTACGCTGAAATGTTAAAACCCGAAGTTGTTATTCAATTTGGCTGATCAAAATCGCGTTTAAGCTCTCCAGTTTGTAAAACCAGACTATTTATGGGTGTTTTTCCTGTACCCGCTGTATTATTTTGGACACAAAATGGCTCCATAGACTTTATCGCGGAAAAATGGGTTGGACAACTTGTGTTTTATATGAACTTTGACCAGCATTACATGTAGGTAGCTGTTACCCTACCCATGTGCGTCCTAACTAAAAAAACAAACAAACAAACAATGGCAGTCGTTTTAAATAAAAGCAACACTGCCGTATTTCATGCGCGTGAAAGATCATAAACAGGCCTATTTTTTTATTTATATTTTAATTTACTTGACCTCACGCGGGCCAGTCACGGACAGTCTACAGGCCGGATGTGGCCCCGCGGGCCGTGAAAGTCTGGTTTAGGCATTTGGATGTAATTTTGATCGTAACGTTGATTTTGTTGACATAGACCATGGATTCTCCCTTGTATTATGCGCCCGGGGAAGATTTGCGCCAGAAATCGGATGAGCTGAAAGATTTAACTCCTGAAGAGTTTTACACAAAACTCAACAAAAGCCTACAAGACGCGCAAAGAGAAAAAGTAAGTTTTGTAAAAGAAAATGTAGTAAAGCTGCAGTACATATGTGTGCGTTTGTTTGAGCTATTAACTGTAACAGCGAAGGTAAATCATTCACCTTGTTACAGTCATAAAGAAAAAAATCCCCATGTAGTCGCGCGTCCTTTGTGTATTTATTACGTATATCGTCTAGACCAGGGCTACTCAAACTTTCTTGCTCTGCGACCCCAAAACAGAAATTTCTACGCGACCTCTTCATGGGTAAAGCCCAGGGGCGCACAACCTTTTCGCTATGACGGCCGCATCACAGATCTTTATTTCACCAACGGCCGCATGCTTGCTTGTGTTTTAAAATTACTGATGTATAGAAATACTTATATATATATATATATACTATCTAATGGCGACTAAAATGCCTAAAACTTGATGCACAGATTGACAGTCTTAGCTTTTTTGACGTCATAATCTATATTGTGACGCTTGTGGTATCTGCTTTTCCGCATTGTTTCCACACAATAGGCATAAAAAGTCTGGGGCATATGGCTACTAGGCTGGTAATAATCTTTTAAGTTCCAAAAATGTGTTTTGAGCAGTTTGAAAATGAAAATATTTGACAAAAGAGTTTTCATTTACGTCACGGCCGCCAGTACATATATTTAAATAAACATGTTCATGACCGCACACGGTTGTGCACCCCTGGTATAGCCTATAGACGGAAATAATGTTTAAATAATAAATGTACGCAGGTATGTCATTTATGGTGACTGACATAATAACGCATAATTGTTTCGCGACCCCAAAATTATACTTCTCGAACCCAATTGGGGTCGCGACCCACAGTTTGAGAAGCCCTGGTCTAGACCTAGACCAGTGGTTCTCAACCTTATATTGTTTGCGACTTCGCGTACTACCTGACGACTTTTTATATCGCTGCGTACTACAAAAAACCCTGTTTGGATGGGTATAGACCAAGATATAGCCTGTTCTTCTTGACTAGTCTAATACGTTTATGAAACAGACAATTAAGGTTACCAATTACAAGGTAATCGAGTTTTACTCAAAACCTGATTAGATTTGTCATTTAAGTTGCATTTCATGATCTGACTTGAATGAAGTATAGCATAAAGCTATTCGCGTACCAACTCAAAAGCTCCGGCGTACCACAGGTTGTGAACCACTGGTCTAGTCTGTTAGAAATGTATTAAAACGGCAGAGGTTATGGAAATAGCACCAGATGAAGTCGCTTGTTTCGACATTCACTGACTTTCTCACCTTCACTTGAAATTTTTTACCATACTTTTTTATTCACGAGGTTTCTCTACAAAATATTTTCAATTTGAGGTACATTGAAATTGCAAGAAGGGCAAGTGCCCTCTCGGCGCCCATGGCGCTATTTATCATGACATCTAAGTTAGGGCCATGTAACAGATTTCTCAATTTTAGTTTACAATTATCTATCTTCGTCACAACATGATTGGATCAAAAAGAGTTGCATCGTTACCTTACCATTGTGGAAAATGTGAAATTGTTCACACCTTAGAAAAGGTAGCAATAACCATCTTTAAACCCTGTTTTAATAAAATGTAATGTTACATTTAATACAAATTAAATTATGGTAATCTTGACAAACTAGGCGTTAGAGTAGTAATGCACCGAATCCGCATCAAAGGGATAGGGCCAAAACCGAATAGTCGTTGTGTTTTTGATACAAATGAAATCAATTGTGGCAAACCAAAACAACTTTTACATAACGTAAGCTAAACAAAACATCTAATATAAAGACACTTTGACTCGTGTTTTATAGATACAACAATCAGTTATTTTATGACTTTAAATTGGCGACGTCGACAGTTTATGTATTAATTTCATACGCCAAAGCTTTTAAAATTTCGGCCGAAACCGAAAAATGAACGGCATCTTAGGCCGAAATGTTTTGGCCAACCGAAACTTCGGTGCATTACTACTTTTAAGTCAAATTGATTTGATTAAAATTCTTGTTGATAGAAATTATGAAACGATTCGTTCTGTTTTGTAGGTAAATGAATCATCAACAAAAGCAGTGGTATTTCATATGCAGTCGGCAAAGGAAAAATTCTTTCCAAAACTAAGGTGTCACAAAAATGTACTTGTAAATTGTCGGGAAAATAACCTTTTCTTTGTGTATAATAGACGCCCAGGCCAACTTTACGTGTGGCAGAGTATGGAAAGTATCGCACGTGTTCAGAGATTTGCTCCATTTGAATTCAGCAGGAACTTTTTCAACATGACCATGACCCCGAGGTATAATATCTACTTACGTATCTTAAAATATTGATGGTTACAGCTTTAAAGAACCTGTAAATTTTGCAAATTTACTAGTGCCCTGTAGTGGTTCATTTGAAAACGTTCTTCAGAAAGGGGATTTTAGGTCTGATTCGGCCAGAACCTTTCAGGGGTTTTCGGTGCATCGCTAGTCATATCATTGCGTCACAGACAGGCTTATAACGTCACTCCACTAAATAATTACAACCGATTTACGCCAAAAATACAGCACTTGTTTTTTTGCAGGAGATTTGGTGATGTGTGGAATCCATATACAACAGAAGCAGAGTTGTTTCTTCGAAAGGGACTTCCTAAAAACGACCAAGAGTTAGATTCCATTATAGCCAATAAAACCACGTTTGCACTGTGGATTGTTTCAAATTGCGGAGGAAAGCTAAAACACATGAACGGTTCAACACGACGAATGAAATATGCAAAGGAAATGATAAAAGAAGGTTTAGATATCCAACTTGGAGGAAAATGCTTCAAAGACACGAAAAAGGATTTTGAAAATCGAAAGTTCAAGTTTTATTTAGCTTTCGAAAACTCCAACTGCCACGATTACATCACAGAAAAATTCTGGAGAAATTCACTGTTGTATAACGTAGTTCCGGTGGTTTTAGGGGCCCCGAAGTCGGATTATATCGCAACAGCGCCACCAAACTCTTTTATATACGCCCCTGACTTCGAGACACCGAAAAAACTTGTCGAATATTTGAAGTATTTGGACAAAAATGTCACTGCATATAAAGAGTACTTCCAATGGATGAAACTGGAGTTTAAAGACATGAAATTTCGACATAGAACACACTCGTTCTGTCAACTATGCAGAATATTGCATGGAATTAATATTGATAACTTATACAACACAAGATACACTGAAGAATACAAGGATATACCAATGTTCGGGTTTCCAACGTTTCCACGCCTTATTCCATCACTAAAAGATTATTTGTTTAAGAATGAAGAAAATGGGTGTTTAGATGTTCCTGTTTGACCTCGTTTTACCACTATGTGATGATTTTGTATTTATATTGACCGTAAAAGATTGTTGTCCTTAGTGAAAAAACGGTACTACGTGAGATTGGTTTAAATCACTAAAATATTTCTTGTTTAAAAACGAATAAAACAAGGCTGAATTCTATTTGTCATTTGTCCTATTTTTTCCAAAGTTTTTCTGTGTTTGGATAAATAAACAATTTTCGATTATGATTTTTATTAATTTCAATACTCTGCAACCAGAGTCCAACTAATCTCGAAATAAACCACATCTATCCATTACAAAATTGAACGCTGCTGCAGACGGATTATTAGGATCAGTGATCATTAATACTGTAATGAACTAAATTTTCGTACTGTTTTACACTGTTACGTATGCATTGAGTTGTGAGTATACGTTGAGTTGTGTTAAACTGTGTATACGTTCAGTTAAGATGTGTATGCGTTGAACTGAGGGGTGTGTGCGTTTAGTTGAGGTGTGTGTGTGCGTTTAGTTGAGGTGTGTATACGTTGAATTGAGATGTGTATGTGTTCAGTTGAGGTGTGTATGCGTTGAGTTAAGGTATGTATGCGTTAAAATAAAAACTGTATGCGTTGAGTTGAGTTGGTCGTCAAATTTTAAAAGTTTTGTAAGTGTGACTTAAGGGAGACCCTGTTGAGGAGCAATGGTTTGAAAAGACCTCAAGTACAAAAATAAAACGCGAATAATTACTTGCTATCTTTTTGTTGCTATGAAGTAACACACGGTATGAATTTCGAAACTTTATCGGAATCTTCTGCTCCAGGGATATAACACGATCCTGAATTTTTAGACATATAGTTTCTTATTCGCTGTGTCAGGTTTGGGGGAAATGAAGGCCATTTAACATCAAGTCCTTCATCAACCGGTTTTTGGAGTTTTAGTTTTTCGCGCACACTATAAAGAATCTGTCGATTTGTTTCCATTTTTGGCGCCCGTATTTTTCCACTCGTTCCCACAGAGTCCTATTGAAATGCTCGTACAGCTTAATGTCCTGCAAGATACAAGTGTGTTAGAAGGGGCGATTCGCTAAAATGGTTGAAGACCAATGACATGGTGTACTCTATGCAGACCGGCGATCACGGAACACTCATATCTTAATAATTGTACTTATAGACGTGCCACCGAATCTGCCGGTCACCAAGGCATTCCCACATAGGCATAGGCCAGAAAAGTCGAACTAATCACCCCCCTACTGACAGAGTGAGAATCCCGCATATGCTCCTGCCGTGGGTGTGAATCCCACGGCAGGTTATAACTTTAAGCGTGGGCCTTGTCGTACTTTTTTACCGGTTGATTTGGTACAGCGCATTTGATAGGCCTGACGTATGATTTGTATATAAGCGTGCCGTGATGGCTGGTCTTCGCCTTAAGACTGACCCAACTATTGAATTTATGTTCATCTTAACAGATGATAAAATAGGCACACACACATATAAATCATAATAACACAGCACATAATATTCAGCCCTGAAGAGTCTATGCTAGTGGTTCTCAACCTTTTTTCTTTCGTGGCCCACTTTCATTGCAAAAAAATTCTGTGGCCCAGTAATTTTTTAAGATAGAAAGAAAACAACTATAAAATAGGTTCAGAACAAAAAAACAAAACAAAAACATTCCTTCTCAATTCCTCCCCAAGCCATTATTCTTGTAAAATTGAGTGTAGTGACACAAATGAAAGTAAATTCTTAAAAAAGCTTTCTATTTGGTTGGTCTGTGGCACAATCAAAATGCTTTCATGGCCCACCAGTGTGCTTGCATCAAAATGCTTTAATGAAAGTAAATTCCATGGCCCACACTAATATATAAATCATGATACACCAGGCATATTTAAGGCGTCATACCGAATCAAGCTGGCCATCCAAGCATTTCCATATGTATGGTAAGTCGCAGGCTAGATTTTATCGAACCTATTTTTTGGTGGGATTCGAACCTACCACGCCTTTAATAGGCCTGAAGTATTATGATTTATGTATCAATGTGCCGTGATCGCTGGTCTGCATAGACTCTTCAGGGCTAAACCCAGCATCGAATTTAAGTGCATCTTAGATGTTTACGGAATTATTTATAAACTGCGTCTGGATAAGGCAACGTTACAACCCCATTTTAAATTCATCACAATAAACTAACAAAATTGGTTTTCTTAACGAGGGTTTTGTGTTTTTTTCTGCGAAGTGCGTGGCGAAAAACATTGCTAGGTGCCGCAAGAATGAAAAAACAACAACCTGGAAAAGCATTTCATTTTCGCAATCAGTCAAGGGATGGAAGAATTAAGCATGCCGCTTTCAGTAAAAACTCATCAACGTCCATTTCGTGACCTTTAAACGTAGGATTTGGGCATTTCCATACAACTCGGCCTAATTTTTTTCGAATTTGACACGTAAAAGTTAAATGTTGACTGAAAGTTCTTCCATGACTCACGAATGATTGTAAAGTATCTAGATAAAATAATAAAACAATAATTACCATAATTTACTTCGATTTGTGATAAAAGCTAGTATCGAGGTCACTCCCCACATAAAGAAGCATACTTTAGTGTTTTATGTTGCAACTCGCATAACTTTTAACAGCAATTCGTAAAGACAGTGAGAAAAAAATGTAAGATGCATTTAGTTGGTCTAGATTGGAAACAGCTATATAGGAACTCGATTTAAGCAGTTAATGTTATTTACATCTGGAGGTATTTTTGTACTTCTGTTGCTCAACTAAAGTAGGCTATATTAACCAGGGAGTCGAACCGGAACTGAACCCGAACCCGCGAACCGGTTTGAGTGGTTAATTTTATTAAACCCCAACCGAACCCGAACCCCTAATTACGATTTTCTAAAAACCCGAACCAGAGTTAAACCCCATTTTTGTTTGGCGTTGGACCCGAACCGGAACCGAACCAGCAATAATGCAGTCTGTTTTATATTTTGTGATTTTAAAACAGCGCACTTAAGAATACACGAGATAACACTTGTAGGGCGTGTCAAAAATAACAGTGCACGGGCAAAATTCTTTTGGAGTTTGATAAGGCCAGATAGATGATGGGTAGATTTAAAAATTTGAACCGGTTTAAAAACCGCAAACCGGTTTGGACCGGATAATTTGCCCAAACCGGAACAAAACCCGAACCCGAAAATATACATTTTTAAAACCTGAACCGAACCCGAACCCTTATAAACAAAACCAAGTGAACCCGAACCGAACCTGAACCCATATGACAAGCGGTTCGACTCCCTGGTATTAACTCTGTTACCCAAACTATGGGTTATGACCCAAAAGTTCGGTTTAAATGTAAATAAATGTTTGGTCGAAAAAACTTCTGTTTGACAAAAATATCTGTTTATATTTTGGACTAAACTTGTCAAAACTTTTGCAGTAATTTTCTAAAAAGCCAGACAAAAACACAACTAAAATAGTAATAACTAGTGCACATCCATGGGTCTCTTCAACCCACAAAAGAGTTTTTAAAGAATTTGGGTCCCGTCAAAAGTTTTGGAACCACTGGGCTATATTATGCATTGCAAACGCGTACTGCCACAGCAAAAGACAACGCTTACGTATTTTGTTCAAATAGTTTTAAATCGGTCATATCATTCATGCAAATGTTCAAATGTTAATCAGATCTCTTACTTTGTGTCGGGATGAAAGCATCTTTTCATTTCTTCTGCATCGAATCTCGCATGATCAAACAAAATGCTGGAATTTCTTGGCATCATGAATTCACATTTAAATCGACCTGGGTAACCACCAACGTACGGACACGGAAAAGGGATTGAACTAAACTGAAAACAAGGTAGTTGTGATTGTACTGCACTTTTAGTGCACATTTTACCGTTCAGAAAATTTGGTTTTCCATGTAGTCTGAAAACAGGTTTCCGAAATATATCAATATTAGTAGGTTAGTTTGGTTTAATTTTAGCATGTTTGCGGCAACGATGCCGTAAGCTCATATTTTCAATGAAGGAAAAACAAGTTTATGACACTTTTTGTCGTAAAGGTTTGGCCTGAAATTTATCATAATTTAAAAAAAGCTGGCTTAAAAGCAAAACAAACACACTGCAAAATCACTTCCACCTAAAAAAGAGACTCAGAGACAACTTACCTAGTCAAAAAGGTTTTGTTTAATGTGTTTGAGCAATATTATGCTGTCCATTGATTGAAGGTTGTGCGGCCCACAGAGACAATTGGATTTCAAATGTATTGCAAAGGAGTTTAATTAATAATTTGAGCAGATTAGTGCGCCCAGTGCTGTTTTTCTCCGACCTGACAATGTGCTGCTAGAATCAAATGCGAATTTTACTTGTAGTAATAGTAAGGCATTTTTGGTATGCAACGAAGTAAAATCACCTTGGGATATATAAAGGTGCGGCCCGCGATCTAATCATCGCAATTGTATTTGACCCCACAGTGACAAAGGTTGCACACCCTTGGCCTAAACTCTAAAGTGAGGCGCTAAAAACATTGCAGGGTTTTTAATTTTCGTTTACCTGTAAAAGTTTGGCTTTAAAATAGTGAATTTAACTCAACAACTTGCAAATTACACCCAACTTTTTGTCAACATTTATATTGTTTAGTATTAAGTGGCGCAGTTGTTCCACAATGTTTTTTTACACAATGAGCCTACAAACAAGTGTAGTCTACTCGGCCTCTAGTATATTTGTTTGGCTGCAAAAACCCTTTAGGACCAGTTTCAAGACCAAATATCGAGAAATAGGGTTTATTAAATATACAGGGTCTCCAGTATGTGTATTTAAATGCTTATGTGCGCGACTGCTTTTGTTACCTGCCTACTGTATCCATGTTCGATTCGCATTTTTGGCAAGACTTCGTTTTTGAAAACATTGCCTGTTTCATAAGGCGTTGAGTTGATATAGAATACAAAAGCCGTAACAAAACAAATGCACAGGAAAAACAATTTCTGGAAAAACAATGTTTTTGTTGCGACAATATCTTCCATTTTCTACTGAGCCAGGCTACAGAGAAACATACAAATAAAATTAGACCATGTCCTGAATATATGTTTCATAATCACAGAAAAAGTAAAAATGACTGATTTTCAGGGTAAGAAAAGCTCAACTTGAATTACAAGTACATCGTTACGTTACGCTAACAAACCTACCTATCATCTAGATCGGTATATACCTAAACCTGATATACTTGCCGTCTACATATGCAGCTACTATCAATACAAAAGAATCTGCTGGATGCACAGACATACGCATAAGCGTGGTGGATATAATAGACGCACAGTGACGAAACAATGGATATTGTTCAATTAGAACACAGAATGTGAAACAACCTAGGTTTACGACCATGTATGCGTAGTATTGTTTAGTTTCTTGAACTGCTATAGTATTTTTATCCGTCTTTAGCAGTAAGTATGTATTTTTAAAGCTATTTGAATGCATCGTAGCTTGAAACCAGGCACACTTTGCAGGCAATAGCACAGATAGTTCAAGAAGAACTTTTTGGTAACGTTAAAATGTGTTACGATTTTGGTCAAATAAGGTTCTAGATTTATTATAACTATGTGCAATTTGTCATCAACCCCTAAAACATGAGATGACTTTGCAAAACGATTATTATGTGGTACATTTGAAGAAAAGTAGTTTCAGTTAAAGAATTCTTCAACTTAATCAACTTATTATAAGCTATAATGCTGCTATTGACTTGAAATGCAAAACTGTCATGTAATTTCCATATTTTCTTACGTAAAAACAACAGAGAATGATATAAACACAACTGTTTGATACTTAAACAAGCGATGCGTAAAAATGTATGATGCGAGTTTTCGGAGTGGAAAAACTAGAACTGATTTTTCAACCACAATTTGTTTGGAACACATTTCATTTCATGTCGCATTACACATCGTATGCTGTACGAGTCAAAAATGGCCATTCGTCATCGAAGTTCACACCGTATCGTCAGGTTGTCACGTGATGAACTTGACGCATATCCAAGATTTCAAAATCGTCGCGGCCGCATTTGGAGCTGCTAGGCAATCTTGATTTGCTTGGGTTTAGTTTCTTTCCAGCTGCCTTATACTTGCAGCAGATTACCACTAGGAGGATTATCAGCCCTAAAGCAACCACACCTCCCACCGCCAATATGACGTATTTGTTTTCGCTGATGACGCAATCGATTTGCGACGTGCAACTGAATGAAAAAAATATGAGTAGCCTGGAGGTTACCACTTAACGTTTTGACATAACTTTTTTCATCCCCAGATAAATTATCTGTGAAATTAAATTTACTAACGCGATGTACATTTGGCGATGGTTTTTGCCGAAACATTTTCATAAAGTCATGTTACTTTTCACTGCTATATAGACCAGTTTCTTAGAATTTACTATAATTTACGAACGATATTTTTACTTACTCTGTTGCTGGGGCTGATAATTGAGAAGTCAAATTATCATTTTCGATTGAAGATAACGCATCTACAGTAGTTGCGTCAGTTTTCTTATTTGTATTCCCATCTTTATCCTGTTCGGATCCGGATCCCAACGGTGCTTCAAGTCTCAAACCGGTTGCGGGGCTGGTCAGTTTCGGTTGGTTGTCAGAAGTAAGAACTTGATCCCTTAGTTCGTACCCGGTGTCGGTAAAGTTAGATCCGACAAATGAACAACCGGTTCCGTGTCCCCCTGCGAAAGTTTTACTTGTATTATTTACAAAAACAAATGATAGTAAGCCAGTCTCATTGAAGGATTATACCGATTTAAGTCGGTCACCCAAGCACACGGCACCTGCGATGGGATACGAACTCACGACAAAAGTGCTTCTCTACCAACTGAGCTATTGAGGCTTAGAAGTGAACGAGCCGAAAGTCGAATCACAAGCACCGTTGCCAGCTTTATATCGCCAGTTTGACTATTGGTCAACTAAGATACCTACATCGATACTGGGATCAGCACCGAAGCGTCCAGCAGTACAGCGATACTCATTCATAAATCATAGTACGCCTGGCCCATTAAAGACGTGATACCGAATCCAGTCGGTCTCTCCTTGATTCGACATTCCTAGACTTTAAACTAGAAAATTGTAGCCTTCGATAGGTTGCGACTTAAAGACAGGAGCCTATATTTGGGGCTATATGCGGCAGGCAACGGTTGTGCTGATTAGAATACGGTAGGCTTCTTACCGAGCCTGTGAATGCTTAGTTGGTTGGAAGCTTAGTTCGCCAGTTTGAATAGCTTAAACAGGTGTGTGTTTGTTTTATTTGGATAAAAATCATCTAAATTTAGGTCTGCATGTTACTTCATGAACACATAAACTCACGCTATGGCCTGAAATGGAAAAGCTGGTCTAAATGGGTAACAACCACAGCTTTTGCGGAGTTTAACAATCCTACTTACAGGTTGTTCGATTTTTTCCGTCACCGAAAAATCCCGGGCGACATCGACATTGAACCAAAGGCCTAGAGCGACTCCCAGCGGCGGTGCAAATTGCGTTTTCGACACAAGCATGTCCCACGCACGGGTTTGGTGGAATATCTGAATGTAAGTATCAAGGTCAAAACAAGATACTTAAACAATAGAAATCAAGCTATGGAGTAAGTGCATACAGTGAGAGATTTCACTAAAGTGTTGTTATGGTAACAGCATGTTTATATCACCATAGAGGTCACCAAACTTTTTTCTCAGCGGGCCGGATAAGTTTAATGTTGAATCGCGAAGGCCGCATAGTTTACAAGCTCTAACACCGCTTGTTTCAATTCTGTTTGAAAGTATGATGGAGCGACTGTTGATTTTTAACGTTGGTCTTATTTTTCATCAAGGTCACCTATGTTTCGTCACAAGTGGTAAAAGAAGGCAATTGTTGGCGCACAATTAAAACTTGTAGTCTTGTTTGCGATGTAACAAACTGCCTTTGTTTCATTCTTATGCATTGTAATCCTATAAGACTAGATAAAATTAATTCCACATGTTGTTGCAGGAAAACTTCCGTAAGAAGTACATTAAATTTTGAAAGTTATAAAGGTTATGAATACGATTTTGCCAAACTAAAAAATACGGTCGAGGGCCTCGCCGTAGTTTGATGACCCCTGATATAGAGTTGAAATGCTACTCTTCAAAGTTTTGCATAATTTTACAACCGCTATAAAATTGGTCAAAATTGCTATAAAATTAGCGGTTTTAATTTTTTCTATATTCGTGTTTATATTTCAAATTAAACCCACAAACTAAATCAATTGCATGTCTTTAAATAACAGTGGTTATTTTAAATGCAAATAACAATGTGATTTAGTTAAAAAAATATATAAATGAATAATTACGAGGTGTTGTAAAGTAAGCGGTCGCCGTGCATTCTTCGTATGGTTCACAGACTTCCTCGTCTTCATATATAGTGTAGACGTCCACGTAATACTCCGTACCAGGTAGTAGGTAAAGTATTTTTCCCACAAATATGTTCTCAGAAGTGTCGCATTCCAATAAACTGTCTGACTGGGTTCTGGATCTTTTCTTTTCCTCCCAATCCTGTATATTAAATAATAATTAATATGTTTTGTTATCAAATTTTATAACTGTTCTAGTTTTTGTTAAAATTGTGTAAAATTTTCGCGGCCGTCATAGCATTAAGAAAGGCAAAAAAATAATTTGAATTACCTTGCTAACTGATTTCAGCTTTGAAACAAACGATCCCAAACTGTGATACCTAAGTTATGTGTTTCCACATTATAATTTTATCTTCGGAGGTTGAAAGAACAACAAAAGCACAAAATATAGTTTAAAGGTTTATAGCAGTGGTTCTCAAACTTTTTCATTACGTTTTCAAAACGGTCCCTTTGCCATTATTTCGAGGACTCGCGGTCCTTTAGCTTGAATATATATTTCAGAAAAACGAAAGTTGATTGCAGGATTTTAGCTAGTTATGCAAAACTTCGCATAATAATGATCCAAAGACTGCTTGTGACATCACAGACAAGACAAAAAAAAGCATTACGGTTGTGCGCGAACAATTGCATTTTTGATAGTTGTCATTCAATAAAGGCTATTGGTTAGCAATGGAGGCGGTCGATTCTCAATTCTAATTTGATTTAAACTTTTTCAGTGGCACAAACTGACGCTAAATAAGATTATAGAATTACTTCAACCGCTTCGCGGTCCACCCCAAATTGCCTCGCGGACCCCTAAAGGAGCGCGGACCCCAGTTTGAGAACCGCTGGTTTATAGTGACATAAGACATAACCACAATTTTGGGAGTTTTCTTAACGACGTTTGTTATTAAATGAACACATTCTGGTGAGGGTCGCGTTTGTTAGAAAACCTATAATAGGGATCGCAGAGTAAAAAGGGTTGAAAAACACTTGCCAAATGTGTTTTTAGCCGATAAATAAAAGGTTTGTTGCTAAATTGCAAGCCTGAAAAGTTTGACAATCAATACCAAAAAATCTAGTAACCATGGTAACATACCTCAACTTGTTCCATTCCATCCTGTGTCCCGTCAACTCTTTCAATTAATACATCATAATAGCGATCAGTGGCGTCAGCTATGGGCGGCAACCATGTGATCATCATTGAGTATTGGCCGGTTGTCAGGTCTAAGCGAGGTTGAGTGACTGTCACCGAACGCGAACGATAAAGTAGATTGTCTCCTTTATTCCCTAATTGTGACGAAACAAAAAACCCTCAAAATTACGCCTGATTTTCCACACAGTTTTAATACAGAGGTTAATGTGCTTTACTAAGCATAAACATTTCGAATTCACTGTATTTTTAGTATTACAGCATATACGACGTGTCATTTAGTCGCTTTTTTGCATATTATAGGACAAAAAACGACGCGATTATTATATTGTTACGTCATAGCATACTAATTATGCCACAAATGACAACTTTGCGAGTTTACTCACGACAGCAGGTGTCTGAGATGCTTTCCCTAGGCCTAGAGAATCCTGACTTTTGTAGCAATGACTCGCAATCGCCAATTGGTTGAATAGTCAAGATGGAATTTGGATTTGACATGTTGCCAACTCCGAACCTAAGTAAGTAATAAAACGTATCACAGAACACTCATAAAATTACACCCGTTTATTTTACTACTTTCTTACTATTTCTATCTTTTTAAAATCATTTACCAACATTGGTTATCATATGATGTCACAATTTACGTCATGTTACGTGGTACACCGCTTAAGTTTATCTATAATACTGACGATGACAACAGCAGTTGTTATTACGCTCAGCGGGCACTTCGGTAATTTTTAGATAAATTTGTGGGATGATGTTTTGCGTTTAAAAGTGGCCTAAAGAAAATTTAAATTAGTTGTTTTCTATTTTAGAAAAAAAAAATATTTCTTACCTGTCGTAGGGAACCAGTAGAAAAACGTATTTTCGAAAATATTTAACATGGAATTTAAGTGAACGGATTTCCTGCAACATAAAACAACAGTAAAATGTAAATTGAATTCAAATTTGAGTGAAAAGAAAAACAAACATTTAACCCACACTATAGACACAGGTAAATGGAAATATATGCAACTTGGACAACACAGTCGGCATATTTAGACTTCATAAACTTGATTACTTCCTTTTATGATTTTTTTTAAATGTTTACTGACTTATAGCTTACTGCATTAACTGTCTTTGCCGAGCCAACGTTGTCGCTGATTTTGACGATCTCATGGGTGCAGTTGTTCGAAGTAGAGAAGCACTCTTTCTCGCAAACACATGATGTTGAGGACGGTTTGAGGCAACTCGGTTTATCAACACACGATGTAGCCTTTCTGCCGCTGATCCACCACTGATTTCCACTAAAACACAAGCAAGAAATCGTAAATAAACTATGAATGTAACAATATTGGTATTAAAATTACAAGAAACAGAAACATTTTGCATTAAAAAAGGTCAGTTACGTAATTAGTTAGTCAACTTTTTTCTGCACAATACTTCTGACTGCATTTGCATTGTTCCATTGACGATGGCAATAGTATTTCCAACGCTATGAGTTATAAGATGAATATACATATCATGCAAATTCTTCAGTAATTTATTTACATGAATCAACTGAGAATATTTAAATCGACAATCGCGCCTCTAAAATGTGATGAAGTGGCATATTTAATTTTAAAATGTTTTGAAAAACAACCAATGCTATCACAAGACCTATTGAAATAGCATACAAAACCACAATTCAGACTGTTAACTGATTGGCAAGAAGAAGGTTTATAACCGGCACCGTAATAAAAAAATTCTAAAGGCAGCAAGAGCAGTTTACGTTTACACACAAGTAGATGGCTCAGTCATGTGCTTCTCGTTTTTACTGGAACTTTTCATGTCAGGGGCCCTTGTCCAACTGTTTCATAGAATATATGTGGCACTTTTTCTAAACACCTATTGTTGTCTTGTAAACTTGGGCAAAAAAACATACCATTTGGGTGATTATTTCTTTCGTAGTTTCGAACATTTGGCAAAATAACAAACTTTTAAGGAAATAACATTGTGAAAAACGGTGCTACATTAAAGAAGTTGTATGAGTCATACGGGGATAAATAAAACTTTTTTTTGTAACATGTGGTTTAATAAGAATACGTTAGTCCGAACCAGACTAGACAAAGTGCGTAATTATACATTTGGTTGTCTGAGTAAGAAATAAAACACTTCATTTTTTATGTAGCTAATCCGGTATAAAATGTATGAAAACATCTTCTCTTTCAAAAGCCTAAACATGATTTAGGCTTCAAAAGTTCCCAAAAACAAAAACATTAACAAGAGTTAAAGATCTAAAAAAAGAATTAATTTAAATTTTAACTTATTTCAAATTTTTAGTTAAATTAAATATAACTTAACGCCTAACATACAAAGGCTCTTAATATTCACGTGAACAAGCCACTTTAAAAGGGTAGATTATAGCATTAAAGCATTAGAACCTGACTTGAGATTTATCAGCAAATTAACTCACGGTGGAACGCATGCGTTAGTTGGGAGAAAGTCACTGGAAGGGGGCGACGATTCCAATGACTGCAAGTGGAATAAGAAACCATCAATGGGACGGTCTGTAAGAAAAAAAGCAAATATAGTAGCTACAAAAAATTACCGTCAATGACGTTGATCTAACATAAAAATTGAAAATGGTTTGGAACCATTGTGGGAAACTAATTAGAATTTACTTAAAACTTGTAGATATTTTTATTTTTAGTGGACATTAGAGTATGAAGGGGGGGGGGGGGGGGGCAATCTTTTTTGGGCCTGAACCTGAAAGCATACAACTAAAACCCGAAGTGAAGCAGAATGTTTTTCAAAACTCTTGTTAGGCCCAAATGCTTAATTTAGGTAATGCACCAATTTGATTGACAGCCTAGATAAATCTACACAGCGTAAGAATGCATGCAACTCTTTAATGTACAGCCTGTGCACATTCTTGCAAAATAGACGAAAACTACGACGCAAGTGTGGGAAAGTTAAAACTTCAGGACGTTTATTAGGCAAAAACTTAAGCCTGAACAAGCCCCAAACCCGCACCCAAACATTAAAAAAGAAGTTCTCTAAAGTTAGTTTACACCTTGGTTGTAATTATCGTTTTACCTAAATCTTAACTATAACAAGGTTTTTGTTACCATTTACTGTTATCACTAGATGGTACTTAATTCGAAAACTTTTAAGATGGCACACGAATCAAAAGAATTGAAACTTTTGAATTAAAGTAATACGAAACTTACCTTCCGATGGCGTAAAAGTCCAGGAGATGTCAATCATCAACTCGACGTTTGTATTTCCATTGGTATTTTGGATCCTTGGCTCATGTTTGTAATTGAGATTTCTCACTTCTAAATTAGATTTGCTGAGGTCTGCAAAAGCGTCTAAATTAATGTGATGTTGTTAAATGAAAAGAAAAAAAAATGTGAGGTGGACAAAAACATGAAGGTGATGATGATCATCAAACGTTTCAGGGAATTGGTAACTCTTTGAAAGGTGGGATGGGTTTGAAATTGAGAGCTTTGTCACTTGCCACATGCAACCCATTGTTCGTTGTGCTGTTTGCAAGATAACGACCTATAGTTTCCTTCCGTTTTTAATATAATGACCGTGGCATAAGCAGTGCCGCAATATGTTCAATGAAAACCAGTTTATGAAAACTTGATGTTTTGGAAGCAATATAAACAAGTTTAATTATCACAGAAAAACACGTGCTTGCAAAATAAGTAATGCATTTAAGTCAAACAAACATGCAAATTTCGAATCATTATAACTTATTATTGTGTGGCCTTTTCACACTTGTTTGTACAAAGGACGCTTATATTCTTCACAATAGAATATTAGATATTTTGCGAACAAATATTAGGAATTTGCTGTTTTGCTTTCAACTTTGGTGTAGCTGATACTTTGCATCTATTGTGTTTACTCATACATTGTCACTTCACGTTTATAATACGGTGTAGCTGCAGCACGTTCAATCTTGCTTCATCAAATGTGCCCTCCATTGTTTTGCATCCCGTTAAGTTCTAACGTTGCGCAGCAATTTCCGGCAATTGTGCTAGTGCAATGGTGTCGCACTAAGCAGTAAACTTACAACTCAAATTGTACAAGCTTTCATTCACAGGCTTCAATTTATATTAGGCAAACTAAAATCGCTCTTCTGACAATTGCATTTTGTACCGACGTTTCCAAATCCTATACAGGTCGCCTTCTTTGGGGTAAAAACAACGAATGTGGGTAAGGCACGACAAACACAAAGCGAGGAAAATTTTGTGCGACAAGGAGTGATCAGGCCTCTAATCTTTGAGCAGGTGCCTGTAGCACGTCAAAAAATGTTTTAGCAAGGTCAAAAATGACATTTGGGCTATTTTTCATCACCCTTAAACAAGTAAAATATTATAAACTGAACTTAAATGAATTGTACTTACCGTGAAGGCAGTTTGATAATCCAATGCATACGTTAGTATTAAAGAAATACAAAATCCACAAGCAATTCCAAACTACTCTACATTGTAATGCAACCATGATTGAATCTGATTCAAGCACAACGTTTTTTTGACCTGAAGAATCCAAATTGAAATGCGCTGTAGCCGATTAATTGTATTTCGTCATTTGGCCTAAAGCTAAAAAGTAATTACTACGTTTGCCGGTTTAGCCACGCGCAAAAACACCACCCTAAGGCGGGAAGCGGTAAAGCACCACAAGAGGCCTTTGTTTACCACCACGCTATTTGCATAATCTTGTCATGGGAAAAATACAAGTTTTAACTTTTCGAAGGAAGCGACCAACTAACTCTATGGCGTCATGCTGGTCGGGTTTCCCCCTTGGTAGTGATAAAGATTTTTATATTTACATTAACGTGCGTTGCCCTTTATTTTCCAGGAATCGTTTGGAAGTTAAAAGTGTGCGTAAAGACAAACAGGGCTTTTGAAAATATGAAATATATTTAAACCAACTAAGATGAACAAACATCGCCTTTATATATGCTATTGCTGCGAGGCATATAATATCAAGTTTATACAGCTCTTCTGGCAAATGTACTTTTTAGGACCTGTATAGGACGTCGAAACGTCGGAATAAAAATAAATTTGCCAGAAGAGCTCTATAAACTTGATACATCGCCTATATGTAGGCCTGGTGTACTATGCTAATTATACGTTTTAATTTGCTTTTTTTCAAATTTAAAAAAACTTGTGCTACCTTTACGCAGTGCGTTTTGTTAGTTATCTTGGCTGCAACCTTAAGCTTATGTCTAGTGGACTATTCAGAAATACGAAGCGTTTAATTTTAATTGCTCAAATAGGTAACAAAATCGACATGTAACACTACAATCACATCTGGTAAATTTCTGATGTACGAAAAACTTAACGCGAAAAAGTGTTTGTGTGATTACAATGAAATGATGTGAATGAAACCAAAATCAAACGTGCTTAACGTAGCGATTACAAACAAAATGACATATTGACAAGGCATAGAATAACGATTTGAAACATAAATGCAACAAAGGGTTTGGACATTTTGTCGACGGCGTACAAGGCTTCATAATAATACATTCCGCATTATATGGCTCGCATAATTAACACAAGCATGTAAAATTCACGCAACAGAATAATAAAATGTTCTAAATTGTTTGAAAACATATCGTAAAATGGCATCAAAGAGTTCCTCAGTACACTGTACGAAACCCAGATATCGAAACAAGGGTTATAGAAACGTAACTTGATCATGCTGGAAACTTTGAGGAAATGACTATTTGATTGACGGATGAAAATGTTAATTAAGGGGGATAAAGTTTACCCCAAAGATTCTTTAAAATCCGTATTTCATATATCTAACAAAATTTAGGTTACTGTTTTTACTCTGGTATTAATTTAAATTTAGTCCCTTGTGGTAAATTTAGTTTGCTTAAGAAATAAATCTCATTGGTTGTTAAGTTTAAACACTCCAGTGAGTTTAGTGCTCGGTTTATTTCCCAAAATTTCCTCTTTTTAGCGATGTCATATTGCCAATACAAAACTTGTGCCTGCTGGGTTTACTTTAACTCATCTTCTGGAAGAAAAGTTGTACTTCAGTGCCAAACAACGGAGTGAACCTCTTGCTTTTATAGCAATTCTCAAGCAGTAAACAATAATAGCCAGTACAAGAGCCAAAAAGAATGCCAGGCAAAACCAATCCATCATCAATTTTGCTTTAAAACCAGAGTTCCAAAGTTAATTGTTATCTGGTTGAGACGTCACAATTAGAAAGGTTTGTTGTTATACTGTTACCAGTCTATCCATTGTATCTGAAAAATCAGCAACAAATTATTAGTAATTGTTTTGATTAAAACCTTTTTCATCTTTCTAAATCCATGTTTAATATTCTAGTTCTTAATATTAATTTTCTACATCCCAGATGTGCGAAAATAGCAAACTTTTTCGAAGCGAGACGCACTCTTATGCAGACGATATATATCAGTATCTGTAA
This sequence comes from Phallusia mammillata, assembly GCF_965637545.1. Lineage (NCBI taxonomy): Eukaryota > Metazoa > Chordata > Ascidiacea > Phlebobranchia > Ascidiidae > Phallusia > Phallusia mammillata. The sequence continues at coordinate 5,222,862 of NC_137257.1, read as the reverse complement.
ACGTTAACCACAAAGCTGTAACTGCAAAGTAAACAAGTTTAAATGGCAAATTTATGTACAAGCTGATTTAAATTTAGCTTGGTAAGAACTGACCATGGTTTATGTTACAAAGATTAAAATCAAACCGCGACAATGCCAATTATTTCGTTTGATTTGCATATTAGTTCCTCATTACAATATTAGGGCACCGAACAGCAGATTATAAAGTTATAAATGACGAAGTTAGCGATAAACTTAAGAATAGAATTGGGCAATTACCTTTCTTAGGAAACCCGAAAATAACAAGGCGTGGTGCTATTTATGCCCTCGTTCTTCTTGAGCAGTGTTTGTTAATTAATCAATGCTAAAGTGGACAAAAGAAGGTTTCTGCCAATGGTTCTTTGTGGGCAATTACCGTAAAAGAAGTACTTTGACGTTTTTAGGGGTAATTAAACTATCATTTTTAGTCATTTAATCACAGTCAACTACTTGTTGGAAAAATATAGAAACCGGTTTAATACCGCAAAAGGCCAAATGGACAATATATTTAGGGTTAGTTTAAGAACCCGTGTTGAAATCTATTGAAACGCTTTTAAAGGCCTTATCTGTTTGATTTGATATCTGCATACAAAATTGATAAAACATCATACACAAGAGCATCAGAATGCCAATAAAAGAAGCAACAACCTGACGACAACCAATTTCCACAGCATTCACGGTAAAGCATCAGCAAAAAACGCATCATCTTGTGCGTCATGTGATATTTTTCCGAATAAAAATGCAAACAGCGATCTGATAAACGCATAGGAGGGCGTTGTTTTGTTATATTGCATATGCGTCTGTACGGTAAAGTCGATTTTTTGCAGTAAAACATGAAGATGGTTATTTTTTATGTCGCTCTCTTTGGAGCCCTACTTATGGTAAATGGTAAGTTTTTTTTATAGTTAACTATTTAATAAAAACGTAACGAAAAACATCATATTATGGACTTGTACAGCTGTAAGTCGGACATGGTTTGTTTGTGCTCGGTCCGTTTGGGATTAAGTTTAAATAAAACGAGACTCGATCTGATCTGGAATCACGCTTATCACAATTTTATCTTGGTAAACCTAACTTTCAAGCCAACTTTGAGAATTTTTGTTAAAACAGTTTTGAAGGGCATTAAATATGGTAACTTGAAAAGAGGTAAAAAAATTGACATATATATTCGGAGGAAAACTGAAATTATTACTGTTTTTCTCTTAAAAAAGTAATTTACTTGATTTGTCTGATTTTACAGATGATGTATAGACTAAAAAAATGCTGTGCTGAAATTAAAATTGTCTGCACTAAGGGACTTTGTTCCCAAAGCTATTACTGTTTGGTGTTTAAAGATTTTGTATTTTTTTAAAAAACTTTTCCGCGAGATTTTGTATTTTTGACCTTTTCAGGTGAAAACCAACAGAAAGCTTGTAAGCGTTGCGCTATAAACGTTATCGATAAGTCGAATGCAGATGATTCAACCAAACAAGTTGTTGAAACATTTCTGCGAGACAACCTTGAATCTTTCTGTAAGCGTTTTTTTACGAATTGTTTTAGATTTGTCTAGGTAATGTTGTTTTGAAATTTTGGCTTGTTTTTTTTTTGTGACTAAAAACTTATGAGATTATAAAACTAAGGTAATTTTAAATTTAAAAACAATTTAATTTTGTGACGTCTAGATTCATTTCTTAAAATCTGTGCGGTATTCATTTAAAAAACACACAAAAGTATAGACATACAGTTTTTACGGTTAACTCTAACAGCAAAAAAAATGTCTAAAAAGTTGTTGAAATATTTTGCTTTGTTTTGACCTAGGTTCGGAATTGAACAAGTGCATGAGTAGCCCCCCTCGTAAGTATAATTGTATATTTTTGGTTAAGTTTATTCTGTTTAATGAAAGGAGATTTGCCTTAACATTTAATACCAGAGTTTGTATCTTTTTTACATCACCGCTTGCTTTGCACTGTGGTACACCCAGGACCATTCGGTCAATTAGAACACTGCTGTACACGGATCTGTTCATACGTTTAATGAGGAAAATAACGCCCGAATAGACTTAAAAACCACATGCTGTGGCCGTTAAAACTGATAATGGCATTAGCACTTGTCGAAACGTTTGATTAATAAAGCATGTCACTTTTTAAGACTATTTGGACCTATACTTATACTAGTTGATAAAAGTTCAGTCACATATACTTGAAATAAATGTATATTTGACAAAACAGGAAACGAGTTCATAAGCTTTAGAAAATTTAAAAATGGACGGTAAAGCAAAATCATGTGACTGAACAGTTCCAAATTTATAACATAACTGATCTTATACAGTTTAACTCTGCAGCAATCACAACAAAACTTTTTTAACTTTTTGACAGCATCCGCAGAAGAAAAACTTATCGCCAATGCCAACGAAGTGTCGGGTTTCGATGGTAAAACCTTGAACAAAATCGAAGAAAACATAAAAGAGCTCACCTTGAATCGAAGGGACAATACAGTAAAAAATGGCTCAAGTGTCCTAAACATTTACCGAAATCTTACGGCGGCTCAAGGAGAAACACAAGTAGAGCTGAATGATACAGTCGGAAGCACGACGTTTCAAGCAATCTTTGAAACAAAAGATCAGCAAAGCATTAGTGTCGCTGCCTTTTCGACTCTCCAGATTCAACGCCTTAGCCTACAATACGAAAAAGAAATGAGGTCAGATATTCGTTCGAAGTCTTTTTATAATTTACCAACACAAAAATACTTAACCATCACTGCGTACTACACCGAAAACAATCGGACACTTACAACTGGAAAGGTTAGTTTCATAACTAACAACAGTAGCCCACAAGACTTTATGCCGCCTATATGCCGGGAAATTAAAAAACAAAAAAACAAATCTGTACCGGAAAGAAAACTCCACAAAGACGTTAACTTCGCTTGCTGCATCGTAGAGGAAGAAAAACTATTAACTGAACCGTGCACAACTAACACAAGTTCAGACAGATTCACACGTTGTGAATGTAACCATTTCTCAACCTTTTCCGTTGCTTTGGCTTTGGACACTGTGGCCATACCTTACCATGTTAAGGTAAGACTTGGTGTGAGCTGTTTTCGATTTGCATCCGTTTTGTACATAAAAATATGGCTAGCAAACCAAGTTACAGATTTTATAGTGTTCTAAATACCAAAGCACAAGCTAATGTAATAAGAAATGGAACGAAAGCGTAGTTGTTGTTACCAAGCGTAAATCAAGTAATTAATAAATAAATGCAAAAATAAAAAGTGCTTTAGCATTGTAAAACATTGTTATTTAACATTGGCTTGAATGACTTCTGGGGACTTTTTTGGAACCAGTACGAAGCAAGTTTTATAAAGTGCTGTAAAAGTCTTGCCTAACATTAAATTGCCATTAATATTATCTTCTTTGGCAGCAAAGAGCAGTTGTTGTTTGCAAATTGCACGGCTTTACAGCTTTAACTGAATGAAATACGAACTATAGAAAAGTCCGGTTCGCGTATACTAATAGTAAAATTGTTAAAATTAAATAGTATGACTTTGATTTACAATATATTTTAAACGAAACTAAACTTGCAATAAACCAGAATTATTCATATTCAATTAAACAGATTTTCACCTACGCCGCTCACTCTATCACCATATTCTTCCTTGCTATTACGATTCCCACTTTGGTGATATGGAAGGATGAACTAAACAGCGACAGGACGACTATTCAAATTAGCATGTCCACGGCAACGCTTGCCCTTCACATTTTCTTCCTCCTTCACGACGCCGCCGTTGACACGGACGTCACCTGCGTCACCGTTACCATAGCAGCACATTACTTCCTCTTGTCGAGTGGTAAGGAGCTGCTATAATGACAGTGTCGTGTTGTGTTCTGTAGGCTTGCGCCTTTAAAGCAAAATACTGGGGATGTTTTGGGTTGTCCTATGTTGACAGTTGATACACCGTCTATAGCCAAGTGGTTCCCTAAGTACATGCTACACATTGCCAAAAAGTTACCTTTTGAAATACCTTTTACCCTAAAAGTATAATTTTATGATTTAAATCTATATTTGTTTACATGTATATGAAGCCTTGCGTTACATACTCGCTGACCAGTATCAACCAGACATTGTTTTCTAAATATGCAAGCCCAAAACTACCAACAAAATCGATAATTTAATTATACTAAAGTAAGATGCAGACAGTGCACACTCTGTTTCGACCTGTAAATTTTGATCAATGGAGCTGGTAACAAGACATAGGCCGGTTTGACCGGTATGGCCATCTAACGGCAGTCTAGCTTGTTGGGAGTAACTGAAAAGTAACAGGCACCTTTCTGATTGCTTCGATAACAACTTATAACATTATCCAAAAACGTGTTTACTTATAAGCACAACCTAACTTCTTTTGTGTCAGCATTATCTACTTGACCTTATATTGCAGCTTTTTGGAGTTTGAACGAAGGCATCCGTCTTCTAATGGCCACTACAAACCCGGTCGAATTCCGCATCCAAAATCCTTCCCAAAGATCCAAGGCTTTTTCCGTCCTTGGCTGGACAATTCCAGCCATTATAGTGGCTATGGGGGCAGGCTTGGGTCTCCTTTTGGAAAACTACATGACTCCCAATCAATTGTACAAAAACTGTAGCAGGTTTGAACCAGATATTCCAAAGTACGATCGCTGCTGGTTGGCAGCTGGCAAAGCTCCCTTCATTGGGTCATTGGTCGTCCCCGTTGCCCTAATTCTGGTCGCCAATTTCATCATTGCCGTGTGGACTACATTGAGTTTGACAGCATTCGGCAAAAAACGAAGGTTTTTGTTTTGTGTTAAAATATTATCGCTGCAAATAATGCATCAAAATTTAAAATCCACAATAGAGTAGCAGTACGTGGGCACACTCATATGTTTTTAAACCTGAGGTTCTTAGCCTTTTTCGTGTATTTTCCACTCAAGTCAATCACAAAATTCGAATATCCCCATCTTAACAGTTTTGAGTTTAAGGCTGCGTTCACACAGAGGCACCGTCCCGTGGTTTCGTACCTGGTGTTCATGCCCCGCGCGTTCACACTGAGCAAAACACGTCGTTCACACTAGACGGTTTTCGCGACTAGGCATCGCGTTTTTTGCTGGTGTGGACGACAGGTTTTGACGTCTGAAGAGAGGTTTCGCGATGAGAGAAAAGTGTGGTTTCAAACCTGATGTTGTTGAAAAACTTGCTACTATCGCCAGTTTTATTTGATTTTCGGCAATGGCAGATTAGAGTTTAAATGAACTGAAAAAGTTCGTAGACTTTATTTAAATGCATTTCATTTTCATAAAAAGGAATAAACATGGATTTAAGTGGAAGGTTTTCAAGGGTAAATTTATTTTGGATTCTTACTAAACAATAACGAAGACGTGTACAGCTCAATCAAGACTTCCTTTTTAACTCATTGAGTTACACACATGTAGACTCAATGCATTTTTTTGAAACACCTCCTTATGGCCCTTTGCCGTTGAAATCATGAGCTGAACCTCCTCCGCACTCCAAACAATAATTTTTTAAAAAAGTTTCATTCCTAGTAACGAAAACCTACCGCGGTGCCCGAGTGTGAACACAGCCTAAGTTGCACATAGCGCCTTTAAACTGGCTTCAAACATCAAAATATGTTTGTTAACACAACAATCTATATTTACAGAAAACTAAAACGTGAAGTGAATATAACTGTTGTGCAGCTAAAGAAAGGAATTGGGTCTCTTACTTTTCTTGTCATGCTTCTTGGAATTCCGTGGGTTGTCGGATTTTTCACAGGTTAGTACATTAGAAAAGTTTGTACACAGGAAGGCCGCAGGTGGTGCACCCCTGTCGTTTGTACCCTAAACCAGGGTGCGAACCCGACCCAATTTCTGAAGTTTAAGCCCGAAACTCGGCCAGAACTTGAAATTTTGTTGAAACAAACTCTTTCTGCAAAGACAAAGCTTGTACAACGATGAGAAATGATTGACATTCAATGGCATTGGTGATTTTTTTCAGTCACAATAAGTGGTGGGATTCAGCCGGTTCGCACCTGTTCTGTAGGACCGTCTCACAAAGTTTTATGAGATCGGCGGTTAGCATTACTGGTTATAGCCTACTTTCAATGGACTTTTTATGATAGAACCGACTGACAAAAAATTGAATTCCACCACTGGTCACAAGTTAAAAGCTGAGTTTATATTTTGATTGTACAGGTTCTGCCGATGAATTGCAGAGTGAGATCGCAATGTACGTGCATGTCTTCTTCAATGGCTTCCAGGGCTTGTGGCTCTTTATCTTGTACATCATCTACAGTGACCAAATATGGGCAATAGTATGCGCTAAACGTCGACGCATTCAGGCTAAAAAACAATCCATCACCAACAGCAAGACACAAGAAACAAGTCTGTGATCAAAAGACTTGATTTGTTGTTTGGCGAACTATAAAATTTAACTTTTGTGGCATAACCGAAAGTACCGAGTACCGAAGAGTACCGAGTACCGAGTACCGAGTACCGAGTACCGAGTACCGAGTACCGAGTACCGAGTACCGAGTACCGAGTACCGAGTACCGAGTACCGAGTACCGAGTACCGAGTACCGAGTACCGAGCGTCAACTGAATACTTGCGTAAAATCATAATTAAGTTAAACAGTAACTGAGCTGATTCAACTCCACAAGTCTCGATCGAAAAACTATACAGATGTTGACTTTTTTGAAAGGCTTGTTTACACTATTTGCTTTTCATACTTTACACTTGGCGTGCTTTTGTTTCACGTACCAGATGCGTATTTTGTATCATAAATATTCGTTGATATAGCCTACTTTGCGAAAGTACTTTTTTGGGTTTGTCTCTATTTTCAGACAAAAGTTGTCGATGTATAGACTTGTAATAAACATATAAAGGGTTGCCGATTCGTGAAAAAGCTTTATCCGTCAAATATTTAAACTAAATTTTAACTACACACTTTTCTACTCTGCTTTGAAGTTGTATTTTCGGGAGAAAAAAAACACGCAAAAATATGCCACAGGGGACAATAAAGGGGAATAACCTGTTTTACGAAAGTTTACTCTGTGGATGATTGGTAGGTAAAATACTATTTTGCACATTTAAAGTGCATTAAAACATTCTTTGGTAGTATAGTTTTAAATTTGTCAGTAACTAGGATTTTTTCTAGTGTGTAAACATTATGAAATATACTTAAAGAGTAAATTTATTCAAAGCACAATAATTACGACTTAGGTCGTATCCAATCTAAAGAAAAAAACCATGCTGCTGCTTGAATTTAAACACAATCTTACTTTACGACACAAGTAAGCAGAATTAAACCGTGAAATTGGTGAGTTAAGCATTGAAAAGATGCCTTACCAGCCGAGTTTCGATCGCCGTCTTCCAGGCCGCATCAAAAAGGTAACAATACTTTCATGCAATAAATGTAATGCATAAATTTTTTGTCAATGTAATTTCGGACAGCCAGTAGAGTAGCAACAACCAACTGACATGTTTTAACTTTTTTTAGTACATGGAAAATAGTCCAGGAGTAGACAGCAGATCCATGGCTGATGATTTGCAAAAAGCATTCAAGTAAGTTCAGTTTTTCTATTCCTTATTTCAGAATTGTTTCTGTTATTGTATGTGTTTTTCTTCTTATATCTATGAAAGGCTTTCTACCAAGTTGTGTTGCTTAGATCAAAACTTGGGTTTGTTTCATGTTTTAGAATGCTTTTGCAAACCAACAGCAATACAGCATCACTATAAAAAGTTACAGCATTGACAGAAATTGGTTTGCCTAAATTTCTACAAACATAGCGTGTACAATTTAGATAGAGCAGGGGTGGGCAACCTGCGGCCCTTCATTAAAGGTTGTGCGGCCCGCAGAGATGCTTGGATTTCAAAAGTACTGGCAAACGAGTCCAATTATTACATATTTTTGAGCTGATTAATGCGCCTGGTGCTAGTTTTCTGCGATCTGACAAAATGCGGCTAGAATCAAACACGAATTATATTTGTAGTTAAGCATATTTGGTAAGAAACAAAACAAAATCACTTTGTGTCTTGCTCATGTGCGGCCCGCGATCCAATTTTGACATTTATAATTGGCCCTACAGTAACAAAGGTTGCCCACCCCTGAGATAGAGTATAGTACCTTGCCTAAATGCTCCTTATTAGAAAAAATGTTGTTTATGTCTTAACTTAAGTCAAATGTTGTTAAAATTGTGTTTAAAGTCCAAGGTAAGGAATACTTTGTCGATAAAAATGTGCATTCTTACAAATTACAGTGTCGTTAAACTAATCTATCAGTATGTTTAGGCATTAACTTTTAAACATTTTTTTTCACTAAATATGTGATAGAGTTTTATATCAACACCTACTTCATATGTCTATGGTTAAAAATGATTTGTTATTGCAGAAATGATTATGGAAGAAGAAAGAAAACTGCTTTTAGGCTTTTGGTTGGGCAAGGTAAACATAGGACTGTATTTTAACACCTTTGTTGTTTGTGTAACAATTTTTTTTACCTTTCAACAATCTGAGTAAAGAGCTTAAAATTTTCTTGACATAAAACAGCCTAATTTATAGATTTTTTGAAATTAATTCAGCACCAGTTTATTACTTTATATATGCTCATATAATAGGTTTTTCTAAACCTTCCTTTTCAATAGACATATATTTTTTTGTTGATCTTTAGTGCACAAGGACATTCTTAATTCTGGTGAATTCGCAAATGTGAACAAAAATGACAATTTTGCGAACAAAAAGAAGAAGAGAAAAATTTCGAAACAACAAAATGGTTCCAGTGCATCTTGTTCGGATGATGATGTCAGACTTGTGGAATACAAGGTAGACTAAATAAACAATGTTACTAAATAAACAAAAACTTTTATCATAAAATTACTGAACACAAAACCTGATGCCAAATTTTACAATATAAAACAAACCACAATCTAACTGTTGCATGAATTAGCTAAAAACCTAACACTGAAAATTGTTTCCTAAGTTCTTTGGTGTAAATTTTGGTAGAATTGTTTTTCATTAGTACAGAAGTTAAATACAAATAACACATGCATATATTGAAGTGCATTTTGCAGATATAATTTGTTGATGCATTTTTACAGGACACAAACTTGATGAACAAATCACTATCATCCATTTACAACAAAGAGGAAATATCAAATGAAACACCAGTGCCTTCCAAACAGCCTGTGTCTTTTGATGCAGCTGCTTCTGAAAATGGTAAGACCTATGTGTGGTATAGGTATATCCGGTTATTACCAAAATCTATTTAATTGCATAATAATAAGAATTCCCAACCACTGCCATTGGTTAAGAAAATTATCCAGTAAATGTTAACTTGGATCTTGCTGTATTCCAATAGAATCATAATCAGATGACTAATAAACATAACCATAATATATTTTTATACAATAGTTGACATACAAACACTGCATAGACCAGGGGTTGGCAACCCCTGGCACGCGTGCCGAGGTGGTTTTTCATGGCATGCCAACCGATTTGCGTGTTTATATTGAAGTAACAATTTAACCTGTTTATAGATTTTTATCATGCAATTGTCTTAAAATTCAGCCTTACATGCACAATACACTCTGCTTTTACTTTATTATTGATATCTGCTGGCACGAACCACTATTATTTGGAGAAACGTTGGCACGCGAGGTCATTAACACATGGAAATAACAGTTAAATTGGCATGCGTCACCTAAAAGGTTGCCGACCTCTGGCATAGATGCTTAAGGGCAGATCCCAGTAATGAATTTATGTTCATCTTAACTTTTAAAGTAAGCACCAAATCAACCTTAACTGTACAATGGCAACTAAACAGACTGACTGTGTATGGTCATGCAACTTGCCACATGGACAAAGTTATGCATGAAACTCAGACATGAAAAAAATCATTCAATTAAGTTGTGGGCAAATTTATTTAGAAATTAAAAATTGTTTGAAAAAGTTTGAACTAGGAAACACATTGGAACGGCAATGACAAAAAAATTACCCATAGAAATGAGTGTCATTGTCAGTTTCACTTTACAAACAAATTTTGGGTTTTGGCAGGTTGGTTTATCGACAGAGGACCACTAAAAGACCAAGAAATTTCAGCAAACAAAAACCTAAAATTTTCAAATTTTGAAGACAAAGGACTTCCAATTGATGTAAATAATAATGACAACCCAAACACTGTTACAACAGACACTAATACATTAGTAGAAATGGACAACATCAACATTAAACTTAATGAAACAAAAGCAGCAAGTTTAGACCTAAAAGATGAAAAAACTGCTTCAGCAAAAGATATAAATTCACCTAAAGTTCCAATAAAGAGAAAAAAATTAAAAAGAGATCCCAAACTTGGTAAAAAGAAAAGAAAAACTGATGGCAAAGATGCTGAAGAAGATTTTGTTCCTCCATTCCCGCAGAAACAGTACGAGATGAAACAGTCTGATCTAACATTTGCTGATTTCGCTGGAAATGAAAGTAGGTACAAACTTATGCCTTAAAATTGCCTAAAAATCTTTTTTTTTTGGGGGGGACAAAAGTAGTTAAAATTAGCCAGTTCTACTTAGTGTAAAACTTAATTGCCTGTTTTTTTTCTATACACATATAGGTGTTTAATACATTGTTGTACATAAGATTTGTTTTGAAATTAGAAATTTAAAAATGTTTGGCTGACTTTTCCTATGTTAAGCTATTTCATTATTGACATCAACTGATATAGCGTTTTTCACTTTTAATTTTTTACAGTCATAAATTAATGACCATGAATTTTTGTAGTCCGTTGCTTCACTTGCAAGGAGATTTCATTTTTAAGAAAAGATTTACTATGCAGTTTCGTTTAAACATAATTTTGTTGTTGCTATTTTTCTGTGCTAACTTGATTTAGAAAATTACAATTCCTGTTCTTTACAGAATCATTAAAAGAACTTGCCCGCTTGTTACTGCATATGAATCATCCAGAAATATACAGCACCCTTGGGGTTTCCCCACCTCGTGGGGTTTTGCTTCACGGACCCCCAGGGTGTGGGAAGACCCTTTTGGGAAATGCTATAGCTGGGCAGTTGAATATTCTTCTCTTGCGATTGGCTGGTCCCGAGCTGATTGGAGGCGTGTCAGGGGAAAGTGAGAGGCGTGTCCGAGAAGTGTTTGAAACTGCGACACAAAATGCACCTTGTGTTTTGTTCTTAGGTAAGAACTAATTAAACAAATTTGGGACCAAGATTTAAAGTGCTTTGAATCAAAAGATTGTGAAAAAGACAACTTCTCTTATGCCATCATGCAGTGAAATGTGTTGGTAGAGCTACTAACACCATACCTTAAGGCAGACTAATTTTGATGGGTGGGCAAAGAGCTGAATTATAGTTGTTTAGCAGCTGAAGAGGGGTAGGGTTGGGAGTTTTTTAAAATTTCACATTATGGACTAAGTTTTAAAGGTTTTATTGATATTTTAATGATGATACCTTACCCCAAATAGCCCCAACGGTAATCATTTTTTTCAGCCATACTTTAACTAAATGTGCGGCTGCCATACGCATAAGTCGATTTTCCAACATAAAGGGTAGTGATGGGACGATACCAGGTTTTTAAGGGAGTATCGATACCGAGTACGAGTACCACATGTACATACCTTCGATACCGAGTACTTAAGTGTAGTGTTGTACTTAGTTGTATATCACGGGCTAATTTATCTGTCATGGTCAGGAGGCACACACACATGCCGAAAAATGTAATCTCCACCTGATAGCAAAAAAGATATACGTAACCTGGCGGAACTTTTTTCCGATTTTGTGCTGTCCGAAGCAAATATTGGCATAAAGTTGCCCGTATTCTTATGGTGTAAATCGGCCTTCGGTACTCGCACGTTGGTATCAAAAACTGAGACAAAATATTTCGATACCGAGTACGAGTATCAATACCACTGAAATCGTTCGATACCATCGATGCCGAGTACCGGGTACTCGTCCCATCACTAATAAAGGGTAATAACGACGAAAATAACGGCCCAAATTGACTTAAAAAGCGACATGCTTTATTAATCAAACGTACTGATGATGAAATGAGCATTTTATTAATAAAGCATGTTGCCTCTTAGGACTATTTGGGCCGTTATTTTCTTCATTAAACTTTTGAACAGGTCCGTGTATAGTGTTCCAAGGGTAATAACATTTAGGTCTTTTTTGCAAGATGAAATTGATGCTGTGGCGCAACGACGAGAAAATTCATCAAAAGACATGGAGCGTCGTATAGTGGCCCAACTTTTAACGTGTATGGATGAAATGAACCAAGGTGCAAATCAGGTTATGGTCGTGGGCGCCACCAACCGGCCAGAAATGCTCGACACGGCGTTAAGAAGGGCTGGCAGGTAAATGAAAGTCTATGTTCAGTTTTTTTTGCATTTCTTTTTTGGTAAAACCTTATTAAAATTAATCTTGCTAAATTAGATAAATTTAAAGTTAGTATTTAAGTTGAGTTTATGAGTTTATTAAACTAAGTGTCGGATTTCATTGCAATTTTACTAGCACAGTAAAAGCCGAAAATAGCTACACAACGTAACGTGTTACATTGTTTTATAAACCTTTATGTGACTTTAACAATAATTTCAGACGCTTTATAATCATGCTGTAACTTCCGTACACTCGATTTTAACCCCACATTTTGCCATTACAGCATGACAACACTAAGATTACATTACAATTTATTAGTGTTCTTTAAAAATCATTTGTTTAGGTTCGATCGTGAAATATGTCTGGGAATTCCTGACGAACAAGCCCGAACACAAATACTTCAAGTTCTCTGCAAAGGTCTCAAGTTGGCTGATGACGTCAGCTACCAGCTTATTGCTCGATTAACTCCGGGGTAAGGTTTTGATTTCTATAAAATTGCTTTCACGTCACTTTACATGTTTACCGACCCACGACCGCGGACTGACACGAGTTAGGTGTAACGAAATGTTTCTTGAATTACATTTCCAAAACCAAGACACTAAATAGGTAAAAAGTCTGTCAACGATTTTATATTTGTTGATGTCAGTTTAGTTATTTGAGACAAGGGATGCGAAAAACTACATTAAAGTTCAAAGGGTACAAACACCTTAAAGTTTAAGCACCACTGTAATAAACCGTATATGTATATGTTCTCTATAGAGAAGTTGCCTTGTTTTTGAAAATTGCAAAATACGTTTTTGCTTAATAATATCCTGTAAATGCGTATAATAACATATCATCATTCTGGGAAATTCAAGGGCCAATACAAACATCCCATGTTGTTTAGATATGTTGGAGCCGATTTATTATCTCTATGTCGCGAGGCCGCAATGCACGCAGTCAACCGTATCCTAAGAGTCACGGGTCCCGATGACTTCAGAGGTTTGTTATATTTTTCTAATTGTTCAGATATTAGTAAATATACGAACATAAAAACTCGCATCATACAAAGTTTGATAATTACCGATAGGTGGCACAAAGAGCACTGGCGAATATTTAGAAGGAAAGTTCTGTTAAATTGCTGACGTTTTGGGCTGTTTTGGATTCGGTTGAGGTTTTGTAATAAAAATTTGTAAAAACTAGGTAAAAAAATTAGTTCCTAACCTTAAATTCAGTCCAGGGCCCCTTCCCTGTCTAGTTTGGTAGAGCCACAAACACAGGAACTCACAACACGCCGGCTTGGAAATTTCCGATAGGTGGCGCACCGGAGCATAGCCGTTTACGGTGACAATAATTCCCGGTATATGCGCCGTCTATCGGTATTTAACAAATTTGTCTGATGTGAGTTATAATGGGAGCAGCTCTACCTAACACCTATGCAGTAAATCGAGTCAAACAAACACCAATTGTGCCCTTCACTGTTTTTCGCTTCATAACGTTTTAACGTTGCGCAGCTATTTCCGGCTTGATGATTGTTGTGTTTTTTCACCAAACGAAATAAACTCAACTGAACTCAATAAAATTTGGTCCTCGTGAAAGCAAAATGACGTTAAAAACTGCTTCGTTAAACAATATAGTAATTGTTTATATCAGAAAACTTACAACAATTCGTTTTATTAAATCATTAACCCTGTTTACATGGACGTCTGAAACGGATTCGAATCCGTTTCGTCAATCCGCTCTCTCGTTTTTGCCGCTGAAACGGATTGAATCCGCTTCACGCTCAATCCGCCCCGACTAGGTGGTTTGAATCCGTTTCATTAAGTCATCCATCCTTTTTGAAATAAATATAGTTCGTCTATGCGGTATCTTCAGTATCGAAAGGCAAGGACAAGAGTATCAAGCATAAGGTTCATAACAGTTTTCACCCACCAAGCAATCAGCTGGGAGATTCTGTTTTAGAGTTAAAATGTACTATATTACAATTCGTATACAGAACCGAATTCAAACAAGGGAGATATTCTTGAACTTTTGCGGGAAAATCAACCGTTTGATGACGAGAAACTAAACTCTTTGTCAATCGAGTGCGGGGATTTCCAGCTAGCCGTTCGTGACGTACAACCTTCAGCCAAGCGTGAAGGCTTCGCAACGATACCTGACGTCACGTGGGATGACGTCGGTGCTCTGGAATCGATTCGAGATGAACTTTCCATGGCGATATTGGTAAGAAATGGTGATTAATGTCGATTGTACCTTACGACTGCTTTTTCAGTGTTTAGTGCCTGGCGGGTTTGTACATAAATTTAAGAATTAATTAATTGAAACAGTTTGCTTCTGAAAAGACCAAAATATGAACTTTTACTGCAATAAAATGTAGCCATTGTTCTGAAATAACTTCAAACACTATAAAATCTATGACATGAATTTCCTGTAATTTATAACATGCGCATTCGGTTTGGTAGAACTCCATGCATACACATTCAAAAAAAAAATTGCTGAATATCGATACGTGGGTTAATCACAGTGGTATGGGATTCAAATTTTTTGTCAGTCGGTTCTAAAATTTTTTGTAGCTGGTTTAAAAAAAATCACGTAAGTTACTTGGATCTCAAAAATCGGTGTATCAGATAAGATGCAAAAATCTATTGACAGTAACCAGTAATGCTAACCGGTTCGCTGATCTCATAAAATTTCGTGAGACGGTTCTATAGAACCGGTGCGAATCGGCTGAATCCCACCACTGGTTGAAGAGCACACTTTTTAAAATTAACTGGAATAGGGTCAGGAACTAATTTAAAGTTGAGAACTAAGTTTTAAAGTTATGTTATTTTCATTATGAAACCTCAACCCAACCCTGATAGTTCTAACCGCCAGCATTTTCGCGCAATTTTGTGGTTAAATGTTCATGCTCTTTCGCGCCATTTACCGGTAATTATCAAACTCTGTCTGATTTGCGTTTTTATGCCAGCCACCCTAGCAGGAAACACTCATCAGGTAATTCACTTCAAACAAACACACCCATTTTGTTGCAATCCCAAGTTGGTTATGTGACACGCTGCACGTAGCGCCCTTATGACGTGATAAACAAATAGCGCTCCTCGAACGCGAATTAATTATTGAAAGCACTCGCGGTTAAATACACAGTAATCTGTGCCCCTTAAACGTTACGAGTTGAAACCGCAAAGTGAAAATCATACATGTTCTTTCACATACCTAAACCTTTATTTACATGTAACATAGCGCATTACCTGTTATCTATAGCAATCATAAAAATTGGCCAAGTAGACAAATGCTACGAAATAAATCAAGACAGTCTAATCCAGTGGTTTCCGACCTTTATCGACGAAGTCCTCAATTAACAATTCAAAACATTTTCATTCCTCCCAAATAGACTACATACTAAATGCTAAACCATTTAAAATTGGTGGTTAATCAACTTCGCTGGTTATATTCCCAAAGCTAAAGTGTCAATTTACAAACAACATGTACAAATTAAAGTAAATTCCTCCCGTGTTGGGAACCACTGGCCTAACATACTGGATCTCGGTTGAATACCATAATGTGCAAAATAAGAAATACAACAACTACAACCGAAAATAACCACAAGCAATAAACAATTTTATCTTTTCCAAGCCACATTTTTGTTTTGACTTTTCAGGGGCCTGTTAGGAACCCACGGGCCTTTGCGGCTTTAGGACTTTCCCGGGCATCTGGGGTGCTTCTTGCTGGACCCCCTGGGTGCGGTAAAACTATGCTAGCGAAAGCTGTGGCCAACGAATCAGGGATAAACTTTGTGTCAGTGAAAGGGCCCGAACTCCTCAACATGTATGTCGGTAAGTTAGAGTTCTATCCATAAACCTGTGGACTTTTTACGTGTGATTTTCTCCTCGGGTGCATTTGGAATGACTCAATAGCATTGCATTGAAACAGTTTATCGAACACAGTTCATTCAAAATCCAAAAGTTTACACCCCCCTGGCTTAAACGTAACTTCGTACAAGACGATTTTTTGGAGTTTTGTTTTACTCTACTTCAAGCGAGAGAAATGTCCTAACCAGGGGCTGCTCGTGGTAGGGTGCTGCGGAGCTGCAGCACCCCCTAGATATTTTTACTTAATACACCTACCATAATATTACAAATAACTTTCATTATTTTTATTTTTTTATTCCTTAGCAATATATAATAAGCATAATTTCCGCCCTATTCACCATTTTTTTCATTATAAAATTTTTTTTTTTGGAAACCCGAATGTATATCTATGCTGGAACTGCAGCTCCAGTTTTCTGACGTTTCGTGACGTTTCATGACGTTTTGCGGTTCTGCGCATGCGCACTTTGAAAAGCTACATGCCGGGCGAAATAGGAGCCAGGGTGCTGCGGCTCGCGCAGCTCCACCAATCAGTAGCGTGTGACCTGGGCACCCGGAAGTAGTTGTCTGTTCCGCGTTTATTGTGTGCCAAAGCAAATCACGTGTACTATCAGGTTCGACAATGAGTACAGTACGACAGTTATTCTTTTTTAATCATTTTTACAGTTTTTGATTGAAAGGTTAATCATGGCTTTTCAAGATTCTAATTCGGTGACTGAAAGTGAGCTTCAGCAACTTAAGATTTCGCAGTTATCAAGTGCTGAAAAGGTAAGTATAAAGAAAAAAGGGCGTCCAACGCCTGATATTCAACTTTATCAGCCAGGAATCAGCCACAACAAGAAATATATACGCAGTTTTAATTCTAAATGGTATCAAAAGAAAAAATGGCTTTGTGGTTGTGAAGTTAAAAATGCACTGTTCTGTTTTCCATGTTTGCTGTTTGGAGG
Organism: Phallusia mammillata; assembly: GCF_965637545.1. Classification (NCBI taxonomy): domain Eukaryota; kingdom Metazoa; phylum Chordata; class Ascidiacea; order Phlebobranchia; family Ascidiidae; genus Phallusia; species Phallusia mammillata. The sequence continues at coordinate 5,205,694 of NC_137257.1, read as the reverse complement.
TGATGAAAAATGCTGGACAAAAGATGGTTTTACAAATGTAGCCAAAATAGGTGAGAAAGCAGAAAAACATGAGAAGTCAAAGAAGCATGTGGACAATGATGTTTCACTTTTACTTTTGGGAACTGTAAATATTAAGGAAAGACTTAGTGAGGCGTATATAGACTTACAATTATTGAACACAACAAAAAAGTGGAAAAAAATCGTGAAATTTTGTCCAAAATAATAAACTGCATTTTGTTCTGTGGAAACTTTGAAACTCCCTTACGTGGACATGATGAAAAAGATGAGTATTGATATATTGGACATGTACTGTTTGTCTAAACAGTAGCTGCTAAATTGCTTCACAGGAAGTGTTTCTTAACAATGAACATTCTACAGACAAGATAGTAGTGACCACCAAGCACATCCTATTGTTGACAAAGAAAACCTAGTTACTGAGATGAAAATGTTTCTATAGATCTGATGTTCATGATTACTTTGAAAATAATCTAGATGATGTTTTGACAAGTGAAATTACTAGGATGAAAAATCCTTTTTGCTGTTTCCATGAGTCCTTAAAAGGCAAAACAGTTTGGATGCAAACCTTTGTTAGGAACACCATTATTTCCAAAAGACTTGCACTTGCAGTGCTAGTACTACTAAATAAAAAAACAGCTTCTCAGTTGTCATTTGAAATCAAGGGAGAATCAATTATCATGCCCAAACTATAACTTTATGATTCATTTTGGTTGTAAAAAGGAAGCACAAGGTTTAATAATATGGTTTAAATTTAAGTGAGAGTGTTGTAAATTTTAAAGCTTGAAGGAGTTTTGCACTTAAAAAAGCAATTATAAGCTATTTGCCAGTAAATAAAGCAGCAATTATAGCAGTTAAAAATCTGAAAGACAAATAATAGTCTGTACACAAAAATTCAAAAAAAGATGTTAAAATAAACAAGTTCTGACACAAATGCAAAGTGCTTGTTAAATTTGTCAGTTATGATACCAATAAACAGTTGTATGGCTAGTTTTTTGTGTGACAATTATAATCTGTGAAGTGTTATATAATATGTTGAAAACGCTGACTGTGACCATAAGGTTACTTAAATGAAACATGACCATTTTTTTAAATGTTGTCGAACTGAAATCCTTCGACCTTTTTCGAATCATTACTTTGTTTTCTATATTCTTGTTGTGTTTTACCGTATTTACAACCGCTTAGTTTCGAGTCTGTGTCACGTGTGTTTTTGTTCCACATTATTACCGCATGTTATGGTGTTAAGCCGTCCCTGTGCAAGCAAACAAAATACACAAATGATATCGTCTGCTGTTTACACTCGTGTACATTATTGCGTAACAAAAATTACGTCACAATGGAGTTTCTAATTAAGATTTGTATTACTTTTTCTACACAGTTTTTCTACACAAAACAATGGCTAGAAAACTATAAATGTAGGTTTTCTATATATTGCCAACTTATATATGTTCAATAAAGGCTAAAATTTTGAGCAGCACCCCCATAAATTTTAGGCACGAGCCGCCACTGGTCCTAACATAAAAATATGGTTGGCAACAGTGTTGTTAATCAAAATAAAGAATTTTATGTACCGTTCGTAATTGGTCAAGCCGTGCTTTTCAATAGTTATTTCATATTTATGAAGAAACTCGATAGCCGATCCCTGTTGTGAACGTTTTGCCAGTGTGTGATTGTTCGTTTTGTGTGGTGAAAAATTCCGGTTGAAAAGACGAGAAATTCTTTCTTTAGGTGAAAGTGAACGAGCAGTGAGACAGTGCTTCGAACGAGCTCGCAACTCTGCACCATGTGTGATATTTTTCGACGAACTCGACTCTCTGTGTCCCAGAAGATCTTCTGCAGAGGTTTGTTCACAAATACCAGACGAATCCGGTTAATCGCATATCAACTTAACTAATCGTTTAATGCAACTAGGCAGATTTTCATAACAGTTTGTTGGCTTTGGATTTCTATTCTAAATGTAATAAAGGGATTTACAATTAACTATACTACTAGAGTATTTTGTGTTTGCAGTTGTATTTTTTCTGAAATGCAGTAGTTTAAGCCAGGCACACTAGATCACATTTGTGTCGAAATTTATCATAGTGATTGCAACTTTCAGGCCGAATTCGTGCTTTGTTCAAACAAAATTTCGGGTTCATGCCCTATTTCACGTCCGCCTAACAACTTTGATTGACGCATTTTGTGTAGCTGTTTAAGTAAAGTGATTTTTCCGCAAATGACATGAATATGAAGATAACGTTTCAGATTTTTTTATTTCTTTGCGAAAACCGTTATGATTCCTATGCTTGAAATTCTTGATGCAGGCCGGCGCCAGTGCTCGGGTCGTTAACCAGATGTTGACGGAGTTGGATGGCTTGGAATCCCGCAAACAAGTTTTTGTTATCGCGGCCACAAACCGACCTGACATCATTGATCCGGCTGTGCTCAGGTGTGACAGGCTGAACTGTGTGTTTTCTTTATCCTCGGTGGGCAAAACAACGCCTAAATACGTTATGCTCACAATAATTCCTCCGTCGAATTGTTTGCACACTGAAGTTCAGCATAAAAATCGAATTTTCTGACCACAATTAATTGTAAATGTCAAATATACTAGTTTTACACATGTTGAATTATGTTGACCTTAAAAAAAAATAAAAACACTGAGGTGCCTTAACCACTTGTTTCCTTTAAGGCCTGGACGATTGGACAAAACTTTGTACGTTGGAATTCCCACGAAAACCGACCTGGTTAAAATTCTGCGAACAATTACCAAGGTAAGGAAACCAAATTACAACAAAGTATTTTTACTCACATTGTTACGTGTATAATCCCGCGTTACCAGGGACTCAACAGGCTAAAAAATTAGACTTAAAAAAGTCTACATCCTAGTTTTAAAGTTAAAGTGTTTATGAATAATAACTCCAGAATAATTATTTGACTTCTCAGAACGGGACTCAGCCTCAATTCACTGATGACGTAGATCTGGAGTCACTGGCGCGTGACGATCGGTGCAACGGGTTCACTGGTAAGTTGATGGTCATGAATGATGAAAATGTTTTCAAACGCATCACACAATCGAAACGTTTGTCAAAACGAAGCAATTTATACATTATTTTGACAAACTGCACCTACGTGAAATAACTGCATCCCTATACGTGTGGTGCACTACGTGAAATAACTAAAAACAACGTAAGTCGTTCTGTTGGTTTACGAAATAAATGGATAAACTGGTAATTATTGTAATTTTTCACAGTATTTTAAATTGTTTGCCATTAAAGTAAACTTTTTAAAAATTATCTCTCAATGAAACCTGGTTTATCACTTGAATTTTGGATAATAGCAGAGCAAAAACAGCTTTCTAGGACATCCTTTTATCTAGGTAACTGGTTAGTCAACGCAGATGCGACGGTATTATGCAACATGGAGCTATCATTTTTTAAATAAGGTGTTACACAGCGTTGTGTCCACTAACTTCGCGCTCCATAACGTTTCAGCGTTTCACGTCTATTTCCGGCTTGGTGATTGTTTTGATGCTATTGCGTTGCTATGTTGTCTTTCACAAGCGAAATAACTGAACTCGACACACATACGATTTTTTAAAACAACGCCTGTATGAAGTTGATACATCAAAACAAAACGCACAATATAACACTCCCGTTACCTTTACAAACAATCAACGTATATATTCGAGTACGAGCTTTAGCACTTTGACGAATTTTCACTGAACCTATACTCTTTGCGTATGGTGTCAGACATTATTCGTATCATTGATCTTGTAACCCAGTGGTTCCCAACCTTTATCAACGAATTCCTCCCTTTCCTTCAAACTCGAATCATTTTTCTCCCTAATAGACTACCAGTAGATGCAAAACCATACAAAGATTATGTAAATAGGGTCGTTTATCAACTTCACAGGTTATATTTCCAGAGCTAAATTGTCTATTTACAAACCATATGTAGAAATTAAAGAAAATTCCTCCCCTTGAGTTGTAGAATTCCTTCATTAAGAGGAATTCCACCTCGGTTGGGAACCACTGCTATTTAACTAAACTCCCATTTTCATCAATTTCAGGGGCAGATTTGTCAGCATTGGTTCGGGAATCCGCTTTAAACGCTTTGCGAGGAACAATAGGACATACTTGGAGCGAGATAATGCCAGATGAAGACGACACAACGAATAACGTTAAGGTTTCCCTTCAAAATGTAAACGACGCTCTTGACAAACTAGAACCTTCCATTTCTGCCAAGGTATTGTTTGTAGATATATGCATTGTATTTGTGTCATAAGAAAATGTGACGGTTAGAGGAACCAAATGACATAAATTGTGACAATTTTATTTCGAACATAATTGTTTGGGAAACACATTTTATTGTAAACGTTTTGTTACTTCTAATTTTTTCCTATAATAAACAGGCCATAATTTTTTATGTACAATACAATAATACTGTTTTTAGTACATTTATATTAACTCTAGTGTCCTATGTTAATAGTGTATATTCTACGCATAACTTATTAAAAAAAACGTACAACAGGTAATATAAGTACTGGCATAGCATAGAGTACCGAAAATGCTGTTTGAAATTACATACAGCTTGGTTAAACCCGGTTGACTTATGGTGTTGTTATGCTTTTGTGTATTGTTGACGTTTTAATAGCTTAATCCTTTCCTGTGTAGGATCGCGCAAAATACGAAGCAATGCGCCCACGAAACCAAGAGAGATGAAAAACTGCCAATCGTGTGAGAACACTTCGGTTTGCGCTTGTGGTTTTGGTACAAAACGCAAATAAACCGGTTTAACGACTAGTTGTCTTTGTTAAAATAGCTCTTAGTGCAGGGGTGCACAACCTTTTTGCTGTAACGGCTGCATCACAGACCTTTATTTTACCAACGGCCGCCAAGCGCCCCCATGTTTTTCGTTTATATATTACTCATGTTAAAGTTTAGGATGTATCTTAATATCCCCTCTATTGGTACCTAAATACACTTTTAATTTATCCAGCTAGTAGGCCCGTATAATATATGTTTCCATCTGTCAATTCAAACCAAATTTTAAAAGCTGAATGTCTAGCAAAAGAATTTATTTCACGGCCGCCATTACGTGTTTTTTAATACACATGTTCACGGCCGCCTTTGTGTAGTAAGGTGTTCTGTTATAAAATTGCTGGATTTCATTTTAAACTGACCTAATGAAATACCCCCACCATGTACATTTTTTGGGCAATTTGGCAAATAATTTAAGTTTGTTTAACTTGTTTTAATGTAAACCATGATAATTTTTTTTACAAATAATGCCAAGATAAACTGCTTTTACGTAAGTCAACATCACAGTAAACCACCAATGGAATCAGCTACGATACTACAAAGTACTGTAACGTCAACAGCTTATCTATTTAAATAAATTGCGGTGGTAAAACAGTGCCCAAATCACGTGATTGAAACGTGTGACGCAATCGGTCACATGCGCCTTACACGAGGTGGCCTCCTGTTACGTCAGCGCTCACAACAAAGCCTATAGGATAATGGCGTCGCCGGTTGTGTAAATAATAAAAGTCGCCAGAGCAACGAATTGAGACCCGATATGCGCTGTGAGCGGCTACGTGAGCGATCACCAAGTCTTATATCACAACTGAAAGAAAAGTAAATTGCATTTAAGTACAATAGGAGAGCATAATACCTGGCAGAAAATCACTGAGCTCTTGGGTAGTGGGCCTGCAGATGCAGTATTTAACACTTTGGTGTGGTTTTTACATGCATTTTGCAATGAAATATTGATGATACACACAAGTGATACCTAGAAAATGAATATAAACACCAAATTCTCTTTATTAATGTTACATTTTTAAAATCACTGATCCCCTAACACTTTGGTTTGGTTTTTACTTGCATTTGGCAATGAAATATTGATGAAGTTACATAAGATATACCCAGCAGAGCAACATAAACACCAACCAATTTAAATAGTAATTCTCTTTATTAGTGGTCAATGTTTACAACATCAAAGAACATGCAAATGTACTGTCACAATAAAGTGCAACTTAAATTGTTAAAAAAACAATGAATTAATCCATAATTTCATTATTACATCTCCAAATGCATCAGCTGCTAATAAGCAAACTGGTCCATAAACAATAGTACTAATGTAATCGAGGTCATAATAAGAGAAAAAAATAATCACACCATAACATACACTTTTAGCAATTCAATTGTAAACAACATGTTAGAATAAAAATAGCATATGTTTGAAATATATAACAATGTTTTTTGCAACATGACAGAAAATACCATGGGTGATTATGTATTAGAGTCTAACAGTCTAATAATTAGACTGATTAAAAGCTTGAAATTGATTTTAATTTTATAAATGTACAAACATATTATGTACCACATCAAAATTCACACTTTACGTTGGTCATTAGCATTAATATTGTTAGAAATAGCTTCACAACAAAACGGACTCAATCATTTCAACAAACTGTTGAAAGAAAATGAAAAGATGTGAAAATTAAATGAAAATAGCAGAATTAATTGAAAGCTAGAAGCTACTTATGCAACCAAACAAAACAATTATGTATATCTGACAAATTAGTAACACAAATAGGCACTTCTCTGATTGTAGGTTGGAGCTAGTGAAAATGAGCTTGATAAATTTACTATATATATTGGTAAAGTATAAAATCTATAATTTGGAAAATACAAAACACTGTTTAATAGCTTCAACTTTGCATTGGTACATGTCCATTACCATTGACCATGTGTCCATTTGCTATTCCGTTTGAACTACCTTTGCTACATATTTTACCATTGCCTACATGCCCATTGGAAATGCCATTTTGCTTTACACCATTGGGTTGATGGCCATTTTGAATAGCTCCATTTGATTCTGAGACCTTGGTTTTCCCCTTCAAATCTATATCTCTGCGAATTCTGGCAAATGGTCCAATGGCTGGATCAAACACAAAATCCCACAGAACTTTACACCAAGATGTGTAGAATGGAAGTTCATCGTAATAATCAGGTGCAATTTTTTTCATCTACAACAAATTTTAAAGCTCATGAAAGAAATATATCATTGGTAACAAGATGGTAATGATAAGCTGGGGATGGATAAATGATATAGCATTAGAGACAGATATTATTTATTCGTATGTTTGGGTGTCCAATTAAAAGCTAATACACTTTACAAAATGATATGCGAACGTTTTAACTTTAAAGACGTTACACTTGAAACAGGCTGCCAAGTTAACGTTTGATTTACAAGACTAATAGTGTGTAACAACAAGACAATAGTAGTTTGTTCAATACGTCCTGAGCCATTAATGACATCTCAGTGCTATGTACAATTTTTTTGTCAATCCTTGCATAAAATGTGTAAATGAAAAAAAAACTGATCAGATTAAGTTACACAAACTGTAAATAGAAGTTAGAAAAACAGTTTCACTTACCAGTGGTAACTTTGAGCTAGGAATGGCAGGGAAGTCATGGTGTTCCACATGATAACCAACATTAAATGTTATCAGATTTAAACTTCCATAGTAAGAGTACGTTTCAAATCCCTGTGTATACATATAGTGCTCAGAAATGAAATGGCCTGAAATTGGGTGAAGTCCGAGGGACAACAGGGTGCCAGCAAACAGGTACACAACTGGTTTTACACCCCACATATGCAAAATCCATCCATCAAACAACAATTGAATAAAGAGATTGTGTATTTCTAATGTTGTGATAGGTTTGGGGTTCACAGCCAGTGGTCTCAGAACATAGAAGAGAGGGTTAAGGAACAACCAGATTATTTTCATAAAACTGTTGCCAAAAAATCTTCCTTCCCATTCTGTCGGCAGATCAACATCTAAATTGTCACCACCCAAATATCGGTGATGGTCGATGTGATATTTTTTAAAACCAATCGACATTGGAACACCAATAGGAAGATTTGCAAACATCCCAAAGTAGCGGTTCCACCTTGAATGGTGGTAGCCAAAAGCTGTGTTGTGCGAAATGTCATGAATTGCCAAAGTGAGGGAGTGATTGATAGATCCACCGAAAACATAAGCCCAAAATATTGCCGCAGGCCAACTCATATCCTTAACCAAATAGCACATGACAACTTGCATAGCCACCATGGCTGCCACAACATACGTAAAGTGGTTGTCTGTGACGAATAGCTGCTTGATTTGTGGGTATTTTTCTGAAAATTAATGAAACATGTCAAAAATTTAATTTTCGGTTAGAAGATTTTTCTAAATATTTAATATTTCTAAACATAAAATGTTTACTACAATTAGTAAATCTTTTTTGTTAATGAAATCTACTTTTTAAGTTAAGCAATTGTGACGATTCAGTGTATTTTTTGCTTATATTTATTGGTTTTATCCCACTTTTTATATTGTTTTCGGACACTGATGATGCTTATAATGGCGAAATGCATTTGTTTTTCGAAAAACAAATAAAATACAGTGACTGATTTATGGGTTTTATGCTGAATTTTCTATTGCTACAATTGTTAGCAACTAACTGAGGAACACACTGTTAAAATGCACCAGGAACACATAGTTGTTTATCATAAACTTTATAGTCACAAACACATAATATTGTAATTCGCAAGAAATGGTATGGTTGCTATAAAACAGAGACAATATTTGTTTGACAGATCACCAAGGCAGCTTTAAAAAAATGTAAAACTTACTAAGCATGGCTTTTCTTCTATCCCCATGTGGTTGATCAGTGTATGTCCACTGAAAATCTTCTCTGGACACTTTTGCCCCCATGATTAGCTTAAAATCTACAATTCTAATTAAAATGTTCCTATTAACCCCAAACTCCCCTAAAAAATATGGAAGACAATGTACTTTTTTAAGATCAAATTGAAGTAGGTTTCAACATGTTACACAAGTCACAAAGGTATTTTAACCTCAACGGCAGCATAGGTAATATAAGATTTTAAGTTATATAACTAAAAGGTTTTTCTGACCTAGCTTGCACAGGCTTGTGAAACTCTGGTGAAACTGCTAGAATCTAGTTAAAAAATGAACCCTAATTAAACTTGAAAGAACTTTGAAGAATTTTTGAACTGAGTACCATACAGTACGACCAGTACAATACAATTACAAATACTACAACTATTTTAAGTTTCAACATCGCAGCATAGCAATTCGCATTTTGCGAAGAAAAAGAAACGCCTGGATTGGTATGATTTCTATGAACATCTTTTTTTCTCGAAGTACGTAAAAAAGAAAAAAACATTCAATTTGTCCAGTTCTTTGTACATAGGCATGTAAAAGGCGCTATCTTGTCTTATGTTACAATAAATCAATTGTTTTCGTTGCAGTTTATTAGTTCTGCATCTGCTAAATAAATTATTTTTTAAAACCATTTTTTTTCTGGAAATGTTATGGATGGTTAATTTTGCGCGGGCTGAGTGCTTGGAGTTAGAACACGAGATAAACGACGGCTAGTCCAGCAGGAGAATTTTGAAAGTGTAAGACTAATCTGATAGGTTTTATGTACCACATCTGATGGGTTTAATGTTACACATTTGTTGATATTACTGCAGTCACGTTTGTTTGTTCATTTACCATTATTGCGTACCTTGGTTGGGCTGTTGTCGATGTTGAGAAAAACATCCACTCGCTGGAAGAAAGAAACCAGCGTAGAGTGTTCAATATTTTCTTTGCTCTTACCTGGTGTATTTAGAAACAATAGATACAACTGGAGCTTGAGATAGGTAAGCATTTAAATATGACAAATCTTTCAAACTTGTGTTGATTATTAGGTCCATTGCACACAGAGTTTTAATTTGCAAACCTAGTTTATGTAACATTAGAAATAGAAATATTGCAGTTAGCAAGCCATATACTGAACTGGATGTGAAAAATGCAACCATTGGCATCTATTTGTGCGTTAAAGTGATTTAGGTAAATGTTAAATCTTATCTTATTTTTCTCATAGGTTTTTTTGATGTAGGTTTTTCAACAATTTGCTTCACAATGACTTAAAAAAATGTTGTTTGTTTTTTGCATAACTAAAATGCATAAGGTTGTGCAGATTTCATTTTGTTGATTTTATTTTGCTTGGTAAAAGAAAGCATAGCGATACAATAGCGGTAAAACAATCACCAAGTCGAAAATAGCTGTGCAACATTAAAAGGTTTTGGAGCACAAAACAGTTAAGGGCACAATTGGTGGATAATAGCTGAAGGTGCTGTAGCTACACCATAGTTTGTTAACTAACAGAAAAACAATCCTATAAAACAGCAATTAAGTTTTGCATTACAATTTGTAAAGTCAATCATCATTATACATGTTAACACGACTTTATATGTCCCAAATTCGACAATCATTTTGTACATAATGACAAAAGTGTAACAATACATCTGTAGTTATTTGCATGACAGGGATTTATTCATCACATCATCATGACACGGCTTTGGATACTTTCCTTGACCTACAAGATCATTGATGAGATTGGCAAGAGCATGGGTGCAAGCCTGGCCTACATGATGATAATCATTGCATCGATGCCAATCGGCAGTGAGGATATCAGTGCAAGTGCAGTCGAAATGTAAGGTAATGCCTCCATGCTTGTTTGACCTGCAGTGAATTTCCTTGCCCCCATAGTTCACCTGTGTACAAAGGATTTAAATAATTTTTGTGTAACAAGTATTTGTGATATGCATTCAATGTTTATGTTTTTGCAAATCACTGAAACTTCATATGCATTGGAGGGTAGCAACAAGGCGAGCATAATATCAATTTGTCAAATTGAGGCTAAATATTGATGTAGGTTCTAATTGAGTTGTGTTACAGTTTTACAAATATGATTCCTATGCAGAAAACTGATGACACCAATTTGAGGACATGCACCATTTCAAAACAAGTTTGAGGATGACAAATCTATCGATTAATGTGGTCACTTATATTTGCAACAAACCTTTGAAACTGTTGTTGTGAAAAGCTGACTTTATGGATGCTACCAAAAAGCTTAATCGTGTTCCAAGAAAATGTACAGGCAATGCAATGTCTATATTCATACTTACATTTGATTGTGCCCAAGGTTTGGTTGGAATTTCTGTCACCACTTGCAACCAGTCAATGGAGTATTGGCACATTGGTCCAACAGTGCAGTTTGGACATGCACATTTCGGGGTGGGATGACTCCACTGTAGACTGGGCAAGCAAGTTGTTGTATCAGAGCCCTTCGGAATTACAAAAGCATTTACAATCACCAACTATTTGGGAGAAAATATTTTAAGTTGTTTTCCATCTTTTTGTCTATTTTTATACTTACAATGACTTGATATCCTGTATCACATGTGAAACGACAAGTTGACCCAGTAAGATTTCCATCAGTGCATGTGGTTGTTCCTTCAGTCAAAGCTGGCAAATCTGAACAGGCTAACAAATGCAATATAATCAAAGATTCAAAACCACAGCATACTTGCAAAACAACACAAGGTACACCACCCTTCATATACATTTTCACAAGGTGAGTTTTTAAATTTTCAAAAGGTGAGTTAAAAACGACAAAATTGAATATATTATTCAATGTGCTAGAACATAAATAGCTTGAACTTACAATTCTTCTTACAACTTCCAAGTTGTGGTATCCATGACCCGTTGTCTGTACAGTGAACTTTGTGTGACCCGTTTAAAGCAAACCCGAGTTTGCATGATACAAAGCAATCAGCACCACTTGATAAACCGTACAGATTTTCCAGAGGAAGTATTTGTATTTTCTTTCCGTTTTCATCGTGACAATATGATGCCGAATCGTTAATATGCATCGGAACAGTGATCATTCCGCAGTGTTTAGAGCATTCTGTACAGGAAGACTAAAGCACGTTTTGGTTTGTTTTCCTGGTTTCGAACCCTAGGTCACCCCCGAGTACGATCTCTAATTTAATTTCATAAATGTCTGTATCGATCAACTAGCCTACACTTCTCGGACTATTCATGTGCTTCACTGCCATTGTACGTTTGTGGACAGTATGGTTTGGTTAGAGACTTGTTAGGTATGTCTTACTTACCCATTTACGACAGTCACGAACAAAACGTTTAGTTAGTGACTTGTCGTAAATGGGAAAGTAATACAAACAATATATACCTCCGAGTTAATGCTATGTAACATAGGCTAGCTATTAGCATTACTACGATGCATACCTAACCGCTTGTATAAAAGCATTTTAAAATAAGCTTTATAAAGCGTAAAAACCCACGTATTTTGTACCCTATTACTACCAACAAACTGGAGTGCCGTTGGGTGGCTACCCTAGTTAATACGGCCGATCTCTTGTCACCAGCTGCGGTTTATCATGTATTGGCTCGACGCTTGTACTTTCATAAATAACTAGTTATTTTCAATTGGTTTTGGGACTGCAAGTTGTTAGTTTTTAAGATTTATCATGTCATATAAGCGTGTCTTCAGGTTTAGTACTTGTTCATGGTGCGACGGAGAAAACGAAACCAAACTAAAATGCGACGTTTTTTGTTTGACAATAAATTTAGTTATTTACCTTGAAGGGAGCCAACGTTTAATCCGTAGTGACCAAATACAAATCCTGCTGCTGCGAAAACAAGACAAACGAAAACCAAAAGTCCCCAGCATATCCACGGTCGTCGTTTTGGATTGTCTTTCAGTTCTGTGAAGCGTAGAACGCCTATAAAGGTATTCGTTCATTTAAGCTTTATCTAAATTGCGGGCCTAGTATGTTTTGCCAATGTTGCAGATAGCCGGTGATGTTGGTCATGATGATATGTCCCTGTTGCAACAGTACGCTACTTTCCTTTTTGACACATTACGAGGCAATACGTTTCCTTTACATATATTTAGCCTAGCCTACAAATACACAAATAACACTAAACAGTAGGCTACTTTGAAACTTTTTAAACATTTTCCCAACATTAGTTTTCGTTGAAGCTTAGTTTATTATTAATCAAGCCATAAACTTTATTATATCCGCCGCACTTTTGGTTCCGTTTCCAATTTCAAGTTGTGTAACTAATTGCCTAAAGATGTTTGCCCAACAAGTTTACAAGCATACTGTAACTGATTTGCTTTACAAACACGACGCAGATTTCAAATGTACTGACGCACTTAATTATATCGAGACAAAATCGTTTTTTTTAAAGTTAGCCTAATAACAATAAACACACCAGAAAGCTTGTACATGGTGAAGACATAATGGCAGGTTATACAGAAGTTGTAGCAATGCTTTTATTGGAAGCGTTTCAACCGTGCGCTGATGAGTACAGCGATTACTGAAAACGTATGTAATCACCCAAATCCACTAAATTAATTAGCCAAAATCCACTCTTGGAATTTGGGATAAATAAAAGCTCTATAAAGTAGTGAATACATGATAGCCTATAATCAGGGTTGCCATACCGTCCTTATTTCTAAGATTTGTCCTTATTTTGAAGGGCTATATGTCTTAGAAAAGTTCATTGTCCTTATTTCTAAGAAATGTCCTTATTTTTGACTGTAGTCCTTATTTTGTCTTATTTTCAACAATTATTATAATCAAATCCCTGCTACAAGTAGAAGTGAACCTAGACCCGGCCTGTTGTGAGATGCACTTAGTATTTTCTACGAACAACGAGTTGCTGGAACAGATTGTTTCTGGCCAAAATATTGCAAATATTATGTAATGGCTGGTGTAAATGCAAAGATTTGTTTAAAAACGTTCGTTTCGTTTCGCATAAAAATTTATTTTTTCGGTTGTCCTTATTTTTGGTTTTAAGTCGATGGCAAACCCTGCCTATAATGCATACTTTCGTCCATGAACTATAGGCTAATGATGACAGGCCCATACGGCGATTGTTTAAATTTTAAAAGCTTACAATAGAATGTACTGTAACCTATAGTATTCGGTACGTAGCCTACGAGCTATGTTACTTTTGTTTTTGACCCAGCTATGTTTCGAGCCAGAATACAAAACTTCTACATAAAGTATGCACAATTAAGCTTATAGTGTTGGATTGAACTTAAAATTATATTTTTGTCACTGAAAAACATTTTGTCGCAAACTTTACCTGAATTTTCTCCAACTGAGATCGTCTCTTCTGACCCATTTTCCTCTGGAATGAGCTGGTCGCTTTGTCCTTGGTCAACCATATTCCAAACTTTACAAACTAACTTTAATTTAACACTCGCACTGTAGGCTATGTTTTTTTCTCTATATAAGCATATACCTGCTTTGTCCAAAACTAACACAAATTTTATGAAATGGCATTTAACTCAGTTATATGCGACCTAGAATTAAACTATGTAGAAGCTAGAGTCAAGGTGTTAGAGATAACGTTATCAACGTCCTGTTGACATGAAATGATATTTCGCCACAGACAGATAAGCATAACATCGCATGGGGATTTTGTCCATTTCAAACGCGTATGCGTGTTCAACTGTCAGTTATATACATAGGCTATTTCATTCGTCAATGCGTATATGGACCTAATTAAGTAAGCACGGCCAATTCAATTCAATGAGAAAAGAAAATCGACCAATCGATGTGTATTATCAAAACAACAAAATTAAATCGCTACTTTTACTCGTAAAGGTTATTGTTTCCATACTTTTTTAGGTTTAAACCAGGGGTACACAATTTGCGTAGCCTAGGCTACATACGGTCACATGCGGCCTCATTGCAAATTGATTGAGGCCACAGCCCCCACAAAAGTGAACGCTACATACCAGCTGCTAAACGTTTTTGTACAGGCTTATAATTGACATATTGGCGGTAGTTAGTAAGACAAAACCATTTAACGGCTCCGACAATAACAAAACGGTTGTGCGGTCATGGCACAAATCATACAGTTGCGTTAATCTTGGCATAATATTCCTGCCATTAGCTTTAAATAAGTCAATTTATATTGAATCAATGGCCTAACTAAACTTGACTTCGCGGATGGAACTATAGCCGCCTCGCTTTTATAGCTTGGGCTGTTGGTCCAACTGAGCCTGGTTGTTAAGCTTAACCAACTATTACCGCGTCTTTAAATACTCAAAAACACTAACTCGTATCCTATAGACCTACTACGAGTCTCATAAAACAGGTGTAAATTTGCCAACGATTTGGGAACGCCCTTTGACACGGAGAAACATAAAATATGTTCTGAGCTCTTGCTACCTCCAGACATTCTTGGTTCGACTTTATCATATGAGTAGGCTATGTTAAAGTGCCGAAATATTGTTTTTTTGTATTGTTTGTTCCGTAATTTTAGCGATAAAAATGCTGCAGGGTTCCCGCAGTTATGGAAAAACTGGAAAAGTTATGGAATTTAAATTTGTATTTTTAAGACCTGGAAAAGTTTTGGAAAAAGCCAACTGTTGCAAAAGTCCTTGAAAAAGTATGAAATTTGGCGCCTGTTTTACCCTAAAAATGCCATATAGAGATAGGAATTTCAAATTACGTAACGTAGCCTATGTAGGCCTATGCAATATATGGTAATATGGTTGCATCTACCAAAGCCTCTTTTCTAGTTTTGTTATGGGAATCGGTTGATTTTTTTCGAACAAGGTTATGGAAATTTGGATTTTGAAAAGTTTTGGAAAAGTCATGAATTTATAAACGAAAATTGTGCGGGAACCCTGATGCTGCGATGCAATTGCCACGATGAAAATGCGCTGCAATTTTAACGAAGAAATTACTGCGATGAAAATGCTACGATAAAATTACCACAACCACAACGCGGTGATGTCCGCCATGAAATTAGGCTACATGATAAAAAATGTGACGATGTAATTAAAAAATATTTTTTAGCTATAAATTTGATTGTGCCCAGTGTTTGGTATTGGTTTAGTCCTGAGGTAACTGTTTCTTTTACACCCAAAGCAACTGCCACCGCGTAACCAAACATAGTCGCACTCGACACGTTGAAATTGCAAATTAATTTTTTGTTACCAAGTTAGTGTTTTTCGTGAGTTTGTCAACATAGGCTAAAGGTGCATATCAATTGCCTGCATGGTTTTCGATTTGATACTACTGTAAAGTCTCGTTTTTTTAAGTATGCCAGGTTAACTTTATCAACATTTGCGTCTTTCGGCAAACTTTGCTGCAGCGCTAAAAATCCCTGAGAAAGTGTGTTTGTGGATTGTATTAAGCGGTAACAACGCGTTATCGCCACATGCGGTCGCTACCGATCACTGAAATGGCTCCTAGACCAGGGGTTACCAACCTTTACCACTCAAAGGGCCATTCGGACTAATTTCGCATAATAAAACAAAACGCTGGGAGCCACAAAGCCGTTTTGAAATTTGAAATGAAATGCCACTGCAAAACGTGCTTTATCTTACGACATTCGACTTTATGTTGTTAGTTAGTTAGTTTCTTGCACATTAGGCACACTTGGTAAATCAGTCTTGTCAACAGTAAAAGCAAATAAAATTTTTCCATGTAGCATTATGTCCTGTTTTCTTCAGACGCTGATTTGTATTTCTTTAAATAAAAATGGTTTGAGTTGCACGCACCAGCTGATACGAGCCCGCACTCCGAAGCTTCCTGGGTTCTAGATTTGTTAAAATAATAACGGAATGACTATTGCTGTTGACGTGACTAGGATTTAAATATTCAACTTCTAGAAAATTGACTTGAGGATTATAGAAGTTCTAAGCCACGCTCGAACCTGCATTTTCAAGTAGCCTATTACATTGCTATTAAATAGCGGCATAAAGCGCTGTTTATATGTACGTTATGACCACAGTAGAAGTCTTCCGTCGAGCTACGTTATTGCAAGTCTGTTGAAATTTTTTTGTCTGATTTGTTGGCTTATGGAGCCAAGATTTGTTACTACAGCTAGTCTGATTCCATCGGGTTGGGTCAATGCCGGTCAAATTTTTAGCTTTAAAAGTCTTGGTTGGAAATCACAGACTTGTGAGCACAAGGCATTTGCGCTAACCGCGTTGTCTCTAAAACGTTTGACAACTGTCATGACCAAATTTTAAATGTAGGAACAAATTGAAAGGCCCATGTATGTTACACCACTAATTTTTATCCGTCAGATTTTATTTTTTTAGATAGCCTAATCTAGGTTATTTACGTTTGGTTTCACATTTTATGGCAAAAATGTTTATTTTGGTGAATTGTCCAGAAGAAACTTGCTTTTATTGACACTCGAATTTTTTGGATCCAGTTTATTCTTTGGAACATTTGGACTAACATACAATAGCCTGCACTAGTTAGTGCGACATCTAACGACAACAAGGAGTGTTAATGACTAATACATGCAGCTACTAAATATAAACGTGTGCAAAATCCATCGTCGATCATCATGTCGCTGGCCATCAGAAAATGTTTAAGGTGCATATGTTCTGTAACAAAAGGAAATCACTGCGATTTAAGCCAAGAAGTTAGGAAAATTTGCGGCAGCCTTTTCTGTTTGCACCAGAAATATTCCCTAATTAAAACAGTCTAATTGTTTTTTGAACACTGCAATTATTTCAAGTCAAATTTTTCCAATATTCAAGTTTTCCCAATCACATAATTAGATGTATATTATGTGACCTTGCGTACCGCACACCTAATTTCACAACACTTCCGGAAGTGGACGCTACAGTCCGTAGGCTATTAAATTGCTGATCATCACAAATTAAAAAAATCATTTTGTTAACCATGGAGGAAAAAAATCTATGCGTTTAAACTCTTAGTAAAAGTTTCCAATGTCTGAAAAAACATAACCCGACTTTTAACCTATTGTGTCACCCTACCTGACCCATTCGTACGTCAATCCATAAACCTGGTTCGCCCAAGGGCCGCCTTTTCCGTCGCCTTTACAGGCATAACTTTTTCCATATTTGTGGAACGTTTTCCACCCGTCTCTAGAGCCGGCACACCAGCCTCCGTTCTGTAGAGCGATCACTGTGTAACCCTTAGCAAAGGCGGCAGCCACACACTTCTTTAATGCCTGTTGTCTGGTTTGGTAGCGACCATCAAGAACAGGTTCAATGTTCTCAAGAGTGGGAATAGCGCGGTCTGCCTTGTCCACCCAGCAGCCCATACGAGTCGTGCGTACTGCGATTTAAAAATAATTTGTTAACGGCGACGGTGGATTCGAACCACCAGCGCAAAATCTTAGATGTCAATTGGGTTAAATCCAACATAACCTACAAAAAAAGTGGTGCTCTCAAAAATAGAAAAAAATGCAAAAATGAATACAAAAGTAACGTCATGTTGATTATTAGTTTTTTTTTCAAAAAAATACAAACGACTCTGTCTCGAACTTCACAAATTGTTCAGAAAAAAATGTTAACGTTTGTTTTTCTTACATATCAGTTAAATGTTTTTATTTTAATTTGCCATGAGCTCGCCGAAGGGCCTTGCTTCCAAAGCCGTTTAAAATTGTAATCACGATAATCCGCAATTGTATAGTCTTGCTAAGAAAAATGCCAAATCAGTTTATTCCTTTGAACAAAATGAGATTTAAAACAAAAATTCGAGCCTGAAGCCAACTTACCTTTTCCCACAGCTTTCAACTCGTAAACCTCATTGGCCCATCCGCCGCCTTTGCCGTCACGTGCGCAACCGTTTGACTCCCCGTATTCGCGGTAGGTTAGTCTGGCTCTGCCCGAACTTGCACACCATCCTCCATGCTAAATCGAAGGTTACATTTGCTAAAGCTTTGTCACAACCACACAACATAGAATAAATCACATCACAAAGAACGAAAAACAGAGGTTCTTGCCCTATAATGAACAACCACTCTGAAACCATTTTACGAACCTGCGGGGTTGTTGCAAACCTCAGTTTGGGAACAGTTATATTTCAAACTGAATTTTTACATTACAGCAGTGGTTCTCAAAATTTTTCATTATTTTTTCAAAACGGTCCCTTTGCCATTTTTTGAGGGCTCGCGGTCCTTAAGCCTGAATGGGTATTTCAAAAAACAAACAAACAAAGTTGAATGCCAGATTTTAGCTAATTAATGCAAAAATGATCCAAAGACAGTTTGTGACATCACAGACAAGACAAAAAAAAAACATTACGATTTTGCGCGAACAATTGCATTTTTGATAGTTGTCATGGAATAAAGGCTATTGTTTAGCAATGGAGACAGTTGATTCTCAATTTTAATTTGATTTAAACTTATTCAGTGGCACAAACTGACCCAAAATATTTATACAATTACTTCAACCGCTTCGCGGTCCCCCCAAAATTGCCTCATGGACCCCTAAAGGACCGCGGACCCCAGTTTGAGAACCGCTACATTAGAGCAATATGTTTTTTTTCTATTTTATTGCTAAAAATCATCTGAACTTTAAACCTAAAAACAGTTGATTGCCCACTTTAAAAACGGTTTGAAGACATCAGTCAAATATCCATTTAGAACTGTCGTTTAACTTTATCGTTGAATACCTGTAGAGCGAAGACCTCGTAACCGCCGACAAATGCTACTCTGGCGCATTTCTGTATTGCGTCATCTCGTTTCCTGTATTCCCCGTCTAAAATCTTTCTCTTTCCCTCCTGTGTTGGAATTGCACGACTCGCTTTGTCTTTCCAGCAACCAAGCCTGTTGTAACTCGCTGAAAATAGTAAAAAATGATGACTCGAAGATATAAAACGAGTCAGTACCCGACTACTCGGTACCGAGCAGCAATTTCACGGCTCGTTTTGTCTTTCCAACAACCAAGGCTGTTATAACTCGGTGAAAAGAGTAAAAAAATACTCGCAGATAAAAGGCGAGTCAGTACCCGACTACTCGGTACCGAGCAGCAATTGCACGAATCGTTTTGTCTTCCCAGCAACCCATTTATTGTAAATGGCTAAAAAAAACTAAAAATTACTCGTACATATAAAGCGAGTCAGTACCCGACAACTCGGTATCGAGTTACGCCGTTTTAATTCTTGGTACTCGACCAAACTCTGCTAACCATCAATAGGCAACAGTTTAAGGTTAATTTGCTTTGCAAGATAAATTAAACGCTTGTTTCTTGCGAGTTTTTATCATGCAACCGTTTCAATAAAGAATAAAATGTAGGCTACCACATTAAAAAACATACAAAAAATTAACATGAAAACAACCAAGATATTGTTACGTCGTGTCCGTTTGACGTTAATGCCCGGATATATTTGGCCCAGCGAGTATTATCATGAAATGAAAAAAAAAACGTTTTGGGTAAAAAAACACATCTCACCTGGGAAGTAAACACCGGCCGAAGCGAAACCCAGCAATGCAACAAACAAAATTGAAACATAAAGCTTCATTTTTCTGTTTGATTAAAAAAATCTGAAACAAGTAACATTTTATTTGCATTGGTAATAAAAACAGTGATTTTCAAACAAATAGTAATAAAAAACGTAGCCTATTCTGCAATAAATTGTATTTATTACAAACAAGCTGTATGGTAGTTTGGTTTTTTTTACCCTACTTATTTCTTAGTATAAACCGCTATAGTTTAACCAACCATAGATGCTACTTTCAGCGCGGAAATTTAGCGACTGAATGCAGCTATTACCGCGCAAATTATAAATACCAGCACCCATTTAGGTAATGAAGTTGTCGTGGTATTTCGCACATTAACGCTCTGTCTACATTTAACTGTTTGTTGTAGTTTTACCAAGCTTTTGTGCAATGGGCGTCGAAGTTTACTCTTGAAATGGACCGTAAATTCGGAAGGGAGATGACTGAGTGGCGAAATGCTTGGGAGCCGATACTAAGGGTGTCAACCCGAAATGATACGACCTTTAGGCGATGTAATCTTGGGCGGCACCGGGTTGTCACAATTCATCCTTCAACCTACCACAAAAATCTGTTGCTTAAAAACGCAAAATAGGCAGAGTTGCCATACCGTCCTTATTTCTAAGGTATGTCCTATTTTTAAGGGCAATGTCTTACAAAAATTCGTGTCCTTATTTCGAAGAAATGTTCTTGTTTTTGACTTGATTTCTTATTTTCAACAATTACTAGTCAAATCCCTGCTACAAGTAAAAGTAAACCTAGAAGTGTCGTGCGATGCCTTAAGTATTTTCTACGATCAAGGAGTTGCTGGAACAGATTGTTTCTGGCAAAAAGATATGGCATGTAATATGTCATGGCTCGTATAAATGCAAAGATTTGTTCAAAAACGTTTGTTTCGTTTCGTATAAAAAAAATTTTTTTTAGTTGTCTTTATTTTGAGGTCCATGTCAATCCCTAAAATAGGTCTCTAAATTCACTTCAGAATATTCCTTACTATAAAAAGCTTAAAAACACTTGCAAAGTAGGTCCTTTAAATTAACTGTGGAATAGTCCCTACTAACCACCCAATACAGTAAAAATATATCTTAGTTGGGTGTTTTTAACACTCTTTTTACGGGCACCCTTCAGAACTGATCCTGTGATTTAAAGGACATTTGTAATCAAAGTATGTTATGAGACGAAATTGCATTAAAAACGTGTTGCATGTAAAATCATACATAGCCTACATGGCAACTGATTACTGCCAATTACACAAATTTTTGTGAACCAATTTGTACATGCACTCATGTTGTTGTTCACTCGTGAAAGACCACAATCTTAGGGTTTTAAAAGTTTTAAGCTACAACACAAACTTTTTGGTAGGCTAAACTCCTAACAAGAGCTCAAACATGAGAAGACACAGTAAAATCAATTTAAAACACTTATTTTCTGGTTTGAGATATTAGTAAGTTTAATAGGTAATATATACAAGACAATAGTTATGTAGGCTATAGGCCTACAGTTAGGGCAAGCGATATAGTTTTGTTCCGAAGCCCTGAACTTCGGTACTGGGACTAAATGATATTTTTTTTATACCTATGTGAAGCAGGGTTTCCAACCTTTTCCAACTTTTTGGCTCTTTGCGAAAACGTTTTGCCAACAATATTATCAACAGTAAGTCTATATTTCGTGACAATCTTCTTTGTTTAGATTCGGTGTTGAGCATTAACTCGTGAAGTAAAGCATAGGTTTGCATTGTAAACTTGAAATTTGGACATGCAAGAACACTTTTGAATGTATGAATGTTTAAAATTGCGCGGGCGTTGAGCTGAACTTAGGCACCACCCAAAAAGTAAATATGTATCAAGGGATGCATTTATAATTCCTCCTACTTCTTACAATGGCGCTGTACCGCGACAATGGTAAGATCAGTTAAATCCTGGGCGATAACAAATAAACCAGAGACAGAGGCTACATCAAAATTGTGCAAATAGAGATAAAAAATATCTTTGCAATATTTATTAACTCTCAGTCATCAAATGACAATTGACTAACGCTACCAAATGTCTGCGAAAAACTTTGCCGAATTATCGATTTTCTAACATACAATATACAGTGAAGTATGATTATCATCACAAAAACAGTTGGATTTTATGAAATAAACTCAACATGTTTGCTATCCATCTATCAATTAAACTCATTTTCACATGTTTTGAGTAAATACACAAACAAGGCGTTATTGCAACTGACCTGCAATATAATGGGCAACTCGACGGCGGAATCATTGTGAGCATTCAGGCCCGCCAACCTAGGATAAAATGAAGCAAATCCAATTTTCTTTTGTCGAACAGAAAAAAACAACTATTTAAATCATGGGTGGGCAACCTGCGGCCCTTGATTCAAGGTTGTGCGGTCCGCGGTGACGCTTGAATTTGAAATGTACTGGCAAACGAGTCAAACTGTTATATATTTTTGAGCAGATTAATGTGCCGATGCTATTTTTTGCGACCTGGCAATATGTGGCTAGAATCAAATGCGAATTATACTTGTAGTTAAGCATATTTGGTAAGCAACGAAGTAAAATCACCTTGTGTTATACACAGGTGCGGCCCGCGAGCTAATTTTGGCTTTTGTTTTTGGCCCCACAGTAACAAAGGTTGCCCACCCCTGATTTAAATTAACCAAAAAACTAAAAAATGACAAAACGTTGCAATGTTTTGCTGAATGAGCAACTCAAACGAATTTATCATAAATTTCAGTATTAAACCCATTTCGTTCGCTCGTGTGAATATAATTTGTGAATGTGTGGGCCTGAGACAATTTGCCGAAGCTCTCGCTTTCTTTTTGGCTTCTCTGGCGACATTTTGCTGTTAAATAGCACGTGATAGATCGCCACAAGATGCCGCTATTGAGCAACTATTGTGAAACTTTTGTTGCGCGTGTTTATTTTTGGTTCGATGAAAAGCATTTGTTTATTTTCTTGCGCTTCATGTTTACGGGCTCGTTGGTTTCTCCTCACACGTTATATTGACATTTTTGTGACAAAAAACTGAAACTTCGTAAAAGCTCGTGAGATGTAGATTTATTTAAAATATAAATAAAAAATACAATATTTTAAAAAACAATACCGTACTTCATCGGGCTTTCTAAATTATTTTGTTGTCATCGACGGGTGTTATGTGATAACTTTTGTCAACTGTCAAGGGGACAAAGTTATAATTCTGGCTGTGTATTTACGTCTGATTGATGCTTAGATATCACTAAACAAATTGTGTTTTAATTTACACTATTGGATTAAAAAGATTTGACGGCACACGATATGTACTGCAGATAAAATTCTGACTGTGTATGTATGTCTAAAACTTGAAAATGTGATTTTGATTGACATTTGTTAATGGGCACACCTACAGAAATAACAAATCTTTTTTCGAATGAAATGAGAGCATCAACTAGGTGAAAGATCAAGTAGTATGGCCTTTCCCATCCGTTTAGCACAGTTGCTTAGTTTTTGTTACGTCTTGTTGAAGTCAATCACTGTTTTATATCAGCTGACGGTGTCATGTCGGCGAAATATTTTCAATTTTTTTTACATTGACCAATTTTATTAATTTAAAAAGTGTTTCCATATTACGCAGTTGAAACGTCAAAAGTTTACATTCAATTACATTCCGTGTCACGTCGAGCAGTATTTATGTTGACAAGAAAAAAATGCGGAACGGTCCTTCTCCCAATCGCATTGCGCCACGTCATGTACACAACCGGTCGTTTACGCAACAAAATTTGTTCCTCGGCCGACGTAAACAGACACGGTCGGAAAACTTGACCGACGGACGATAAAAAATAAAAAAGCTTTCGTACAGGATGAGAAGCCACCTTCGTGTTGCCGTCATGGTCGGGTAAGTAATTGGCTGTACAGATTCCAGCACGTTCGGCGATTATTTCCAGTAGGTTGCGGAAAAAAACGTGACTCTTCTAGACGTGATACGATTCGGCCTGTTTGCGGTGGTGGTTCAACCCCGGTGCGACCGAGGTAACATTAAGTTGACATCTGTGATTTTTCCATAGATTTTTCGTATGTCGGGTCTAACACACAAACTCCCTGAGTACACTAAACCACTGTGAGCTATACGAGTTATTCACAATGGGCAATAACCAGTATGATTTTTTAGCGGTCTGCTGAGCATGCACAACAAGCTTTCTATATGTAGGCAACATTTGTTGTCCATTGTGAGCAATTTCGTATTGGTCTAATCCAGGGGTTCGTAACCAGGGGTGCACGCACCCCCAAGAGGTACGAGAACTGTTCCTAGGGGTTGCGGGGATACTGAATCGTTAAGGTTGGTTAGGTCTATTCTATATAAATTCAAAAACCCAGGGGGGTGCGAAAATTGGTTGGTGATTTGAAAGGGGTGCAGCAGGGAAAAGGGTTAAGAACCACTGGTCTAATTAAATTACTGTTTAAGCTGAACTTTATTTATATGTTTAGCTTAGATTTTCTTGTGAGCTTATAACTGCAATGGTTTTCTAAAGTATTGCTACTATATACTTCTTTAGAGTTCTTTTTCGACCCTTATCCAATAACGATCAGGATTATTTTTTTTCAGCTTTGATACTAAAAAATGTTTCTATTTTTTTGTCAAGAAGCCTGTTTGTGCTTTCGAAATTGGGCATTGAGCTATAGTGATCATAATACACAACGTTCTCGCAAGCGCATGAGCTGGTAAAATTGAAGGCTTAAACTAGGTATGGCATTTAAAAACAATGGGGCCCAGATTAAAAATGAAACAAATGACATCCTATGTTGTTTATTGCAATACGAAAGTGGGATTTTTCAATTACGTAGCCTTTTTTAGTTTGATGTATAAAATTGCATTACTGAATTGGTTTCACATATTGATTGTACATTTTACCAGTTTATGCTACCTCTTGCTTATATGTATTTTGACCACGAAACCAAACTGTGCAAATGCTTTGAGCAAACACACGTAAACAGTCCCACTTTTCGACAACAATAGGCGTCAATGACGTAACAGTCGACGTGCGTCATCGAATTGTCTTGTCGTTGTTTCGCCAAACCGCATTCATGACGGAATGTCGAAGCGAACAGAAAGCAAAAAACACAATGACCGAGTAAGAGCAAATAGTTGCGTAACTATAATGTCGCAACAAATACAACCTTCGTTCACCTTTCTCTAGTCTTCTTATCTCTCTGATGCTCCAAGTGGCAAAAGTTGGCGATTAGGAGCAAATCGCAAATTGGAAGAAGAGCCAAAATGGCGCACGCGGGTAGACCTGCAATCGGAGATATAGAGGATAATAGCCACACGACCTGACGATAGGGGAACCACCTTCAGCCACAATCGTGCGCTGGCCTCAGGTCTGACCTGGCGAACTTTACTTATGCGCTCAATTGTTTTTCTGCCATTCCTCAAACCCTTGAATGCTGGAAGCCCGTATTAAGGGTTTGTTTTTCTGGTGAGGTCTTTTGCCGGTTGTTTGCGAAACGTATTAGGTTTCCACCTTTATTTGATTTGGACGATTTTAAAATCTAACACAAACAGTACGAATCACGAACATTGAGAAAATTAGTTGACAAAATGCATTAGTTTGTGTGGTATAAAATCTAGTGCTTAAAATGAAACATTTGAACACATTGGATTAAACAGCAATGACCGAAAACTATAGTTTTACACATCGTATACACATCGAATCAAAGCGTAAACACAACTAAATATGAAATACAACACTAACCAGCAAAGACTCGTTTTTTAATTCTCTTTTTCGGCTTTCATCCAATAACGATCAGTATTTATTTTTTCAGCTTTGACACTAAAAAATGTTTCAAAAACTACCTTTTTTATTTAGGAAGCCGTTTTGTGCTTACGGAATTTGGGGATATGGGAATATATACAAATAAATATGGATTGCAACATCAATCAAAGTTCCGTTTTTAATTTTGTTTTGGGGCTTTTATCCAATAACGATCAGCATCCATTATTTCAACTTTGACACTAAAAATGTTTCCCAAAACGACTTTTTTTGTTTTAGAAGCCGTTTTGTGCTTACGGAATTTTGGAATATGTAAATATAATATAAATATGGATTACAACACTAACCAAAAGTCCGTTTTTATTCTCGTAATAAATTCACCTCTTTATATGATAAATCAGTATTCCGATTTTAACATATTGATCCTGATATACAAAGCAGTGTGATCGGACAATACATTTGTTTACAACACGAAGGCGAGGGGTGTTCCCTGTTTTACGTAAGCGGAAAACGAGCTCCGAATTTCCGTGTCCGTTGGAGGCTTCGCGCCCCATATTTGCATTAACACATCCCGGTGTTTTCCACTATTGCCAAGATGCGTTGGCGCTTCCTTGATGACTTCATCCCTAACTTCAGCAACATGCAAACTTAAATGCAACTGTGTGGACATTGCGGACAGAGTTGTAAGTCGGGCCGTGTTCGGGCTTAGGTTTTTTTTACCAAACGAGCTTGATTTGGGCATAGCTTCACATTCTGTGTCCGTATTTTTGTTTAAATAAAATTACCTGAGTTTCTATGTAGTTGCTGGACTTTACCTAATGTTCAACAGCCCTAAAACGTCTTGTTTGAGTCATTGTCTATAAATGTGTATTGTCCATTGGTGATGTCTTCTTTATTATATTCTGCATATCTCTACTTTTTTCTAATCAAACTTTCGGGCCTAAACGGTCTTTGAAAAAACGATTCGGGTTCGGGTTGGGCTTCTGGCTTGTATGTTATGGGTTCGGGCCGGGTTCTTGAGGTTTCGCTAACATCTCTGGTGCGGCGTGTAAATTCATGCTAATAGGTACTTTTTATTTTGGCTCGTAGCTGTTTACAGGGACCTTATATAAAACTATACAGGCCTTGCAAGTTGTAAATCCAAGTTGAGGCAAGGTTTTTTGAAAACTGTTCGGTGTGTATTTAATTATCTCAGACACGTGGGCGCTTTTTTATTTCAATGATAAACTGCCAAAGACCCATTGTATTATAGTGAGTATATTTTCTTGCAGACGTTTCAACTGTCGATGTTTTCGTCAACAATGAAAGGTTCTGGGTATTTTACTTTTAAATGGGCACTATTCATGTCCGATTTAGTGTTCCATAACAGTAATAATCATTTAACAATTTATTAAACCTTATTTCCACTGTGTAGTAACTTATCATTTAAAAAATACCTACGGAACATATTAAAACACTAAATACCGGCATAAAATTAGCCTAAACCGAGGTACAACTGCCAAAGAGTTTGTCTAAATCAGAGTTGCAAGTCGGGCCGGGCTTTTCGGGCCGGGTTCGGGCTTAGGTATTTGTCAGAAAACGGGCTCAAAACGGGCCTGACTTTACGTTCCGTTTCCGCCATTTTTTAGTAACAATTCTCTGGCTTTGATCTAATGCCCAACCTGGTCTAAAACGTATTGTTTACCCCATTGTCTACTATTGTTCATTGTGTCTGTTGTCTTTTCTCTTTTTTTCTTGCTCATACTTTGTTGCAAGGCTTTCGTGGATAGACCTGTCAATCACAATTTCGGGCCTAAACGGGCTTCACAAAAACGTTTCGGGTTCGGGTCGGGCTTCGGGCTTATACTTTCGGGTTCGGGCCGGGTTCGGGCTCAGATTTCGGGCCCGCTTGCAACTCTGGTCTAAATTAAGAAATTTTTTTAATTGCGGGCGTTTTAATAATCACTAATCACTGTTATATTATTAATTATACAACAATTTAAAAAAAATTGAAAACCTCAAATGCAATATTCTGCACTGGAAAAAAAAACTGCATTACAATTACGCACCAACTTCCTGGAAAGATTTGTTGCTTAATCACTGCTTGACTCGATTGGAATGCGACCGCACTACGTCACAGCAGCCCAAACTTTCCTCTAGGTTTTGACCGGAAAGTTGAAACGAGACGAGTCGAATTGAAACGCACTGTCCGCTTTAACTAACAGGCAGGTGAAGTACACCGTTATATTTAGCTACTCTGCGCTTTAAATAGCGGCTTGCGATTCACTCGCTACTAAATACAGTTCCTTGATTGGTTCAGCGTTCTATTTAATTTCGGATGCTTGCAATTAAATGTCAAAAAGATAAAAAGTTCACGTGCAACTATATTCCGATAATAGTCGTGAGAATAGATTTGGCCAAAATACTGATATATTCTGGTAAAGGGCACGGTATTTTTACCAAAAAGTGGTTACGTGAAAAGTAACTAGTCACTATGCCTCGACATATTTCAATCAGAAATAAAAAATGTCCATTAAATTAAAATAAAACGTGGAGGTTTTACACAAAACACGTTTACCAAAACTTCAGCAATTTATTAAAGAAAAATCCAACAATACCCATTTTTTTTGTTTTTAGCAAAATTGTATGTGCCTAATTTTGGTGATGTACATTTTATTAACTTGCTTTTTTTGGGTAGAGCATTGAAAGGCAGAAACAATAAAAATTGATTTACGCCTAATATCTGCCAAAGTTTGATGCATTGACACCAACTGACTGTTTCTTACCAGGATAACACGTGGTACAAAACACAATAAAATAAAATTACGAACACGTACGTCGGTTAAAACCACCACTTTCGCAAACTCTATTTAAAAGATTAGATTCGCCATGTAAGCCTAAAAGTATAATCACTATACGTTGCTGGACGAAGAGTTGGAAGAAATAAATTCTATTTGAATAAGGTTCTGATAATGCCTTCTTTTAACAAATCAAATATGCACATTGAAGGATGAACAATTGGTGTTTATGTATGAATTATGATGAAAAGGTTTTGATGGAAAAACAAAATGTAAAAAACAAAATGAACAAAGTGATGGAAATAGGCCAATAACAAACAACTTTAATAAGCCGCAATATTATTTTTATGACCCCTTCCCCTCAAATAAAACATCGCCACGCCTTGATGCGTCATTTTGTGATTACAAGATGACATTCAACTTCGTTGTCGTGGTTTTATGACATGAAGACAGACATCAAAAGCGAAACAAGTTTGGCCGTTCCAAACGTAGTTTTCAATTGCTATTTACAATAAGTCATCTACTGTACCATTTGATACAACTTTCCAATTGATTCAAATTGATACAATTAACAAGGTATTGTAAAGATTTGTTTACAGTTTGTTGTTATGATTTGTGTTAAGGTGTAATACGTAGATGCATCCTACAAAAAATTAGGAAGCACATTGTTCCAGTATAAAAATTAAACAAAATTTTGGGATTCAGGGAAATATATAACATTTTTAAGAACACTTTGTTAAAAGTTAAAAAAGGTTAGACTAAAGGAGGTAAAAAATATTAAGCATGGACTTGTCCAAAGTCATCCGCCAATGAAATCTCCCTTGAGCAGTTTGCGACTCGTCAACCTACGTAAGCAGAGTCGTTGTCACGGCAACGCGATCAGTTTTGTAGCACGGCGTCCTTTTGACCTACGCATTAAGTCGGCTTTAATTCATCCGCCAACGACACTTGAATATAGCTTAGCCATGGATCAAGAGATTTTAAACTTCTTGATGCTGCATGTTGGCCACTTTGCCGCACTCACGACTTCAGATGAACGCGCTGATAGCGTATATCTGATGTTTCTGCATGTAAGATATTTGAGTAAACATTCTACGACGATTTTTCTCTGATTACAAGTCGAAACCCATGTTAGCTTATGAAACCGCAAGTAGCTGCAGAAAATTCACTAAACAGTATGTTTCTTTTGATGTATGTTCTTTTGGTATTGTCAAACAAAACAACATCGTTCAGTGCAGATTTTCTGAGGATCTCATATTTGATCTCGTTTTCTGATTGAAATTACCAATCCGCACGCCTACAAAACCACAATAGGCACGGAAAAACGCTTTTTATTGGTGTTTTTCTTTAAACGTCACATTTAATTTCAGTATAGTAATTTGACAATCCAACAGTTTTTTTGTCGTTTACTAATAAAAATAAAAATGCTGAAACCCACGCCAGATTATAAAGACACAAAATGCTACAAAAACTCACAAATTTTTTCATTGATGGCATCTTCATTATATGCCTTTGACAGCTGGGTGTAAATTTACTTGACTTTTACTAATTTCATAAATTGCGGTACAATGGTTCACTTTCCCACTTTTCGCTATAAAGCGACCTTGTACGGTGGTTTATTATTTTTTTTACGTTTTATACATGAGTAATTGTGAACTACACAAATACAAGCAGTAGCGGGTTTTAAATTTTTTGTCAGCCAGTTCTATAACAAAAGTCATATTTTTTTCAGCCGGTTCTGTTACAAAAATCCAGTGAAAGTAACCAGTAATGCTAACCGGTACGCTGATCTCATAAAATGTCGTGAGACGATTCCATAGAACCGGTGCGAACCGGCTGAATCCCACCACTGAATACAAAACCATATGATTTCGCCACCCGCTCTTTATTTATTATGCGCGGACTACTTTGAATATAACAGTTCAGTTCCAGTTGAAGTAGTCCACACACAGTTTATTACATCCCTATTCTTTACTGTTAAGCTGTTATTAATTTGAATATAAGTGTGACAGCTTATTGGTGAACTATGGGTTGTGCCTTATGTCGTCTTTTTACAGACCGGTGTTGGCCGTATACTTCGTTATCGACTATGTCATCGCTTTTTTGTGCTGCGTATGTTTGCTAATGATTATCCAAAGTGTGTTATTGAACCACTACTTAATCCCGTTGGTCTGTTTTAAGCGTAACTGAGTTGTTCATAAGTATTACAATGTGAAACAATGTTCAGGACTTTGGCACAACAAACGTACTCTGGACATTGAACTAGGGATCAAATTAAACATTAAACCAACAATCGAATTGAACATTGTACTAAGAACCAAATTAAACATTGTATTAAGAATCAATTTGAACATTGAACTAAGAATCAAATTGGACAATAAATCGAGAATGAAAACGAATGTTAAACGCATAGCCACATTGAACATTACACTAACATATAACGTGGTTATTTATCGAGATTTTGATAACGTGTAGCGCTTGTTCAAAGACAGGTCTGTGCTCTGTAAAACCACTTTCCAAGGTAACCCTAAATTTTCAGCTAAAAAAATCAAGCAAAAAACTGACGTGTTAACCTAATAACGTTTTGTGACGAAACAGATGGCTCGCGTCTGAAGACGGGAAAGACGTTCTCGAATTGGCATAACCGTCTTGCCTGATGTCGCTGTATGCAAATCGTTCATTTAAAAAAAACTTACATGTTAATATCCAGTGACGACAAAATGTAGGGAATGCCAGTCAAATGCGCCCGCGCTAGCTAATTTGCCAAAAAAGCCATGTCTGCAGAATTCTGCACATTATTGCGTCATAAGTGGCAATGTGACGTTAGTATATTTGGGGACCCATCGAATTCTGCGGGTTTATTGCCGAGTCTTGACGTAAGAATACGATTGCAAATTTGCATTTTTGCGGTCATTGGATTGGCGACCGAGTATCATTTAAATCTAAGCGGTTATAGCGTTTGGAATATGATATTGCCATTATCAGAGTTTTGTGTCTGTGCGGGCTTTTTGAGTCGGGATCGCGCTGACGGTTTCAATGGTACTTGATTAGGTCTTTACACTGCGTAATAATAATTGTGTCTCAATTTAACCTTCGTAAATCTAATTTTCCGGTCTAATTCGGGCTTTCAAACTATCCAAAAAATCAGGTATAAGCCGAAATATCAAGCCCGCTAACACCCCTGGTTTACAAAAAATACATTTAGTATCGCTTCGTTTCATTCCAGTATTCGTGATTGCAGTCCAACTTAAAAAACATGTAAGAAATCTGCCAACAAGATGTTTTGTTTTTAAATATTAGATTTTTTGATTTATAGTGATTGTTTATTAAATTAGTTTAAAATGTCGGGGTTAAAAAAATGCAATGCAAAGAGGGGATTAGAACCGCTAACCTTATGAATCTAAGTGAGCTTTATGGTAACTCAACTTGCTTAAAACGTTTACAGAAGTATCTCAATTTTTAACATGCTATGGTTATTCTATAAAAGCTATATTAATACCTAATATGTCAGGAAGTAGGCTACTACGTTATTTTCTGTTTAAATATTATGGCGTTATTGCTTGCGTCATTGATCACTTTTTCTGTTGACGTGCTCTAAACTTGGCATAAGGTATAAGCTATAATAGCATTTTCTATTGACCATCACAACAGAAAAAGTTGAAACATCAGCAACATGATGTATTCACCGCATACAAGTTCCCTGGCAGTTTTGTTTTTGGTCAAACGTCTCATTAAGTTTAGTGTTCAATGTTTGCAAGTATATTTTCCTGGCGTTTTGTGCACCAACAATCACTGCACGCAGTTAGCAGGCAACGCTTATTCATATGACTTCACTCATCAACAAACACCCAAACGTGCGTGAACGATTAACCAACGGAATACAGCCGTCAATAAAAACAACACAGGTGAAAGAGAAAGTGCCACTTCCCTTCTGAGACAAGCCATTCTGTGTTGCTGGAATTAGTTTCCTTGACTTTGAAGTTTCCAACAGTCCTTTCGCGCGACCGAAACAAGATTAATCATCTCGCTTTCAAGTGAGCTGATCAGCAGAAATGCGTCGCCAACTTTCTCGTCAGATTCCTTTTGGCGATTCAAGTTCTGATCAAAGGTCTTGATATTCATTGGTGGCTGTGCCGAAACTGAAAGAATGCGTTTTACACTAATTGTTCAAAGTATTTGTTGCTCACTTACCACCTAATCACATCCTAAATTCCAACGCCACCCATGTGGTGACAAAAAAATCATATTACGTTGGAAAAGATTTCGTTTTTTTTTCGGTTTAACATGCTAAAAAAACATGACAAACAAGTAAATAGTACACCTTCCCAGAAAGAAAAGTGATTCTTTCTATTGATTTCGTTTCCAATGTTCTTGCTGAAACGGCCAGCAGCTTTAGTTGTGGAACTTTATATAACCAAGCTTTCAATAACCAAGAACCGCTTTAAAGTCATGAAAGCAGATAGTTTGCCTTTAATGATAAAAACAAGAAATGATCTCTGTTTATAGAATGGTCTCGAACTCTTCGAAAACCATTCTCCCACTGATTTAAGTCTGCGAATTGGAAGTTGAGATGAAGGCCTTGTCAGATATTATATAACCAATAACATTAGCACAAACGCGGCCTTTGCTACCAAAATTATAGGGTATTGGTAAACACACTGCCAATAGGAAATTTTCTTGTCGTTTCGAACATAGCACCCCATTTTGTATGCTTCATCACAAAAACTAAGTAAGGTATTACGATGTATTGAATCGGAGATTAACGACGTTTTGTATTTTTTTATTGTATTCATAAGCATATTGCTTCCGTGGTTTAACCAAATTGGGAGACAATGGCATAAAGATACAAAACACCTCGTTTTATTGCAGGGGTGGGCGACCTTTGATACTGTGGGGCCAAATACAATTTCCAAAATTAGATCGCGGGCCGCACCTGTGGTAATTTTACTTTGTTGCTTACCAAATATGCTTAACTACAAGTAAAATTTGCATTTAATTCTAGCCACATATTGCCTGGTCGCAGAAAAATAGAATCGGGCGCATTAATCTGCTCAAAAATTATAATAGTTGGACTCGTTTAGCAGTACATTTAAAATCCAAGCATCTCTGCGGGCCGAACAACCTTTAATCAAGGGCCGCATGTTCCCGCGGGTCGCAGGTTGTCCACCCCTGTTTCATTATATACTATATGTGTTTCAAAAAGCATGTTCGTGTGTCGCATTGGTAAAGTAATTCAAACAACGAGTTTTATTTCGCAATCGGTTGAGTTACAGTTGCCTACCACATGCGTATAGTGGCAACAGATCGTTCCTCGAATTTGGAAACTGCCAGTTTGTATGCATATCATATCCGTAAGTGATAATTGATATGTAAACTGCTTTGCTAATGCGTACGATCTTGCTGATACTGGATAACATCATTTTCTCTTTTGAAAAAAATACATGTGCCCATCAAACCGGTTGATTCTTGAAACAAGGTTAGCTGAAATACTTGCCAAGTAAAACAAACATATTTTTCTTGAAGTTTGAAGCACTGGAAAACCGCATGGAAAGTAGCTGTAATAATAACAGAACTGTCAAAAAGCGTTTTTGTATTTATGATAATAATAGCGATAAACACAAGCACTATGGCAGTTGTGTTTTTCTTAACACGTGATTTTCAAACGGAAATATAAAACCAATATCAGAACATACAAAAAACGAACAAAACATTTCGTCTACCAAGTTGCACATTTAGTGGATGTTTTGTCCAACTGTCGTAAAATTAAAAAGCAATTCTGCGGTTGGCGTTGTCGCTTCGGGTTCCCAGGAAATCGATGAATTAAATTCGAATTTTCCCAGCAAAGTTGATCCTGTGACCTTGCAGCGACGCGGTACCAATGATTTGCAATCACACTTCCAGGAATGTGTTTCGTTCTTTCGCATCCATCCCACAATTATTACCGCGTGTTGTGAGCTAAACACAACCTTCAATGACGTCACAACGGCTTACGGGGGCGGCAACAATCGAAGAAGAAAAATTCGAAAACGCGAAAAATCGCGAGACTTTCGCGAACGGTCCGAGGCGTTTTTATTGATAAGATTACCGAAGTCCGACGTGCAGCCGATGCCTCGGGATTAGCTTGGTATGTTTACCAGCTCTTAAGAACGGTTGAGCTGGCGTGACCCTGCCAGGCAATGACCTGTTCGATTCTTAGTAGCAAATTTGCGGTGTATTTTGCTTCCCGGAAGTGTTTTGCCTGTCTATCTTCCTCTCTCTTCTCTTATTCTCTCACCTTCTCAATCTTTTCTGTTTTTGTTCGTTTTTTGTTGGAAACTTTTCTTGTGGCATGAATCGGCTTTTTACGGTCCGAACTTTCTCGTAAATTTTTCTACTGCCGTTGATTTATCACAGCGTGGGTAGATCCCCTATTAAGCGACTCCGTAGTCACCTGACATAAAATCACTGAATGATTAGATTTAGGTTGTTAGCTGGAAGCTTTTTCTTTTCTTTTTGGCGTTTTTGAGCGGCAAACTAATAGTTTTTAATAGAAATAAATAAAAAAAGAGAAAAATGACATAATTCCTGTTTTGACTTTGTCAACAATTGACAAAAATGTCACTTGTGAAGTTGTAGCATAACAATCGCAAAGAAAATAACTTCTATAGAGTTTTTTGATGATTTGGTTTCGTTGTTTTTAACTTTCGATTTGTAGCTGGTATTGAGAAATTAGGTTCTTATCTAATCAAATTTGCAAACTAATGTTGCTATTTAATGATAAAGGGGGTCATTGTGCTCTATTTCGGGGGTCCGATAGCAAAATCATTAACAAAATTAAATCATAGTTTTCATTAGGGTTAAGAGAAAGGCTGTAAAGACAAATTTAGGGATCATAATGTTGATAAACATTGTCCGACAAAATTCAAATCCTTCACGTAAGAAGTTTTCAATTTTACAAGCACAAAGAAAGTTTTGCAATCCCTAACAGAAGTAAAACATTGTTTACGGTTGAAAATTTTACATCTTCAACGTGTTGTTGATTGATTTAAAGCAGGCCTAGTAACCCTAGCGGTGTTTTTTTCATGTTTTTGTCTTGTCTAAATGGGGAAGATAAAAACGCTGAATCACAATCAAAAATGTTCTTGAAGCCAGAAAGTAAACGTGATTCAGCATATTTTGCACATATATGAGATATCACGAAGGGTCTTTTTACCGTTCCAGAAAATATCACGATTTTTCACTTTTAAGAAAACGCCTTAGTTCGTTACAAGATTCGAATAACGTTTCTCTTGTTTTGATGGAACCGTTGTTAAACTATCACAAAGGTTATAAACTGCGTATCGGCCAAAGTCGCTTGCAGAATCGTGTAACCAAAGGCCTTATCTCATCGCGTTAACTGTTTATTTTCGGGCCAGGCTGACACGACATGTAACGTTAACTCATCGGATATAACTCCATAACAAGCAAACCCAAATCTTCCCATAAGGTGAGACGCTATTTTCGTCTTTATGTAATGCGCCAAAGTACAGCATCGCCTGTTTTGACTCGAGCTCGTCTTGTTCAGGCCTCTCTCGTCGGCATGTTCTGTAAATGACGCAGAACAGAACTGGTAACCGCTGGTTGTATCCGAGTTGACCCCACACTTAACGATGTTTCAAAAACAGACGCCCACCATCAAAATGTTTTTCGGCTTGTCGAAACGAAACTACTCATTTTACTTGTAGTTTATTTCGGGAATTGAACTTTCCTAAACTACTGATGATGACAACAGCGATTGTTGAAACGTTTGTATGATGTATTCAACATACACAAGTACTCTGGCGGTTGTGTTTGTAAATAAATTACTTTTAGTATATTTTGTAAAGTTTGTTCTATTGTTGATGGAAACCTCGCATTAAATTCTCCTCATTCATCTTTAATTTCGAATTTCAACAGGCCCAGAAACGACTTAAATATAAGCTTGTATATCGTAAGGTATGTTGAAGACATTTTTACCATCACTGTTGCCAATAATCGATGCAAAATTAACGTTTCGTTTTGTGCTCCAACGAATTACAGTCTAATTATACCCATACTTCACAGACAAGCGCCAAACTAAAGGCAAAACAAGCTTTAACTCGTTTACTTGGGAATATGGTTCAATAACTATTACAATGTCCAAAAAACACATTTGATTGATTTCAAAAAGTCCCATATTTCTGTCGCTATATAAGTCTACTGTGAATTCGACGCACGGTAGAGGTAGACAAATTTACATACAGTTTGGAAAATCGATTTTAACACATCGACATCAATTTACATTTAAATTGTCCTGTTGTGTCGATCAATGTTCCGGGCAAACATCAAATTCCGTGTCGCCAAAATGTGCGTCTGTGTTTGGCAGCCAAAATTCACATGAAATTTCACATTCAAATACATACATACAACATGCGTGCACATGATTTGCATACAATTTTCCACATTCATCAAAACTATGATATAGTGCAATCAATGTCAGCAGTTTTCGTAACGAACAGAACGTCCCCTTAATCTATCTTTGGAAATGGGAGCTCACATACGCAATTGCGAGGTATTTTTGCCAGAGTACAGAACATGTAGAACTGAATCGTGCACGAATACATAGACGTTCGCACGCAAGCCGTTCCATTTTGCAGTAGTGCTTAGCATAAAGGGTACGAATATTGAGCGCTTCTGCCACGTTGGATGGGTGGTCATTCACGACGTGGCGATTTTTGGTTGCCTTCATGATTTAGACCGGAACACGCGGAGTAAAAATTGGACTGTTTCTGCTTGTAACATTTGGCCCCATACGTTTTTGGATTGACCTGTCGGTTTCGCCTAAAAATATTAAGCCCGTTTTTCGTCCAGTTGTTACAGACTCAGAAAAAAAAATCTAAGATGGTATGTCCAAATCGTTTTTTGCGACTCAAAATGAAGTGTATTACTGGACAAATTACATGATTGTGGTATCTAATTCAAGACAATAAGGTCGAACACTTGAACAAAACAAACCAAAACACGTAAGATGTGCACCACAAATGACTTGGTGCTAATGATTTGGTTACATTTAGTTGTTTAAAACATGACACACCTTGTTTCAAGTTAACATTTTTATAGTTGTTATGCCTTAAACATTGGCAGTTAACATTACAACTTTAGTTAAGGAAAGTTATTGTTACTAAGGTGTCTGTTTGTTTTCACAATATCATGTAACACAGCAGCCAATTGGAACATTTCTTTGGACTACTTTATTTGGTTATTACTATTACGTCTGGGAAAGTTACACAACGTGTACATAACATAGCCACCCCTTGGGAACAAAAACAAAGGCACAGTCATAAGATAAACAAAAGCATTTTTTGTCTGTGTTTCACATGCGTTTACGAAATTGACTACAAATGACAGTTGTCGCTTTGTTTAGTAGCTCCTCCTATACAGTATTTTTGTTATGCCAGAGATCAATGTGTTTTAGAATCACTTCTTAAACTAGAAAAGAAATCTGAACCCTTCCATTTCCCTTTACAATGTCTCCAGATGTGATTTTGTCCATGGTGTTATGTTACACATCGTGTGTTGTTGTTATTGCGTCAGAACACATGATGTAGGTTTTCTGTTGAATTTCGCAATATTTACTACTTATTTTGCATTTCCGTTTTTGAGAAAATTTTTTTTTTTAAACACTTGCTATATTCTGCTAAGATGAACATATGCATACTGGGATCAGCCCGAATCCCACCGCAGACTAGATTTTCTTGACTGTGCTTTGCCACATGGGAATGCTTGGGAAATCAGCTGATTCGGTACAACGCCTTTAATAGGCCTGGCGCACTATGATTTTGCTATATTCTGAAAAAAAACAGGTAAATTTCCGAAATTTTTTCGTTTATTTTTACGTTTTGCAGGAAAAGAAGAAAAACATTTAAAAAAGAAAAGGGGGCGGCGAAAAAAGTCGCGTTGAACGAACAAAGTTGAAACAAACAAACATAAAAAGCGCCCTTAAGTGTGGCGATCGCAATTTAAGAACACATTTGGTTTTGGGGCTTCACCCTGTTGCTACTGGCAACGGGACGCACACAAAAGAAAACGAAATCTGAACAAAGGGAAGTGAATGAACTTGCACGCGCGCGATCTAATCGATTATCGAGCGCGACCACATAAAGAACAAACAAAGAAATACGCACCAATCGATGTGAAACGACCGGTCAAGCCATTGCTATTGACGCCAAGAATGTACAGTACAATTTCGCAACACAGAGAAAAAGCATAACACAAGTATAAAGCAATATTACAGGAATAACAACAATAATAATAATATTAATAGGACGTTAAAAGGGAGAGACTATGTACATAAGACATTGCAAAAACCAATGTACCAGTAAATTCGTTGCGTAACTTTGCAACCGTGATTGTTAAGACCAATACGCATTGTCGCGCCAAGCACGTTAAGCGATTTTTGGGGTTAGGAAGGGGCAATAAATAAAACACACACTGCAGAATGGTGGGTAAAGGGGATACGAACGACCCACTGCTTGTTGGGGGCCGAAAAGGGCAGCATTGCTGGCTACTCACAATCTTAAATACACGCAAAACAGCAAAGGAACCCAGCAGCTAAAATGCCACGACTGGTAGTGTGGATTTAATTAAAATGTTGCGCAATATATTGATTTTTCGCCAGAGTTTCTATTCGTTGCGTATTGCGTAATATGCGCCATACATGAGCATTCGTGATCAAGTTACACATCGCATGAAAGGTAACAAGGATGTTTTGTACGCGTTGCGTGCCGTAATTTCGTCAGCGCTTTTCGAATACGCCATAGAAATCGAAGAGCAAGCAAAAAACACAAGCCCGCCGTCTCAGCAGAGGCCCGATAGCGTATGCTCCGCTTTTTGGTCCCAAGTCGTGACAAGTGAACACACGACGGCCTTTCGAGCTCCTGCTAAACACACAGGGGAGCAGCAAGCCATCGGTCACGATTCTAAGTCGATTCAAACGTTCGTCCGATCGTGCGTCGATGACGTCACAAACGGTTGTGGAGCTTCGCGCGAGCAGCAGGGGGTCGAACGAGTTAACTATGACGTTGTTACCAAGGTGTTTGTCGGGACAGGTGAAATAGCCCAAAGCGACGTTAAATTTTCTGAGCGGTCGCGAAAAAAACGAGTTGAATCGGCGTAAAACACGGTGCTGTTGGACTTCTGACCGAATGTAAAGCGGCAATTACTTCTGACCACACGACAACGTTTTTGGCACGACACACACAACGCGTACCTCTGCTATACAGTCCGATGGAACTTAACGAAGGTCGTTAATGCCCAAGGCTACTCACAGATTGCATGAAATCTCGCTCCGTGTGCGCGTCGAAATCATCCAATTTGGCGTGGGTTTCGTCGCGTCGGCTTTTATCCGTAGAGGACGGCCACCAGATAACCGATCTGGCATGTCTTGTTGTGCCAACTTTTATGCTTTGTGTTTGGTTATAACTCTGCTATGCGCTGTGGTTCTCTTATGGCGTTTGGAAATCACCACGGAGTTATGCAATACGGTAAGGTAACACCGCCAGACGATTACACCAAACCTTAGGTCACGTTGTTGTAGCAAAAAACAGCCCGAAACTTTGAAGGGGAACAAAAACCTGATACGGTGGCCGTGCGGTCGTGCCGTAGGAAACGGTGGCGTGACTTCAGGGTGGATCAAACATCGATGGAAACAACGACATTTGCATAGCGTGCTTCGGCACGTATGGATATGACGGCATGAAATGCAAAGGACAGTCGCTAGAACGTTCTGCCATGCAGTTCACGATATTACCCGGGTCAACAGTTGATATTGGAAAGTCCAGTAACCCAACTTCGCATGCGATGGCTACTGTGATGTCACAGACGGGTTTGTCGACGGCAACAAACGACATATTGTTTGTTTAACAAGGAAGGGCGAAGCACGTATGTTTGGGTTCAATTGTGTCAATTACGCAACCAAGTTCGTGCAGAAATGGCAGAAACTGCAAAACGGAGCGGAATTTTAATTGGGCGCAGAGCAAAACGTGATCATCAAAGTTGTAATCTGACAAAGAAATCTTCGCCGTCTAGTTTACAAACAACACGCACGCCAAGAGCGAGATAACAGTATTGAGAAATAGGAGATTATGCTTCATAGGCCTACAAACGTGAGGCCTTATCTGCTGTACAAATGCTTTCGCTGTCCCAGTGCCTAAGGCGGTTGGACTAAGAGACCGTCTTGTGATTGTATTTGCATCTAAGTTTGTGCCTCGCATTCTGAACCAAGCGAGCGGATTTTTGATTCATTGCTCTGCGTACAAAGTAGGTTTACGCATCGACAACGAAAATACCGTTGTTATTTATCCGTCCTGGTTCGCAAACTTAACATTTCGACAGATCGCAAATACCAACTGAACGTCCTCGACGAGTTACAAATACTTGAGGGCTTTCAAGCGTATCGCCACGTCACAAGTTCGACAACCGTAACAAATTTACGCATGTCAGGATGCGCTACGTGACGTAACAAACAGTAAGTACGTCACAGCCACGCCCCGACTTCGGAACACCGGAAGGTTGCGTGACGTTGAGGAACAACAACCGGAAGTGATCGATTGACGTCACTTTACGCTTCAATTGGGAACGCTGGATACTCTAACCTTAAATTTCAGCTTCTCAAGTTCGCCAAACCGATTTTTTAGGTTTAAAAAGATTTAGTTTGTAACTGGTTATCATTCGGGTCTGAGTTGGAAAACTGTGTTACCAGGCACTGTATGTTTGCCTGTTGGTAAGCATTGCATGTTGTATGCGCATGTGTGTGTGTGTGCTAGACATGCCGCGTTTGGAGGCACACACGCAAAACACAGAGGAAACGGGACACAGCTAGATTACATAATTTGCATATAAGCAAGGCGCCCTTATTGGCCAGCTCTACAACCGCTATTTTGTGGTTATCCAAAGCGTTTTCGTGTACATCTACACAGCCTGCAATTGGGTTTGAGTTGCTGTAACCAGCACTGCTTCGCGGAAATAGAAGAGGGACAAAAAGCGCCAAGTAGCAATATATAATGTGTGTGTGCGGGGTGGAGCGAACATACATGCAATAGAAATACACGTTGACAAGAAATTATAGGGCGGCCGCCCCAACACATACGAACGTGCAGACGTTTAAGTCTTACCCATTCCAGCACCAATAGCATCTCGCACCACACTGTCGCTAATTTTCTTCGCCGAGACAGAGTTTAATCAGTCGTTTTGGCTCCCGCATCTCCGGGTGTTCACCCATTACTTTCTCGACTATAACACGCGGGAATAGACCGCACAGATTCTTGAACAAATTGTGTCTTGGGTTAACTTCGCTGTCCAAATTATCCACCGCTGCCGGAGGCCGTGATTCAACCTGTTGTGCAGGCGAAGCAGGATAACCGCACACCCTGTTTGGTCGCCTCGGAGGAAAGGTCTTGGGGTCGTCTGAGTTTACAGAAACAGTGCTTAGTTGCTCCATGGTAGGTGCACCGCCATCAACAAACGGGAAGGACTTAGAAACTGAGCTACCCGAGCCACTGCTGACAGAAGTCATGTACTGAATCATCCCGTGGTGTATCTGAGGAGGGTAGTACACCATTTGATGTGGAGGGTATTCTGGATAATTGACTTGTGGGTTAGGGTACATGTGGGGCGGCATATGGTTGTAATAGGGGTTAATATGGGGCGCCTGGGGTGATACCATCATCCCACTGCTGCCGTCGTACATAAGGCCCGCAGGCGAACTACCGTGAAAGCCTTGACCTTGCTGTACCATGTTGGCTCGCATGTTACGCCCACTTTCGGTGTGCAGATTCGGTGGTCCTTGTTCTACATAACGAAAAGGCATTTGCTGCTGCTGCTGCTGTTGTTGCTGCGGCATATGACGCTGGTGTGAAAAATGCTGCATTCTTTGATTCATTTGGTGCACAAACGGGTGTCCACCGCTGTGCATTGGACTTGACGAGTTATTAGCAATTTTCATTTGTCTGAAACCGTCGCTTAAACTC
Organism: Phallusia mammillata; assembly: GCF_965637545.1. Taxonomy (NCBI): domain Eukaryota; kingdom Metazoa; phylum Chordata; class Ascidiacea; order Phlebobranchia; family Ascidiidae; genus Phallusia; species Phallusia mammillata. Next base: position 5,163,005 of record NC_137257.1, on the reverse strand, counting down.
TCGCCACTGTGGGGGTACTGTCCGTTGTTAACTGCATGTCGGCCGTCATTTGGCCCCATTACAACACCCTGGTGATACGGGTAACTGTTGCTTCTTGGGTTTGGGTATCCGGGCATATTATTAGCGGGCATTGGCTGCCTAACTTGCTGCTGCGAGGACGGTGACATGCGCGAACCGTACCTTTCCATGTGGTTCGGATTACTGGATGGGCTTTCTGGACCCTCCTTAGTGCTTAATCCTACATGTGGGGGTGAGTCCTTTATAAAACAACAAACCTTGTTAGATTTACTAAACCTAGAGTGTAATTTCTCACCGTAAAGTTACTTACAATTTTTCGGCCGCTGTTAGAATCAAGAGTGTCCATGCGCTCAGGACTTGGCGTTTGGGATTCCTTTTGCACTAATTCTGCCGCAAGGGTCTCAGCCTCCTTCGACACTTGCATTCGCTTTTCAGACTTTTCCTTTAGCTGTTCGGTGACCGACTTTTGCGAGAAAGAACACTCCGGGTGAAAGAACTTGCATTTCTTGCCGTACGTGCATTTCTTGCCTACAAATTTTGCGTAATTTTAACAAATTGTACTCAGATAGAAAACATGGTATATGATTCAATGCGCGTACCATATGGGCATTGTGGCTTGGTCTGCTCCTCAGAAGCGGGTCGTTTTCGCAGGAAATTGTCAATGCTCGGGCCATTTCTCCCAAGAGGGTCATCAGGAGGCATAAACCTGACCATGCAAAGACCAAATATGTGTTAAATTGAGCGCTTAAACCGATTAAACTCAATTTAAACCTAAATGCACACCTGTCGTTTACAAAAGAGTACATAAGTAGCCTTTTTTCGATCAATTCTTTCCACTGCTGTTTTTCGTTTTGTAAATCCCGAAAGTTATCATTGCTGACGATAATTCCATCGGTCTCTTCAGCTAACCGTAGGATAAACCGGTCATCGTAGCATGTAACGCGTTTGCCGTTGATGCAACGAGAGGGTGTGTAGACCAGAATGCGTTCTTGTTCAAGTTCGTCAAGAATTTCACGATCTGCGAATAAACGTGATCCAAAATAACACATTTAAGGCGAAAACAGCACGAAGGACTGGGTATTTGCTTTGTGGCCAGCGTCATCGACCATAGGGGAAAACCCCGCCGATGTGGTAAGATTCTCGCTCGAGCAAACAAAAGACTGGGAAGTTGGTCATGTTGCTAGTAATACCATGGCCCATTCAGAAACAGGAGAACCCCAGTACCTATCTTGCACGTTTTTTTTCAATTACCTACATCTGAACTGCATAACCCCAGACAGAAGTTTTGAAACCAAATTTGTTGGCACACAAGATTATTAAAGAGCTGATAGCTACCTCGTATAGGGGCATCTGGTCGAGGTGTTTCTTTCCTGTACTGCGGGATAAACACTGTTATATCTCGATGGTTTCGCATTCGGAAAAAATCCACAGCCAAAAGTATTCCCTTGCATGAAAAGTACTGCTTGTTGCCATGGCTTGAAACAGAAAACAAAAATGTTAACATTTCACACAAAGGTTCCAATTTTCAGCATTTGGTAAACTAGAAACCTACCTCATGGCTACATTGCTACCATCAATAACAATTGGTCTTAAATTTTGACTGTCATCCTCTTCAGGTTTTGGTGGTGCTTGTTTAGTTCCGTTTTCAAGTGTTAAAGGCCCTCTACTATGGTAAATATCCTGAGATGATGGGGAAATACCCCTCATAACAAGGTTTCCATATTTTGGATCAGCCTATAAAGTTGAAATAATTTAGCTCTGAGTATCAGCAACTTATAAAAAGGGGAAAAACATTTTACTTACTGGAAGCTGTTCTACAAGAGGCCCATGCGAAAGAAGGGGGTTTTCCACAGAGGAAAAGTTAAAAAGTTCTTTGATGATGTCATTTTTTGTTGCCTTGTAACTTAACTTGCTTATAGCTGCCCGAATCTACAGAAAAACACCACATATTAATAATTTTGGTCACCTTCAACAAGCATTACAAATAAGCATCAAGCACTACAAAAGGTTAGCACTACAAATCATGATATTAAACATATTATTCTTACCTGACTAGCTGTGTAGCCAAATTTTAGACAAAATTCTATCTTTAAAGCCAAGTCTTGGGCTTCAGTTTCAAGTTTGTCAGCTGAATTTTTTAAACCATTACTGCTTATTGTCCCATGAGTTGAATTAGAAAACAGTGGTTGTGTGGTTGTTGATTGTATGTTAACAGATGCTTGATAATTCAAGGTATTTGAACAGGTGGTTGATTGCACAAGCGTTGGTGTATTACCAGTTAGCGAAATGCATGCATAATTCGGTATGCCGCAATGTTCAAGTTGGGAATTTGTTGTTACGCTTCCACTTTCGTATATTCTGGAATTAACTGTCCGTGGCACAACATTGCCGTTACTGTCTATATCAGAATGCCGACGTAGTTGATCTCGTTGTGTAAAATTACAAACACTGTGCTTGCACATAACGGCGCCACCTTGCGTAAAGCTAGTTTTGGTGTTGGCCTGTTCCTTTGCACATGACAAGCATCCACTTGTAAAAGATGTGTCTGTGTAGTTTCCAGTGCCATTGAGGCATGCTTTGTCAGACATGCATGCCATGTCCCTTTCGGTCTGCATAATTTTCCTTTCTTCCAAATCCCTATCATTTATAGACGCAGTGCATTCAATTTCACTCCAACTGCCAGTGTGATAACCACTGTCTGCGTTCCTTTCAAGAGGTGCTTTAATTTCATCGGACGGGCCCACTGGATCCTTTAAATCCTTAGAATGTGCACCATGTAAGGTAGCCGTTTCAGCAGGCACACCAGACCTTGCCTCAGAAGCAGTGGAAAATTTCACATCCATTTCTGACTACAGGGCGAACAAGTCATTCTCTAAAAAAAAACCAAAGCCAGTTAAAGCTGTGTCTGACACAAAGCTCATACAAAAAGGGAACCAAGCACTGCAGACAATAGAACAGAAACACTCATATCAGTTAAGCACACATAACAAGAAGTTTTTAGTATGCAAATGTCCACAAACATAATCAAGGAGCGCCGAGTCAATTTAAATTTATGCCTGATACAATGCACACTAGTGGTTTGACCTTATTGTACATTCATGTGATTTGTACTGTATGGTAATGACATGCTCATTTACTTGTTCCTACAATTTCACACCACAGGTTATATGTCTTCTAATTAAAGCATGACAAATTCCTATTATCTTCATGTAAATTAGTTAAATTATGCATAAAGTCACCTTTCACATAATTTTAAATGATAAATTATGCTAATTGAATGTTTTCTGAGCATTAGGCCAATAGAAAAATCCATAAAAACAGAAGTAACTTGGATTGACAAATCCAACAGCTACAATTATTATAACATTACATGTCCTAATTACATAAGGGAAAAGTTAACATTTATTGAATGTTAGCCAGCTACTACTACTGAGCATTCTTAACTTACTGGTTTGATTATAGCTGAACTCTAAATAACCCCTACATGCTTTGAAAGAAGCTTGGTATAACATTTTCTTACACCTATCTAATAGTTCAAAACAAAATGTGGAACAAATATACATATATCCAACTTTTGTACAGTTTAACACATAACACAAATGGCAATTAAATACTACTGACATACAATTAAAAAAAATATGTTTGCTGTTACTGTTAAACTAAGTATATTTTGTGTCCATCATGACATAAATATTTAGTTCAAACTGTAACTGAAAAAGTTGGACAAACAGTCAGTTTTTCTGTACTAGTTGTATTATTCTCCTGTTTCTATCTTTCAATGATATATTACTGGTCTGTGGCGTATTTAAAAGTCCACAGTTGCTTGTTTCGTAACTTTATATTTGTCAATCACACAGACGAACTAACCCTTTTCACAAACAAAAGGGTTATATATAGCTTCAATTTAGGGTGTGTTTTACAGCACAAAATGAAGTCCGACATTACAACATGCTGTAAACATAAAACCCAGAACCAAACAGTAGCGACTAGTACATAAATTTCTTACTAACATATATTTCTGCCGAAGTATTTAGTATCGTCAGTTCCCTATTCAAACAAACCTGCTGTCGTATGGTTTACTAACTGTACTTCATTACTATAATCTGTAAACATAAAATGACTGTTCCCTATTCGTATAACGTCAGGACAAAGCAAATACGAAACTGCAAGCGAGAACTGTTGTCCTATTCTTTCTGGCTCTCTGAGTCACATTACAAGTGAAAGATTTGCATACAAATTTACCGAAAAAATTGCGAAAAAAGAATTTTGCTCCGTACTCTCTCTCCGTCTCTCTCTTACTCCGCTCACAGCGAGAGAAAAAGGGACCAAAGCTGTGACCGTAAGTTCCAGCGCATTCTGTTCAAACTTACGATGTCTGCGGGTTGAACTGGCATAGTACAAACAATATATTTCAACACGTTCTTTACGTTAAAGTGACACAAAGTTCCCAAATTTATACAACAAAACCTAATTTTTGTTCATTTTGTTTGTTACAGCGTTTTTTTTCACATAAAGTTTGTCCACGCTTACGGTCATTATGCCTAGCGCAAAACGGAAGTAGATTAAAAGTCACATGATCAAATCGTTTACAATTAAAACTGCGTGTTTTCCCAGTTAGCGAGAACCCATTAGTCTCCAAGTAAACCGACTGGTACCTCAGTGCGTCAGACCTAAATAAATCAACGTCATGCCGAAATCACCATCTTGAATGTAAATTAAGCAAAGGACCGCGATTGATGCTGTAGCCTACGGCTTTTGAAATCCTTCCTTATCGAAAACAGCCCACCAAAGGTTACCAAGTAAATGAGGTTATGTGATCTGCTGAACATTGTTTTGTTAGTTTCGTTTGACTAACATTTACATACAGGTTTTTTAGCTTGGGCTACAATGTGTGTGGTTCATATTTGAAACTTGTATGCTGTGAAAACAACTAGACTTAAACTCTTTAGGCGGTGGGCTGACAATTTTGTGTACAGGCTATATACGCAACTTGTTTTCATCTGCCATCTTGTATATTGTAGCCTACCAATACAAGAATCTTAAACTTTTCTGTTTTACAACACTCTAAATTGCTTAAGCGAATAAAATCTACCTTGTTTTAGTTCTATTTTATGGCTATGTTTTCTTTCCGACTGAACTCAATAAACCCAATTTAACTCAACTCAACTCAACACCCACAAGAACAACCGAGCTAGCTGTTAGCGATAGGTATATAGCACGAATGAACGAAGTAGGAACAGTTGTAGCCCAACAAACGCACCTTCTGCGCACACAGCGAGAGCTCGAATGCATTCGCTTCAAATCTATTCGCCCGAGGTTGCCTTCGAACGTGACGAAGTAGTTGGTCTCGCGAAGGCAGAGGAATTGAAAAAAAAATCGTGACTGCGGCATCAAGAGTACAGCAAGCTCATTGGCACAAATTATCGGTTAATGGTTCAATTAATCGCGTAATTAGATTGGTAGTCTGTAAAATTGTCAAATACCCCCATATTTTTGTCGACCTGTCCGTCATATTCAAATAGAGATTCGCACGCGACATAAAATATAAGTTTGCGTAGTAACTTTAAGCATATCCCAAGTCAATACAGATTATTTTGTTGAATTTATTAAGTTTTGTATATAATTCGGAACTTTGAACGATGCAGGCCAAATTCTTTTAGGTTTTTGTAACTTTTTGGTGTTCAAATAAAGCCAGTTTAAGTACATGCATGAAACAACAAGAAATGCATAGGCCTACGTATGTATGTTTTACCCCAAATTTCCATCTATAGATACTTGGTCTACAGATCTATAGATACTCGGTAAATTTCTGTACATATTTTGGAAGTTTGTAAGCCATTCTTGCACCTCCAAAAGGTTAAAATCCGCAATTTTAGTCAAAAATACCCTTATAAGCCGTTCTACAGCAGATTGACTTCCAAATCTTAAAAATAAGCAAAAACACGACAAAACTGAAAGGTCTTTTACTTTCGCATTTTTACTTTCGCATTTTCTTGCGCGAGAAACGAATTCCGCACGAATTTAACGCCTGATAAGGCGGCACGGAAGATGCGAAAATGGCAGAGACTTCCAGGAAATGCGACCTTCAAAAAATGGCTTTTTCACTTGGTTGCATAACGTCCCAACCCAACAAGCTGTTTTATCGCGCTAAAACTGAACCATTCCTACGTAACAAATGAAGTTTGCTTTGGCGCTGAGAAAAAGTGTTTTTTGGGACTTATCCATATCACCCTCAAAGTCTGTTTATATAGTTTGCAAATAGATTTATTAGGTTAATTAGAAAAAATATTGTTGTTTCATGGTACAAGATATGTCGGAATTATACACATTATACACGTACAATGTTCCATCCCAAGTTTGACTTAGGCTACTTACTAGCATTTAAAAAATTATTTTTTAAAATAAGTAATATTACTCTTAAAGCATTTTTAAATCCTAGTTTAATCGGAATCAAAACGGTCTTGCTTGCTAATTGTTGTAAAACTTGAAAAAAAATCACTCCAGAGTTACTAAATTTTAACTTTAAAATTTAACAAATCATTTCATTTCGAATAAAATAGATTATTCGGACACGCAGATTTACAAAAAATAATCTTCTCGTGGTTGCAACCATGTTACTTTCCCCCGCTTTTCAGTGACTTGTGTAGGTTACTGATCAATTTACTAGTGGGTGGCCAATTCCAGACTAAATATTTCGCAGGTAATTGGCTTGTTTGCGTGTCTGTTACGTCACAAATATTATTATTTACACCCCGGGTTTATAATCATGTAATTGTTTCTGGACATCAAACGAAACAAAACGGAATATAACCGTTGACGTCAATTGAACAAGCTATTTTAATCCACCTGTTTTATCATGTTGGTAATGGTTATTCACAGCGAATAATTTTTGAACATTATTAGTGGCTGTTATGGCCAAAATTACGCCAAAACCTTTTTTCTATGACCAGAATTGAACTTAGAAGTCACCAAACACAAGTTTGCTTTTGAAATGCGAAAGCCGTGCTTTGTTTTATTAATCGTCGGCGCATAGCAAATGCCTTTTTGTTTAAACCTTTCCAGATAATTCCATTCGTTATTTTCATGAATTGGCTTAAAACATATCGATAAAACTCAATACTGAACCAGTATTTCCAAATAATGAATCTAAAAGTAAAATTCTTGCACAACATTCCAATGAGAATATATTTTTAAGTTACCAGAAAGTAAATATTACAGAGAGACTTTAAAACATTAGAGTAGTGGTTCTTAACCTTTTTTCCTTGCTTTTTCCTTTCAAATCACCAACCAATTTCCCCCCTAGGTTTTAGTATTTAATTAGACTAGACCTAACCAACCTTAATGATTCAGCATCCCCGCACCCCCTATAGCAGGGGTCACCAAACTACGGCCCGCGGGCCGGATCCGGCCCGCGAGGTCATTTCATCCGGCCCGCGACCACATTTTTAAGGTTGCCAAATTGTATTAATAACTTTGTAACATTAAAAGTCAATCTACTCCTTACAAAAGTTTTTCTGTGGGAATATTCAGAATTGATATTACCGAGTTTCATCGGATTATGACGCCCAGGATTGATCCAAAGCCAGTTTGTTACGTCACAGAAAAGACTACAAGTATTAATTGTGCGCAAACAAGTGCCTTCTTTTGTCACTTGTGGAGTAATATACAAGCATTGCTCGTAAGATGAGACTAATTATACAGTTTAACAGCCGGTTGGCGCACCTAAAAACGCCTCGCGGGCTAAGTTTGAAAAGACGGCGCTAGGGCATGCATGTAAACTACGCCGCCCGCGTGAATCATTATTAGCACTCATCCGGCCCGCAGTGAAAAAAGTTTGGTGACCCCTGCCCTATAGGAACAGTTCTCGCACCCCTGGTTAAGAACCCCTGCATTAGAGAAAAAGTGGAAGCTGACGAAAATACATTTATGCAATGCTGTAAAAACTATACAACAATTACTATAGCCCTGTTGTTTAGTTTTTTTTTTCTGGTTCTCTTTAGCTGCTGTTTTTTTTCAGGCAATTTTGCAAAAGTAAAAAAAAAAAAACGAATCAACAAGTCACTCTTTGAACACAACTGACAACATCTGTTATAAAATCTTGCAACAAAACTGTTAATTGTGACATGTTTTCTCGAAAAAAAATACCAGAACAACTTGCATGCAAATAGGGCTGCTGGGCAGCAAAAAACGCCATTTTGAATAAAAAGTGCATCTCGCATTAAACCGGGAAAAATCGATAAAATCGGAACAGTTTGTGAGTGGGCGGTAAAACTCTCACAGAAACAGTAACATTCTTAACATATTTAATCCCTGTGCTTGTTTAAACTGTTTGAAAACACTTTTAAACGATATTTTTTAACCTTTTGGAAAAACTGTTTTGTCTGAATATTTTTACAATTTGTTTGATCCGTATAGACAAGCGGTTCCCAAACGTTTTTGGTCTGTGGCCCAAATGTCTATTTAATAGAAATTCGTGGCTCACCATGTGCTGTAAATTTGGGCACAAACAAAAAAAACTCAAAAACAGGCGAAATGGTTTCTAGCAATTTGTTTTTAATGAGATACATGCTCCTGAAATTTGGCTACAAGATTCGGAATTGTTTGCAGATATTATGTTTTTCAAAACAAAGCGCATAATATCTACAGTATAACAAAACAGTAGAATCTGTTCAAATGGCTCTTGGCCCATCGAAAATGTCATGGTGGCCTAGTACTGGGCCATGGCCCACAGTTTGGGAACCACTGGTATAGACGATTAAGTTTGTTAACGAATAGCAGCAAAATCATACTATTGTCTCCTCAAAACGAAGCAAAAATTTGTTTATTTAAAAAATATAAATTAATCAAAAACATGAAATTATAATGCACTTCCAATTCGCTTTTTGTCATTAGAGATTTTTATCTAACCTGCTTTGACCGTTATAGTGCCTTATTTCGCTGGCTAAAATGCACGCTTAATGTATCACACTCCAAGACAACGGATTTAGTTAAGCAAAGGATAAAGAGAAGCCTAACAGCATATACTGCCCTGACTCAAAAAAGTTTGGCATTACAAAGACTACACTCACAATAAAACTGCCAACCAGTTATCCGCTTTTACGACTGATAAACTTTCCAATTTATGCTTTTCCTTATTCAAATAGAGTCAAATGCCAATGGGCAAATGCAAATTTTTATCTGTCAAAAGAGCAGTGACCTCTTGGTCGAACTTAAAAAAACCTATCCTCATTTATTGACTGTTACCAATGGCAATAGCGTATGAGGCCATGAACGTCAAGACGTCCTCCTAAATGCACATTAGGACTACTTACTGTTGATGCATCCAAACTGACCCCACGTAACCTCTCACGCTGGACTATAGCAAATTGCACGAAGCAATTTCATGCGCTCAACCCTTCTCAATGACTGTCAACAATGCAATATTTGAATACTGGCACATATTTAACTTATCACTATAGGGTCATCAACAACAGTCATCACTCTGTGAATTGGTCACTAACTGACCCATTGGTCAAGCGAGAGCCACAAGGTTCCGGTTAGGTTATTGGATTTGTTTTTGTGTGGGTCGCAAGTGTCTGAAAATTAAGTGTATTTGATTTGGGAGATTTGGACTTGTTATAATCTATGCGACTTATTATGATGATTTAATATTTTGAAATGTATACATATAAATATGCACATTCAAAAACAATTTATCTGCAGTTGTTGTAGTACAATAAAATATTTAAATTCCTTCGCATGAATTCGTTATTACATGTCCCAAGCATTAGAGAAGTCTATGTTAATTTATTTCCATTTAAAAGTTGAACTTAAATGGAAACTTTAATAAGTTTGAATATGTTGTATTGACCACATATGACTTTACCTGTAAACAACATGTTAGATTCATTTTGAAAATTAATCAACACAAATATTCTGTTCCTTTTAAAATAGTAACAAAAAACAAATCGTAAATGACAATTTTATGAATATTTTTAACCGCACCACACTTTTCGATTCTAAAAGTCAAATGTTAAGATTTTCCCAATTGCTCGCCACATCATTTAAGCGGAATCTAAAGCATTGAAGTGCAAAATATGTGCGAAATGTATAAAACAATAAGTGGTAATATAATTGTGTTTTTCGGCGTTCAAACTTTTTTTGACATGTAGCATTATTTTATTCAAGTTGTTGTTTTTAACCACGAGATGCGCTACTCTCTTAATTTGGTTTGTTAAATCTTCCATTAGGTCGTAACTTACAAGGTACCAAATTAGTCAAATGGTCGCAAACGGGAAAATCAAATACAGGCAAAAAACCCATGGTGGGTTTTTTAAATTGGGAGCGACATTAAAAATTGCAAAAAAGTCCTTTAGACCAGTGGTCGGCAACCGCCAGTCCGCGGCCCGGTACCGGTCCGCGATGAGTTCGTTACCGGTCCGTATAATTTTTCAGGTTAAATGCTTTAAAACATTTTGCCTATGTATCCCGGAGATGATAAACTAATTTAAGCGTTTTTATTGCTAAATATTTGTAGTTTTGTGAAGACCGGTCCGCGATAAAATTTCACTTTCAAAAACGGTCGGCAGTGCAAAAAAGGTTGTCGACCCCTGCTTTAGACTAAGCCGAAGAATCACATACCAAACGGAAATTTGCTTTGGTTTTACATCGCAGTATTCGGTTGGAAAACGTTTAACGTGAAGTTCCACAAGAGTTGACGTTTATCTAAATTTAACGCATACAAATTTAGTTTGAAGATATTCCCGCATTGAATTTGTTCTACGATTGCAGTGATTGCTCAAAACATGTCTATTAATTTTTTTTTATAGTCATTGAAAATACCATAAAAATAAATCGTCAAAACTTATACGTTGCGTGTGCTGTTAAAAATTTCGCTTACAAAACATCAAAACCAATTTTCTGGAATATTTGCCTCTTTAAACTATTTACATGTGCAAACGACACAGGCCTGAAAAATGTCCAAAGTTTGGCTTGATACGGAATTCATAAACAGCTTACGTAAGTTTACTTTGGCCCAGCAAGAAACATGACCGGTTTAGACTTTGAATTTGATCGCAAAACCTGATTCTGTTGTAGGGTCGTGTTTTATCAGAGGCAACATCTTCGGGCACACAGACATCGTATGCTCTTGTTTGCATTTTAATCTTTCCATGGCGATTTTTCGATCGCAGTTTATTCTGTAACTGGACGCGAAGTCGTGACTGTTTGGTCGTGGATATTGAGATCCCGAACCCGAAATAACTCGACGCGTGACTGACAAAGACGAATGAGCGCAAAGTTAGGATCCGGACACAAGGATAATGACAAGGCTGCTTTGGTTAAACGTGCCAGAGTGACGGAGTTTCATTGGAATAGAGATCCTAAACAAGCGGAAATAAGCACAGGTGTTATATGAGATAACCTCCATGGCTTATGAATGTTCGGAAAACGTGTTCAGCGGTTTCTGTAAAAACGATTCAAGAATCAATTTTTGTTTTAACGCACAATTAAACATGACGTGCTGTCAGGTATTTTTTTTTTTCCTCTGGATAATTTGTTAAAAAGTTAAAAATCTGCTGAAAAAATAATTCCCAAAATAAAAACTTTTTTTTTACATTTACCCTTATGGATTTACATTTTAAGTAGAAACGACAACAAAACACTATTTACAAGCCGTTTAGACACATTGGTAAATGTTGACCTGCGGCGTTTAGCCATTTGTCTCCTAAATCATTCGAAAAACTTTGTTTGCTATGAGATAAAAATGTCTCAAATCAGTTTGCTCACGGTCTAAAAAAGAACGAATGGGTTTATTGCAAATTTTTTGTACGCAAATATGTCGAAACTCACTTCGGCGGAATTCACGTTTCAAAGCAGCTTGTGGGTATAAAATTTGCAGGCTGAAAAAGCATTGAAATAAAACCGAAATTTTCCCGCATTTCTTATCGCGTATGTGCGATAGCTGGCCAAGATTCCGCACCTCGCCTTGTTTCGATTCACGCTGATCGTCTTTCGCGATAAGCACTGGGCCACGTGACATGAATCACCGCCTTTTCGGAAGACAACCATCGAACCACCGGGCCCTCCTCCCACCGAAACGCGCGCGATTTTACACAGGTAAACTATGACGTCATAAAACGTGGCAACGCGCGCCAAGTCGTGAAGCTATTTCGACCTCATCGCCCCCCCCCCCAAAGTGAGGTGGCTTGTTTTTGTGTCGGCCGAGTATAATTGGTTATCGCGCACTCGCCCTTGTGATGTAACAAATAAACGCGACAAGAAAGAATGCTGTTAAGGCCACTTCGTCAAGGTGAATAGAAAAATATCGAAAGACACTTTTTATCGTAGGTTAGATCATTGTCACGATTTTTGTTCTCAGGACACGACTGTGTTTTATTTTGTTTAGCGGACGCGTGTTACTTTACCGCTCGATCGTGGCCTTAGTGTACGATTTCAATACCCTGAGTCAGAAGAGACAACGTCAATGATCAGATTAAAATGAGAATCGTGAATTTGCTCATCATGTTGATTGAATTTAAAAACGTCTGCAAGACAGAAGACTGACAAAATAAGGGTATGCTCCTTACCCATGTAATCCACGACAAATTTTGTAAAGTAGCAGCGCGTTCATCAACCAATTGTACCCTACATCAGTGGTCGGGAACCGCCGGTCCAGGGCCGTATAATTTTTCAGGTTAAATGCTATAAAACATTTTACCCATGTATCCCGGGGATGATAAACTAATGTAAGCGTTTTTATTGCTAAATACTTGTAGTTTTTTTGAAGAACGGTCCGCGATAAAATTTCACTTTAAAAATGGTCCGCAGTGCAAAAAAGGTTGCCGACCCCCGCCCGACATCATTTTGCGCCCCATAAAACGTTTCGAAGTTGCGCAGTTATTTCCGACTTGCTGATTGTTTTAGTGCTATTGTGTCGCTATGTTTTCTTTCACCAAGCGAAATAAACTCAACTCAAAATCTTTTCGCAGAATAATAATCGCCATTTGAAGACACTGCAAAACGAAGTTAGGTATACATTTCTGAAAACTAAAGGCAAAATTGAAATTAGCAATAAGTGTAGAAAAATTCACTTCAAACTTTGCGCGTTTTCGAATACATTTCAAATATATTTTTTCAACAACTTTCAAATAATAGATATGAAAGATATTGATTCTTAACGTATGCAAACCCTAAATGGTTAATAAGTCTTTATTACTGTTTGAACATGAAATATTTACAGAGGAATTAAAGGTTGAATAAAACAAGGAGTTATTACGTTTCATTTGACGTTGTTTTCCGATTTGCTCTTTCAGCTGCAAACGGATTTTCGAAGTTTTTGCGACATGCTAACGACCTTAATAAATTTAAATGCTGAATAAACTTTAAATGCTGAAAAAAGAGGGTGGTTTTTGTGCCTGTTGTTTAATCGAGTCAATAAAAAACACCCAATAAAACTAACTCAACATGGAAGTTTCATTTTATGACCTATCGCGGAATCATTATCATGTTTAAATAAGGGCATTACGATTCCATTTATGATAGTTTTAAACTTAACGAAGCGTTTCAATGCCCTGCGCCACGATATGCAGCTATAATGTATCGCTTTGTCCAAAATCAGAGTTTTTTGTCGAAATGAAATTAACTTCAATGCGTCCCTTAACGAAATTCTACACCGTTGCAAGTCTATTGTAGTTAAGTGACTTTGTGCAAACAATACGATCCAAATCAGGTATTTCATGTTTACTTTTTTATAAAATGTCAAATACGATTCTCCCTTTTTATTTACCCCCCAGTCAGATCAAATTTATCCTTTGGGAAGAAATCCACCCGCGGTTAGAGACCACTGGATTAAATAATAACAAGTTTTTACGAAGCGCTTTCGAGTTTATACAAACTGGGGACCGCTGGATTTAACCTTAACCCGTCGTCTTGCGTCATAATTAAATTGTGTAACAAAGTGTATGTAACCTGGCGTGATACAAACTCGTAATCATGGGTCAAAGGCGTTGACAGGTTCTCGCGGTAAAACGCCATTAAAGGTTAAAACTTGAATGCAAATTTTGTTGAACGATCGATCTATGACATCACAAGAGGTCTTTGTCTGCTGTCAACCCCGGATAAGCTGCATTAAGGGTGTAAAAGCCAAATCTAAGGCTACATTTTTTTGCGTTTTTGTTTGCCTAAATAATATTTCCAACCACATAGTTCTACTAATTCAAACTGATGACGTCATCTTATTTGGTGCGTCTGAATTTTTCAGAATTATGACTGGTATTTAAGCTGTAGAGTCTATTTGCGTAATCTGGATCATGCAGATTAGTCAAATAATTTATAGTGACATTTTTATTATGTAAAGAATGTCTAGACGAATGTACGTAAACAACTTAATATTTTAAGAAAAAGGAGATTTTAATAAAAGACTACGTATATTATTTCAAACGACATAAAGGGTAATTTTATCTTTAAAAATCAAATCCGAAATTTATATTTCGACAAAGTTTTTTTGGTATTTTGTTAGCCGTTCGAGGTAATGAGATCTTGCTATTGTAAATTATTTGTGTGTAACTTATAAAACTTGGGCACAGTTAGAGTTTCAGATTTCTTGTCACTCAAATTATTTCGCCGACAATACGACTCCATCTTTAAAGTTTATTTTTTACAGTCCTCTTAAACGTTAACTATTAACCTCCAACAATGAGGCTTTTTATTACCGCGTGTGTACTGAAGGGACAGTAATTACTCAGCGTACAGAAGGTTTCTGGTAAATCAATTTGTCGTAAAAACCACTGTAGTCTCGCTTTAATTGCCGACCTTGCGAAAATCACCACAAACGTTGCGTAACATCTTTTGGCATCAAGGTCAAGTTTGATTGGTGACAAAAACACAAACTTGAATAAACTTCTGGTGGTTTTCCCGGCAAAGGTATTTTCGATTTGTGTTCTTTTTATGTCGGTTTCATGTAGAGTTTCTCCTATTTTAAAGCGGTATTTTTTGGATGTGATTCATCTTAAAAAATGCAATGTAAATATTTCACTGATGATGACAACAATTTTATCAGAACGTTCGAGTTGTATGGTGTTAAGCTTTGTGTTGCAATTACAATACATTCATGGCAAATTTGTTCTACGATTGACGAATTAGTCGCATTTTACAAAATCGCATTAAAAAAAACTGCATAAGTTTGTACCAGAGTTATAAGTTGGGCCGGGTTTTTCGGGCTGGGTTCGGGCTTGAGATTGTTTTTACAAACGGGCTTATTAATTAAAAACGATTATTTTTGCAATCCACAATAATTGCAACGTTGGATAATTAAAGTTGCCCTTGAGAGTTTAGGAAAACAATTTACTTTACTTTAATTATTCCTGGACAGGCAACGTTCTGAAGGTTTGATGTGAAGTACTTGCCTCTTTTATTTAACCAAAATAGCCCAATGGTTTGCGCAACCGTGTTTACAAGGTTGTGGATTCTAGTCCTGTCTCGACCAAGCCACATTGCTTCAGCCCAATAAGACCACAAGTGGAACTAAATTGAAGACACAAGTCGAAATAAAACAGGCAGCTCGGCGGCTTAGTCATTCTGAGCAAAACGAAACCAGGCGTCGCCCACCCAACGAGAACAAACAACACAAATCACCGTGTATAACCCAGCGGCGTAGCAACTTGAAATAAATTTTTTTTCAAACGAGATTTAAACACAATCGTCAAATTTTTATGAATGGTTTAAACTTGATGAATTCATCAATGCCGAGTTTGCAACAAACATCAGCAAATCGTGTAATAAACACTTTACCTATTTTAAAAAGTCAAAATAGCAAGAGAATCTTTTGAAACTGGAGTTCCACATACAGTTAACGTTTAATGGTGAAAATAACGGCCCAAATAGATGTAAAAAGCGACATGCTTTATTGTTCAAACGTTTCGGCAAATGCTCATGCCACCAGCCGTGATATGACACCATTAAACTTATGAACAGATCCGTATATAGAGTTCCAAAGTTTGTTTTGTATTTTTAATGATTTATATTCATATCCATTTGTAATCCCCGGCGCAACTGCGTATATGAAACACTGCAAAATTAACTTTGTTTTGTCAGTAAAAAGAACTTTTTTCAGATTAGACTTCAAAAACACAAACGTCATATTTCTAATACAGCAAAGATTTTGACTAATTTTCTTTGCATGATATGCAATTGACAAATGTTCGTATTAGGCGTCAAGTGGTCGGCATTTTTACTAGTTTCAAAACCTTTGATTGGGTTAGTTGCAATCGTGACATAGGAGTGATTGTTTTTAGTTATAGAGGTCATTCAGGTCAAACGATTTGACACGGCGTTTATTCGAAACTTAGTTTTGAGCTAAAACAAGATATCAAACGAAAACTATCAACAAGTTATCCGTTACTGTCACGCTTTTCATGCACACTTTGTATTGTAAGCTACCGAATTTCGACAAATATTTACACTACAACAGAATTTCTCAAAACTTTTCTTCAGTGTCAGTCCTTTCGTTTTCAGTTTCCCGGAAGCACAAATTTGAAAAGTAAAGAGAAATTTTGCAACTGCGCGAAACATTAAAAATATCGAACATGATTTCACAGAAAATAATATCTTAATATTCCCCATTGTTTGCATAATACCTCTCTATTGCGTCACCTTATTTGCATAATGCAAATTATTGTGCACATTATGCCGCGTGAATATATTTGGAACGACGTATTGTAATGTCCTTTAGTTTTAATGTGCGTATAAATCCATTCCTTATCATGCCATGTAGACAGGTTATGCGTATTTTTAGAGTTATGTCATAAACTACTAGAAAGATAATTCAAAATTAGTCACAGGCAAAAAGCTTTTTCAAAGATCCTTAATGAATCTAAATGTTCAGCTTACAAAAGGCAATATGGATAATTAATAGTGGTCATATAGTCAAAATTATATCATATTTGTGAAGCCAAGACAGAACTGTTAAAAGGGACATTCGATTTGGGAAAAATAAATCCTCAAAAACAACAAATGTAATCGTAGAGTTTGTTTAAGCTTGACTGTTTTGTTTTATGCTGATCTTTTCAACAATACGAACGAAAAGGACGTTACTGAGAATAATTGGTTTTGTAAACTGAAATAAATAAAAAAAAACCATTGCAATCGTAAAATATTCAAAGCAAAAGTTAAACCCTATGCTGTGTAACTGTATTCAAAAGAATTGGAAATGGGTTTATTAGAGTTAGACGACTTCCTTTTGTATGTTGAAGAAAACTGGTTATTGATAAACTGCATCAAATTTA
The DNA here is from genome assembly GCF_965637545.1 of Phallusia mammillata. Lineage (NCBI taxonomy): Eukaryota > Metazoa > Chordata > Ascidiacea > Phlebobranchia > Ascidiidae > Phallusia > Phallusia mammillata. Next base: position 5,145,726 of record NC_137257.1, on the reverse strand, counting down.
AACCGGGAATTTTTTTTATCAAAACCACGAGGAATCCGCTACTTTGCGCCACACGCTTTATCTCGATACCCACCACAGAGTACAGGGTACAAATAATGCCTCATAAGATAAAATGAAAGTAACTGGGCATCAAACTACAACAAACTTCCATCTGTCAAAGTCAAAGCTACGGCACTGACGAATGCATCAAATACTTGTATATTGAAAACACTACAAAATTGCTACACAGCTCCTGTACACATATACACATAGCACTGCTGCATGAGGCCTCTTCGTAGAAAGCACATAGGTGGAATGTTATTAGCAATGTTGCAAAGCTCATCAAATGTTATGATGTTATCGGGACTGAACAGGACGTGTCGGTTCAGGAGTGAGTGCTTTTTGACACAACTCGATTGGCCAGATCGACTGTACCAGGAGATTTATTTCGTTCAGTGTTTATCACATCATCAAGTCAGCCAGCACATGGCCAAAGCCGCTGCGTGGGATTTTGGCCTAGGTTTCTAGGAAATGTGTGGGTTTCGTTTTGTGGGCACCGAATGATCGTTCTAAAGTCTAAAGTCTCTTTTACTGAACCTGAACGACCGACTGTTTGATTAGATTTGAAGTCCGTTTTTTTATTGACAACGTAATTACTACCAACGAAGCAATCAACAGTTTTTTACTTTTTCTGATTTTACATATTCCTGCAAACATGCTTTATTTCGACAGAACTTCAGTAAATTTCTGACTAATCGCAAAATATTTAAACTAAATTTTATCAAATTGACCAAAGGACATGGTTGCTTATAAGATCAAAATAAAATCAAACAGAGCATCAAATTGATTGCAAACAATAAATTAAATAAATGCAAGTCCCAATTTGCAGATTTAAATTTTGTATTCATGCTGAGTTCAGTGTGTTCACCAAGAATTTATCACCTCGTTAAGCTGGGTTTAAGTTGGACTCCTGGTTGTTTTAGTGTTATGAGATTTCTAAGTTTGCCAAACCAGAATAAGTTTACGCAAAAAACGCCTCTGCACTGATACTGAATTACCTCATGCTTAAATGTGCGACTGCATGAACATTGCATGTTGATGTAACCTTCAACTAAAATAAGTATTTAAGATACACTGGAAAATATGATTGCAAAAATATATTTAGTTGTACAGTTGCAATAGAAAAGAGTTATTATCGGAATATAAAATAAATTCTTTGCAAAAACTTTTCTCTTACAAAAACGTACGGCTGGTTGTGCCACAAAAACATGCGTTGCATTTGAAGGTTGTTCGAAAGGAAAATGCATTAAAAAAAATTTGCCTCAAAAGCAAAATTATAGACATGTATATTGCAGTTTTATGTTTGGTCAAATAAAAAACGGGACCATAGTAGAAAAATGAACTTCAGTTTTTGGTAATGAATGAACAGATACAGCAACGTTTGTAAAATAAAGTTTCCACCGACTTATTGCAAGTTTATTTTAAGACAAATACAAAAAAAGTTTCGTAAATTGCAAAAATATCCATTTTACTTAATCCCTTCGCATAAAAAAATAGTTGCAGTTTGAAACAAAAAGTTTAATACAATATTGACATAATATAAATTTTGTATGTCAAATACTCTGAAAACATTGGACATTCCTACATCTCACTATGCGACAGAATATTTTACTTTCGGACTCCTAAAAAATGGTTTTGCGTTGATTACAGTCAACAATTTTGGCGATTACTTTTATGCGTCAAACTCGGGAGTTACATCAAATCCAGTCGCCACGATGTAGCAAAAAAATGGATGTAGCAAAAATGAATAACGTTTACTCCAAAAGCAAGCAATCCAATCGCAACGTAAACACACCAAAGTTCTTGTTAGGTTTAGTCGCAATGAACTTGAACAGCAGCAACAAGAAAAGTTCATGTAAAGAAGCAATCTTTACCACAACGTTTTTATGCTTAGACGTGCGTGTGAGTTCAATGAATTGCAAAGGTGACACTTCTAGACCGATTATTGGTCGATTGGCAAGCTGAATTAACTGGAAAGACGTTTTCTTCGTTTACGTAAGGTCTCGCTACAAGCGTTGTGCTTTGTGTGTTTAAAACGGGTTTCCAAACCAGCTTTATGCTTCGAACTGTGACCGTTTTATTTCAAATCAATAAAACGCCTAAAAGTTGCTTTGACAAGAAAGCTCTTCTGTCAACGTTGTATATAGGAAACGTTACGGTTGAACGGATAAAGCGGCTTAGAGATTTGATTAAAAAATTGATTAGGTTGGATTTTTGACACACACAGCCTTTAGTCGACAACGTTTTTGTGCTATGACGTTTTTTTGTGCATTTTACGTGTGTGACGTAAAGTAAGTTCAATGTCAGATAAGGCTTACGATGACGCATCTGTGGTAAAAAGGAGTGTAGATCGACATAACTATTTTCGTATTCTTAAAAGAAAATGCCACAAAACAAAACTGCCCGGAAGCTTATGCTTATATTATATTGCGGCAGTTTTACTATCGCTTTTCCGTTCGTTACTTATTGACGACATCACTTGCGTCATGGATTCCTGTTTCTCCTTACGTGCCCGTATAAAGCCTGGTTTAACCTTTTTGGGCTCTTTGAACTCACTATAATAACAGCGAATTTTAAAGCTTCTGCGATACAATGTATATTCACTATACTTATAAATATGATGGGAGATCAAGCTACTTTTTAAGACCGTGTCTAGTTTGTATAAAGCCATTAACATTAAAATTATAAAGACCTTTGTTTTTGGCATCGAATTGTTATTGTGTTTGTTGTATTAGTTTTGCCTTTTTTGACTCTTTAAACTTAAGACAATAACAACGATTGTTAAAGTGCCTGTGTTACAATGTGTTCGCTATATGTAAGTATTATGGGAGATTTGTCTTTGTAAAAACGCTTTAACATGAAAATGATCAAGACGTTGGCATCCAATTGTTATTGTGTTTGTTGTATTTGTCTCAAGAGCGATTATAATGTAATTATTCGCCCGTTTGTATCTATTTATGGTAATGAAGGCAAACTATTGGCCGTGAATGCGGAATTTGCTTTGGCATGCAACGAGGCCATTACAATACAGGGCGGTTCGTTGCCTTGCTCATTTCAAACAAATTAGACGTTTTTTGGAATCCCCGAATTCAATGCAAATGTCTTGAAGAGACCGGCGCCACGGCAGATGAATGACGCACTATCTTTACTTGTGCGCCTCCAAGCAAAACAGAAAGTGAGACTTGTGTTTAAATCAACAAATACATTAGTCATCAGGCACACACAGTTGACGTTATGTTTGGCAAACAATACAGTATACCGTTACGACTAGGCCCGATTGTATTTACCTAAACTGACTTACAAACACGTTTTTGCCTAATCAGCTTGACTAGTACAAGGTTTAAGCGAATTTAAAAATGTAGATATAGCCTACAACCCGTTTTTGTTGTTACGGACGATTTTTAGTCAAAGGTTCAAAGTTAAACAATTTTACTTGCACAATGTTCCACATTTAACGCAGTTTTGTCTCAAAATTTCCAGTTTTACATGCTTTGTGGTCAAAAAGGACGACTTCGCAGCTAATATCTGAATACTTTGTTACAATTTCAAGGTCAATTAAACTTTTCCGTATTTCTCCCTTGAACGTTCTATGACCGCGAAGTCAAATTTTTGGGAATTATCAAGTTTAAGTCGCTTATTTTTAAAATGTTGTCTCAAAAAAATTGAAAACAAAATCCCGCAATCGGGAATCGATTCAATACAAGTGCCAAATATAGTCAGCAGACAGATTAAGTCGAAGTTAATTTGGAAAATTGGATTTCCACAGCAGGAAGCAGACGCGTTCCACTCTGTATGCAAATTTTCTTCAAAAAAACGAGCGTTGCGCAAGAATAGGATTAGATCAACTTCCTTATGACCCTCCGTGAGTTTGAAGTGTTTTGTCACAACTCAACAACGTAACACGTAGCACCGAGTTTGTCTAAGGTAAAAAAACAGTCACCTTGTTTTGTCTGTCAATTGACGCACGGGTTTACATATTAAAGCAAATACCACGACAGTGGTGCTTTTGAAGTCTTTCGCAACACGTCTGGAAATGTTTGTTAAGCAAATGTTTTAGAACAATACAGCAGGTTAATCAGGCCGTATTTATCTACATGATGGATTGATTTTTTTTGTTTGGACATCGCGTAAAACAGCTTGGCCTTTTCACACAGGTAAAACACGATGTTATACGATGCGCAAGTGCGCACTTTACTCAAAGCCTAAAAGGGTATAACAAACCGCTGTAAACGGGAAGGGAATGGCGTAAATGTATAATAATGTGTCGAAATACAAAGAATAAAGTGGGAATTAAAACGGTTAAGATGTAACGCAACTGAGATCAGCAAGTCAAGCCCATGCTAGAAATTGCAAGGGTAAATTTTGAGTCAAATTGAGTATTTTGTGTAACGTAAGACCAATTGGACGAAAAACATTACTAAACATGCAACCTGGGACGAAGCGTTTGTTCAGTATTTTCTAGAAGTTACATTAACGCCGAGTCAACAAAATGTGTACCACTCGCTAAACCTTACGGCGTTGTGTGTTAATCACAGTAGCAAGCTTCAAAACCACACTAACCGGCCGATGGGTGGGTCTTTTCCCAGAACAATAAATCCACTTACCTCAGGCTTTCGTTCGCACATTTTCCTTGTAAGTTCACTTGGTAGTTACAGGCTTTTTCTCCAAATTGTCCAGGATGCTCTCAGTGGTCTATAAATACAATCGGTCATGTCATCTGGACAGCGCTGGTCATATCAGAATGCGTGCAGCCGGGCGGAATGCGTTGGGATAAAAATAATACGAGGATTTGCATAAAACGATGCCCAGGCGATATGCATTCAAGAATAGCGAGCATGAAATGACGTACTAACAATTCATAATTATGATAAACAATGACGAATGGCGTTACTCTAGACTAGAGTCTCAAACTTATGCAATGCGCTCAATATAAAGTTGTGAATCTGTTTGGTCTTGCAACGAATTTGCATTGATGCCGAAAATTTTGCTTTGCTAATATCGAAAAAATCTAATAACTTGGATTTGTACAGTGTATGACGTCATAACGAAAAGTATGACGTCATAATTAAAAATTCTTTGCAAATTTTGCCGCTTTTATTTTCGCACTTATTGTTACGCCAAAGCCTAAAAAGCACACAAAAATGTATTTTTATGCATAACTGTTAAACTAAATTGACAATTTACATATTTTCATCACAAACCTGGAAATACGTTGATCTCCCGTCGCGTTGCCGCCAGTCTGCTTTAAATAACGCCTCCCTTCGAAAAACCATGCAGTTCTATACTGGCGAATGCACTTACGAAAGAGAGCAAACGAAGCACGTTAAGAAAATGGGATTTTACCGAAACGAGAGCAACAGGACATGGTTGGCTTTGAACAATTACAGGTGTAAGTAAAAAACGAGTTTAAACACGATATCTCGTGAAGAGTTAACAAGTCACGTTTTTTCGTTTTAACCTTGCTCTGTCAGTCAAAAGGCGCCGGTGCGTTCAACTCGGAATACAAGACGTGACGAGTGAAAATCTTGTTGTGTTCCAGTGGATTTGGAGTCACGTTTTTTCCTTTACCGCACCTGATCACATTTTGAACAAATCGGAGTTAAAGGCGCCTGACCTTTTTTGCTAAGTTTAGATCTATAGACAAACATGTAGCTTATAGATGCCCACGACACTTAGAAGTTGTTCAGAAAGAGCTTTATATACCGGTAAGACATAAATTAATTGCAAAACCTTTTCGCTTTGCAACAAATAAGGGCAAAAATGTGTAGTTTCGGTCATGGGATGAGCCACAAAACAGCGCATTATCTTGCATTCAAATCCTGCACTTAATATAGTAATGCCGACAAAAATGTAAAATGACAGTTGTTTTGCGTTTTTAAGATTCGTAAAATGTATCTTGGCAGTAATAGGAAATGATTTTCCATGCACGTACGTGGCTTTCTTAAGAACAAAGTTGCCATTGGAATTGTTATTAAGCAAAACGCTTCGTAAACTTTTGCCATTAACAGCAAAATTATAATGTCGAGTTCGAGACCCCATAGTGTAAACGCTATAATATTCTGCCTTATAGCTGCTTTTAAAGTAAATCCATTTTAAATACCTAACCTAACACGTTATACTCATATAGGATAGTTTAAGTAAAACCAATTTATTTTCTTAAATTTGCAAAAAATAGTATACAAAAATGAAAAGCGAAACAGACTGTCACAAATTGTAAAACTGAAAAGTCCACTATGTATGCTGGTTACTTCATACATAATGTACAGGAATATTTCAAGGGCAATTTACATCAATTCGAAGGCAATTTGCAAAACCTTGCTCGTTGCAAGTAATCAGAAGATTACATCGGGGAATTCGCAACCTGTGGGTAGAAGAAGCCCGCAGCTATCACACGGCGTGCATGAACTCGCGAAAATTTGCGAGTTATGTAAGGTTTGTGGTCACAAGAAGAATTGATTGCATGCAAGGTTCCTGCCTCTCACTAAACTACTTTTATTGTAACGAGCACAAGAGATGTAAAGTGTAAGTTTCATGAAATAGGCTTTTGCTGCCAGGCATAATGTATAACCAAGTATTGCCTGCAAGATATGTCATCATCTTGATTGATGAAGGTGTCGAAACGTCGATTGTTTACAATAAAACTGCTGGATGAGCAATACTTGGTTATGTACGTTTCATATGAGGCAATTGACAGATGGCATAAAAACTGGTAATGAACTTGGCCAAATGGAACGAAGCGCCTGGCCCATATGTAGACATAAAAACACACCAGGGTTTGCAAGGGTCATGGATTAAAAGCCCATGAAAAAAGTCTAAAATCCTGATCGGTGCTTGAATTTAGCAGCGTTCTAGATTTTAAATACGCAAAAATCGAAAGAACACTATACCAAATGCAGATGCAATTCTAACGTGTTTTTTCTGCAGTCCAAATTGTGCATGCATTTTCTATCGTTTGATTTAAACCAGATTTTCAATTTTGGCATCTGCGCAAGATTAAGGGGTCGCAAGTTAAAACATACGAGTCTTCCTGATGAGCATCTTATCAGCCTTTTTCACGCGACATATGGGCAAATTACAAAAAAATAGGTTTGCTCATACAAAATTCCTAAACTGGTCTTGGGTTTCTACTGTGGAAAAGCAAATGGTCCAGCAAATTACTAGATTAACAATCTCTTGATAATATTAAATCGAGCAAAATTGTTGGCTCTATGCTAAACGGTCATGGAGGATGCAATCTCGGCTATTATACGTTTATAGAGGCCCGCGTCTGTCTTCGTTAAAGTTAAGTTTATTTTCCGCGGTAACAAATCAAACATAACGTAACATTTGCTCTAAAAACCTATGTCAAGTAAGCAAAAAGAAAATTGGGTATGCCATAAAACAAAAGATATAAATTGTATCTGTACAAGAATAAATGAGAGAAAAAAGTTGCAAATTCCTCCGTTGATATGAAATAGCAGTAGGTATTGGATTCAAACCGAAGTCTTGTTGTTGGTGTAGCGTATCGCGGAATTCAGGTGACAGACTAAAAGGTGTTTAGAAAAGCCAATTTACACTCCGATTCCTAAAACGTGATGAAAAATCCGGCAAGCGTCTATTTCGGAGCAGGCCGAAGGCATCGGGGGCTGAAATTTATGAAAACTACAAAGCCAAACGCTTAACCAAGCTGTCACGTTTAGCTAAAGTGTCGAGTATGGTTTCGAATATAATCCATTTCGGTGGCGAGTTTTGGTCTTCTTCTGACAGACAGGAAACCTTTTACGCATTCTTTGTCACTTATGGTCAGGTGCTGGGAATGTTAATGATACCTATTGCTTATTCAACAAAACCCACAAAATAAAGAGTGAAGTAACCAAAGTACCTCAAAATGTTGAAAATTTAAAGAGGGTTAATCCAGGATATGAGGTGAAGGTTTTTTTTTTTAAATAGTGCGACGCGATTTTTAAACTGGGTTTTTACATTGTGCAACAATCAACGTCAGGGTGTAGTTCGTTAATGTAGATAAACCAAAAACTTTTAAGAAACCCTAGTTTAACATTCACTAAACCCATGTATATAACCTTGGGCTCAACAAAAAAGTTAACTTTCTGGATTAAACGTTAGTTAATTGTTACGAAAATTGATTACATTTTCTGGACAAACACACGAAGAAAAAAACTATTATGACAATAGATCTATTGTTCGAACAATTAAAAAAAAACAACAACTTTAGGACCACGCCTCCGTCGGACCCCAGAATTAGCTCAATGGTGATCCTATGCCCTATGGGAATTGGGTCAGTTTCTGGTTTTAGACTACGTTGGATTAAAAACGGTAGTTCGCCCTTTGAGAAGTGAATAAAGGCCCGAACACAAAAAAACAAACCCAAAACCCGACCCGAATTCAAATTTTAAAAAGCCTAAACTAGCACTGAATATGGGTAAATTGCAACACAAATAATGCCGAGTATGAAGTCAAGCGTAGGATATTTTATTCAATCTTGGGCTGGACTTAAACCCGACCGGTAAAGCCCGTACGACTTACAACTCTCTGACACTTACAACTCTCTGACACTTACATGCTATCTATTACTTCCTTCCATTTAAGTTCTGTTTTGGTGTGCGGAAGAAATCAAAGTGAAACAATTGCCTTGTAACAAATTAGCAAGATGCGCGATTTTGTAAAGCAAAAAGCGCACCATATTGGGTGAAGGCAGCAGCTACTGTTATTATTATGCTTTATGTGATAGGGGATCACACGAAAGTGACTTTGGTGACAGAAACCCAACGTTGCTTGTCTCTGATACTGTTACTTGTTCTAATGAAAGGGGCGTGAAAGTTAAGCCTTTATTCCAATTGAGTTTAGTTGAGTTTATTTGACTTGGTAAAAGAACACACAGCGGTACAATAGCACTAAAATAATCACCAAGCCGGAAATAGCTGCGCAACGTTAAAACGTTAAAACGCTACGTATTTTTTTTCCAGAGTAATTTTGGTCTAATGTAATACCTGGGGCCACAGTTGGGTCGACCGGTCGATATAATTTAGAATGGGCCACAGTTGGGTCGACCGGTCGAGAGGTCCACAGGAAAAATCAAAACAAAGAGCATGATCTACGCCTTTGTTTGGTTATACACTTTACATAAATCTCTTTTGTAGGGCGACAAGACAGAAGCTTTACCGTTTGTGAGTTTTCATGCACGTTTGAACTCCGTAAATTGACATTCATTGGCCTGTACGATGGAATGGGTCAAATCCGTGTTGACCCCTACCACTTAAACCACAGCTTTAAGCTTGGAATTCGACAGTGGGGCACAGTACGTGCTACTGTACGTCATTATTTGCCACAAGGCAACCGCATATGTCATTGCAAATTTGCATGCAATTTCGATTCCAACTCCCGGTTGTTTCGTGCGGTTCAATATGGGATGTACACAATGCATTGCAGTGCGCTTTGATGCTTGCTGCTTTGTTTCATTAACTCATGGAATGCGTTATATACTGGTTTGTGTCAAATCTGTCTACGTGATGAGGCCTAAATAGACTCGCTGACATGATCAGCCACATTTGGTTGCTGTTAAAAAACTGCGTTTGCAAAAATTTCAACATGCCCTTGTTTAGTCTAAAGGAAGTACAATGCGTTGACCACCAATTCAATCGTTAGTTATTTTTTGGAAAAGATTCATAGCATTTATATGAACAAAATATACGACACCTAAAATTTTACCATTTTTGTGCAGTTGAAATATTGTTTTAACATGGAAATTCACAGCAAATCAGGGAGTATGGTTTTCGGTGAATACACTTTTAGGGTAAATAATCTTTGCTTGGTAACCAATCTTTCCATAGAGTGAGGAACTCTAAACACTAATAGCTTGAGCTACACATCAATAAAATAGCCTGTGCCATACAAAAAATAGCTTGAGCTACACAATTAAATAGCCTGTGCCATACAAAAAATAGCCTGAGCTACACATCAATAAAATAGCTTGTGCCATACAAAAAATAGCTTGAGCTACACATCAATAAAATAGCCTGTGCCATACAAAAAATAGCTTGAGTTACACAATTGAATTAGCTTGAGCTGTATATCAGTTGGAGCGTTTGCAGGAAAATGTATTCACTGTGTAAAAGCCCAGTTCTGTACCAATCAGTTTCGTAGAGATTTCTTATCGTGTTTTCGCTGAAAGGTGGCGCATGATATAACGACACGTTCATACAGGGAAAGTGGGTGTGCCCAGAACGTGAATTGCGCTCATGAATGGAATGAGCAAATGGCCGAATCTTATACGGGAAAAGTACGGATAAAGGCCGTCGTGTATGCCCACCGTGACTCGTAATCACACGGGCTCTCACGACCCTGGAAAAAGCGATATGTAAAATCATTATTAAATACGTTTAATCACGTATACATAAATCTGCCTGTCTTTTTGGCTTGTGATGCTGTACCTCAAATTATGTGTTTTATTTATATTTCGGACTTATCCCAACACAAACTGTAATTAATTTTACATCCAGCAATGTCGAAAACGTGATTTAAAAAGTCGGTATAAAGTACTGACGTCATATACATGAGCAAGTGGAAAACCGTCGTGTGACGTCATTGGCCCTTTTTTCGCTTTATAATGTTTAAAATAAGGAAAAATTTGTTTATATTTGTCATAGAATAAGCTATAGCATCATATTGAACTCCTTAACTAGTGGTAACTACAATGTTGTCAAAAATCAAGAAAATTAAATAAAGCTAACATGGTTTAGCGAAACCTTGTGGTACATAATTGTGAACTAAACTGAAAGGAACATTGAAAAAGAACATATAGCGCCCTCCCCTGGAATATACGATACCAAAAACTCAATGATGGGATTCACATTTTTTGTCAGATGGTTCTATCACAAAATTCATATTTTTCAGCCGGTTCTGTTACAAAAAGTTTACAGTAACCAGTAATGATAACCGGTTCGCTGGTATCAAAATTTCTGGAGACGGTTCTATAGAAACGGTGCGAACCGGCTGAATCCCACCACTGCAAAAACTCCAGCAATTGCCAATAATCGTGATTAATAATTTTATAAGTTTACCATCATACCAGGAATCATTTCATTCAGGCGTCGACATCCGCTACAGGATTTAAACATGTTCACGGGTTCGTGGCCTGGATTTGAACCTGTGGCCTCTCGACTTTCGCACGATTTAACATTTCACCGCTGACTTTTGTAAAGTTAAAAACGATGCTGCATTTAAATTTTGAAAGACACACACGCAAAAATCCCCACGCAGCTGTTCACAGCGCATAGTGGAAGTTTTGCATCCTATAAAGTGAGATTTTGCTTTTGCGGAAAAGCCCTAACGGTTACTCATATGTTCCTTAAAGGGAAACTACATCCAATATGCTAAAGTACATACGCCGCCCGAATGCTGTGCTGTTAAATATTAGGTTTGTCTTATTCAGCCGAATTTCGTACTTTCGATTCATCCTTAATGAAACCCGTTAATATAATGTAAACAATTTGAATTGTAAAGCTACCAATCAATAGATTATGTTAAAACATTACATGTTTCCAAAAGATAATTTTGATACTATCAGAAAGGAGTTACGAAAAGCGGTACAAACCTACAGATTGCAACGAAAATGTCGGTACAACCCACAAAACTTTCTGACTACAGTGTAATGTTGCAATGGCTTGTATTCATCAATTATTGTACTGTACTGTATAATAAACTGTATAATACCAATGCATATTTTGAAACTCGTTTTTTTGCAAAGCTTAAGACAATAGAGTAGAACACCACGTTTGAAAAATATCCAACATATAGGACAAGGTGGTGGGATTCAGTCGGTTCGCACCGGTTCTGTAGAACCGTCTCAAGAAATTTTATGAGATCAGCGAACCGGTTAGCATTACTGGTTACTGTCAATGGAAATATGACTTTTTGTAACAGAAGCGGCTGAAAAAGAGCCAGCACCTCAAATGCCTTTTCAAGTCGAATTCGTGGTGGCGTCTTGGCATTAAAATAAATTAAAGATATTTTAACTGGATATTGCTTTGGTAATGAATGTAAACATGCAACATTACAGTAATATTTTCCTTTTGTATTGGATTCAAATTACCAGGAATTTAGGGCCTATGTAGTGCTTATAGTTCCATTGCGCAGATCAGCACCTGGCTCTTAGCTCAAAATCGTCACGTGCTGATTGTTACGTCATAAGCGTGCAAATTTCCATGATGCACATCCCGGCACGACTGTTGGCCACACTGCAGCACGATTTGACGCCAAAAAACGCGAAATCTTCATCGGCTCAATGCAAATGGCCTTGGAAGTATGCAAACATCGCGCACGACCGCCAGAATGGTGCGATTTCACCGTTACTCCGTTATAAAGTCGCACACGCAAGGCGGAAGTGCTGGAATACCTTTAAGCGCTTTGGTTGATGCTGAATGTGACGCTTTGTGTGTGGGTTAAGTCAGGGTTGGTCCACTGCAGTGGTGGGATTCAGCCGGTTCGTGCCGGTTCTATAGAACCGTCTCACGAAATTTTATGAGATTTTTTACGGTTAGCATTACTGGTTACTGTCAATGGACTTTTTGTGACAAAACCGGCTGAAAAAAATGACTTTTGTGATAGAATCGGCTGACAAAAAAATTGAATCCCACCACTGGTCCACTGTACGTTAAAGTTGGAAATTTACATTTCCTTCTTATCTTTTTTTGATGCAAATTGCCACCCTCTACACACACACACACAAAAGAAATATGTGAGAACCACCATTTATTTTTTAGTCCATTTGTTCTCAACCTGTGGTACGCCAGGGCCTTTCAGGTGGTATGTTAGTAGCTTTTTGCTGCCCTTAAATCAAAACTGATCAGGTCTGGATTTGGGCGAAACTTGTGTCTTGGACATTATTTAGGAATCAAACCTTGCCAGGAACGATAAGCATATGCCTTGGCCTACCCATTCAAGTAAGTTTAAAGTGGTACGCAGTGATACAAAAAGTCGTCCGGTGGTACGCAAACAATATAAGGTTGAGAACCACTGCTTTACCTGATAAAGTTGACCCCAATTAAATTCAGTGCACACTAAATCTTAAACACAACAAACAAAACATGTGCAATCACATGAAAGAACAAAAGCCAGACCACTACGTATTTGTATCAAATCACTTCATCTTTGAAACTGTCTCCATAGAATCTTCATAGTCAAGGTATGCTTTGATGGATAAGACTCGGTCAATCAAGGTCCAACTCAGTAGTGCTTTTTAACGGCACCAAACAACAACGGGTCAAACTAGTTTTATTATGTACATGAACATAAGCACACACAATGTTTACGAGATCGAGGCAGTAAAAGCTTGATGTTGCTACCGTAGTAACAGCGTGGCAATTAATTCGACCATGATACTTTTGTATTAGATCCTTTGCTTTTAAAGCGGGTTAAAGACGATTTTTTAGGTTCAGAACGGTGGTTTTCAACCTTTTTATTGGAGGACCCATTTTAGCAACCCAATGTAACTGACGAACCCTCACTAAAATTCCATCTTTTTTCAACAATATATTAAAAGATTGACTTGAGGCAAACAAAGATTGTATAATACTGAACCATAATCCCTTGTAAATTATAAGTTAGTTACTTTTTTATTGTTTATCCAAGTAAAATGGTAAATGACCCCCAGGTTGAAAACCACTGGTTTAGAAAGATAAGGACCTGTAATGCGGCTGGCAATAGCAAAAATGTTGTGCACCCTTGCCAGAAAAGTAACACTTGGTTGTTAATTGAAATATATCTGAATGAAAGTTCATAGCTAATTGGTCACTGATGCACAATAAATGGAAAAAAGCACAAAGAAAAATCAAGAATGTACATAGTGATTAAAAAATCATGGCGCCCAATGTACACCCTTTGAAATTAACTTTAAAAAAGTACAATATGATAATTTAGTTTTGGGTTTAAATGAATATATTGCAGCGAGGTGATAAAGTTAAACAGTACCTAAAAAAGAGCAGGGCAAAAAAGAGACAAAAACCATGTCAACAATAATCAGTTTCAGTTAAGTCCCAAAACTGACTATAAAAGTTTGTATTTTCGATGTGCCAAATTTTTCAATTAAATCATTGAACAGAAATGAAGTGTGATGCTAAATGACTTGTGTTTTTAAATAACATTGCTTTAAGTGAATTGTTAGTACTGTGGATTTTATGTATTTTTTTAAAGTTGACAACAAGAAAAGGGTATTGACTACTGTACATATTATGAGTGAAATAACATTACAGAAATTCATATTTTCATTTGTTTGGCATATTTTTAAGCTTTAAATCCGTGCATGGAAAATATACACTCAGTGCTGTATGTTGAATATTGCTGATGTCAATAGTTATCACTTGAAATATAGAAATCACAATGTCATTGTAGGTCACATCACTAAATGTGAATTGGCACTCTGAAAGCTATTTTTGTTACACAATGTTTAGTAAATGCTTCAAACGATCACATAAAAACAGATTTTCCATTCATGTGAATAGTAATCTATAATCTCTTCAGGTACTAGTTAAAAAATAAACCATTGCCAATTTTAGTAAACAATACAGGTCTGCTTTTATGTTCAATAGTTATTTGGGGATTGGAAAGTAGAATGTACAAAAATGATACTTTTCCGAAATTTTTGGCAGCAGTCGGCTATTTAACAGTTTTTGAAAAACTGTATACCACATCAATATATTTTACTTTCAAATGAATGTGTTTCTTTAATTGACCATTGTTAAATAGTACCCTTCGTCACAACCCTCCATAGCATAAAAATCAATTTTAAATGCATAAAAACAGCCAAAAAGACAAAAAAACTGAATACCAAAAGGCACATAAACGTTCATACCCAACATTTTTTTTGTGGCATGGAAAAGTCTTATTATACAGTTGGGTAATAAAAATAGCTATGCTATAGACAAATAAAAGGCACTTTATTTCATGCACAACAACATGATATCCAGCAGAAAAAATCTTCCAAATAAACGGAAATGCTCATGTTCCACCAATTGAATCTTTGCGAATTTGTTTCTGCAAAAAAGGAAAAACTTTAGGATGACATAAGTGTAAATCGAGTAGCAGCTTATTATGTCATATGAAAAGGCTTTGCAATGCGAATTTTATTAATATACAGCTCTCTTGCACCATCTAGTGTCAGACAAAATACCATTTAAATAGACTGACACTTTCTTCATACGCGCACGCCCTATATCCACATATACACAGTTAATTATTAGTGTTTTATTATTATTTTAAATACAGTAAACACTAAATGTGACTTTGATGTATTTGTGTTTGTTGTTTTAAAATTGGTTTGGCCCTAACCTGTAAAAAGCTGTTTGCTTTACAATCAAATATTTTTGAGCAGTTTTATGTAAAGGTACAGTACAACTTAGTTAAACAGGATTTAATCCCGATCTTAACCTAATTCGGACAAAACACAATGTACAAATGATTTGAAAACTAATCGACATCAGTTAATTTGGAACTACTCCTAATTCGAAAATTTGTTTGGCCAAATGGGCTCAGATTAACAGAGGTTAACTCCATATATCTTTTACGACTACTTTGATAGTAGGTATCTTGTAAGAATTAGGTATCATAAAATCTTGCAATATTTCAATAAACTTTTAAAAACAAACATACTATTTTCCACTTAATCATTTCCACCCATTCCTTCTGCTCCTCTTCAGTGTTTGCGTAAAAATACCAGGTTCGATCTGGAAATTCGAGCCGAAATGCAAAGTTTTTTCCAGTTGTCTCATCTTTCCAACAACCCTGACAGTCTTCAAGAATCAGTGTCTTAATAGGCTTTTCTCTCTGCAATTTTTAAGTTATGTTGCAAAATTGAAGGGGTTTGAAACTATAACCTGTACTACACAGTCATATTGTTAAAATCAGATTTTTAAGCATTCTAGGTCCCACATTATTTTTTTTGTGGCATAACTAATTGCAGACTTTATAAACAGTTAAATAACAAAAGCAGAAAAATATATTTGGATTACTTGGTTATGGTCACAAACTCCAAAAAACGTTTTAAATTCACTGACTACATGTTGAGGATCCATGATATAAGGCTTTAACCAAACACACTTTAAAACATAAGCAAGGGCAGTATAATAAGTGGTGGGCAGTTAAACAGCTAAGCATGCAAAAGCATATTTGTGTATTGCATGTAGAATCTGTGTCAAATTATGCCCCCAAAAAATCACTGACACTACAACCTAATTCCTGCTAAATACATACTTTTTCTCTGTGTTATATTTTTCTATCACTTTCATCTTGACATTGGTCATTTGACTAAACTGATGATCTGTTTTTTTCTGCAAATTTTATTTTCTCCTTGAAATCTGATTACTTTGGTCTCTTGTAAGTAGTATAACTTTTCTGCATATTTAAGTTTTGATTTCCCAGGAGGTTCAGATCATTGCTACCACACTGCACAGAAACAATGTATTGTGTTGGATATAGTAAACAAGGGCATGCTGATGATATAACAATTGACTACTATTATCTCGGGATGGAAGCACCTTTTTAGAGCAAAACAGAAGCCCCTTACTCTACAATGCCATGACTCAATGTGGTCAATGGGTTGCAATAATTTGCAAGGGTTAGCGTTCATTGTTTCATGAAATGCAGTCTATGAAATACTCTAGTCCACAGCAGAAAAAAATACTTCAATGCAACAACTATGTTAAATAGCCTGGTTGTCTCCAACTGCTAGAGTTGAGTTGGGTTTGTTTGTTTGTGTGGTAAAGGAAATAATAGTTATACGACAGCACTACTACACAACAATCATCAAAAGTGGTGTACTTTTTTCAAAGTAATCGACAAGTAGTTTTACAAAAGCTCATTTGTCAACAGAGTGATTAAGCATAATGTGTGGTTTTTTAAATATGTTCTCTTATTGTGGGAATGAAAATATTCTGCCAAATGTTATACATGTATTATGCCAAATTCAAATTGACTTGTACATCTTTGAAACTGTGAACAGTACCTTGCAACAAAATAAATCTACTCTGAAAAAACTCTGCTCTAAAAATCTTTTGGGGTATTGCTTCACCTTAGTTGAATCTGAAAGTAACTGACATTACAATGTCATTTTTTCTAACATTATCTTCATCTTGCAAAATCCTGCTTATAAAGTCTCAAAAGACAATAAAAAATCAGGAAATCTTCTCTTCTCAAATGCACAGCCTGATGGGAATTCAACTTTTAAAGAAATTGTAAAAATGTGAATTTAAGTTTCCATACAATGTTGTCGTATCTTAAGGCATTACTTACATTACGATCAGCATAGTAGCTGAGTTCATTCTTTGCAAGGACAAACCACCGAGTTTTCCAATTCTTTACATACCACCCCTGCTTGGTGAGGAATCCTTCTTTGGAAGCAAGCTACAAAATATGTTCAATATTAATAAGTAGGCAAAAATTTAGTAAAAATATTTGGCACTTAAACCGAAATCATTAAGATTTAAAGTTAATTGCTAAGACCAATTGATCTTGCCAAGTCAAGCAAAATTGCAATTCGACATTATAACAATGGTAATATCGAATTGCAATTTTGCTTGACTTACATCATAAGGAGAAACAGTTTTTTTTGCAATGATAGCATTTTGCTTATAAGTACATTTTCTCAGCAATGCAAGTAAACTAGCAGAATTGCACAGTGAACAAATATACATCCTTAGTTGCAGAATAGAGCAAGCACTTGACTTGCTTAGTTAGGTTCTTTCCAGGCAGCTGTATGTGCTATGTCAACATTGTAACAAAGGCATTTTAGAGGCCAGATGAAGATCTTACCAGACATTGGCAACCAAGTTATAGGCAACAGAAACCGGGTCATAAAAGACAACAGTCTTTACACAACCTTCTAACCCATCCTTACAACGGTTTATGGGTATAGGTAAACAAAGGAACATGTAAGAAATACAAAAGGCAAGGCCAGACATAAACAAACTGAAGAACAACAAGGGAAACAAAATATTTGTATCGATTTATTTTATACAGTTGGCACAGTCTGCACATTTTGTTGGATAAACTAGAATAGTGGTTTTCCTATATATTGCCAGTTTATATATACTACATCATATTTAACGATGTATCACATATACCATTTACTATATTTATAATAGATATATATTTGGCATTGGGTCCCTATCTTTTTCCTGGCACTTTATAACATAATTGTTTCTGCAAGCATAATCTAATGGGTCCCCACACATATGCATATGCGATTTGGTAACAGTAAAAATAGGGCACAATCATTGTTAGATATTTACCAATTTACTATACACATCATTTGATCTACACATATGATTGTTTTTGCAAGCAAAAACGAATGGGTCCCCACACGCACGTTTGTGCGGATTTATGGTAAACAAACATCCTGGTTATTTTTAGATTCTTAAGGAAAAACTTAACCAACTTTAGCCTTAACCCAACTTTAAAAGTTTTGTCCGTATTCTTTTTGCAACTTTATTGTCATATAATTACAAAAAAACAGTAAATAAGAACAGGAAAAATACTTTCAATTTAATCTCATGCTTTGACCTTGATATTGTTGTTCAAGGTCAGTTTTTAAACACAATTTTCCAAAACTGAAAATGAGCTTGATAACTTAATAAAACGACATAGCATGTCTGCGCAAAAACAGCTGATTTGTAATCACCTACATGACTGTCTTGTAAAACGTCCGTCCGGACGTCAAGCTGACCACTCCCACTGCATTCACCCGTCTTAATCGTAAACGAGTGAATTCTGAGCACTCCTGCCGTATTCACCCGCCTTAATCGTAAACAAGTGAATGAGATTTGAGACTTCTATCTGACAGTGTACACATGTTATGGACTGTAAAAGTAACTATTTGGCCGATTAAGGCAATTTTTTAAATACTAAACGAATAACCTACTGCAAACAATTGTTTAACATTTCAGCACATTGGGGCTTGTATTTCTGGCCTAAAACTTATTATTATGGGGTTTAAGGGGTAAACATGGGTGAATCCAATAAAAAGTTACAAAATTCTTTAGAATAGCTTACATTGCACCAACCAACAAAGCATGAACCCCTCAGATTATGTACTTGGGTCAGTACAGCCGTTTTTAATTTTTTTCGTTTCGGGGGCCTGTGGGTGAACCGCTGGGTCGTTTGGGGTCAAACTTCAGGAGGATCAAATTCGGAACAATAACTAACATTTGTGCAAATTTGAATACATTTAAAGCACTCTTTTTTGACCAAACGCATTTAACAAACCAACGTTAGACAGAAACGAATATTTTGGGGTTTAAGGGGTGAAAATGGGTAAATCTTTTTTAAGGTACAAAATTCTTTGAAATACCTTATATTGCACCAAACAACAAAGCATATAACTCCTAAATGAAGTACTTTAGCAAGTATAGCCGTTTTAAAAATTTCACGTTTTGGGGGGCTGTGGGTGAACCGAGGGATCAAACGGGGTCAAAATTCACATGGACCATCTTTAGACCAATATCTATAATGTGTGTAAATTTGAAAAAGTTTGAACCATTCTTTCTTGACCAAAACGTGGGAACAAATCTGCGTTAGAAAGAAAAAAGAAGAAAAAAAATACGGACAAAAACAATATGTGTTCCCTTAATCATCTGCAACATTGCCTTGCAACTAGAGATGTACCGAATATTCGGTTTGCCGAATTTATTCGGCCGAATCGATCATTTTTGCAAAGATTCGGTTTCGGCCGAATAATTTGTTGCGATTCGGCCGAATAATTTGTTGCGATTCGGCCGAAACCGAATCTTTTACGAACACAAATTTAAAGCGTTAAACGTGTCTTTTCTGCTTATTAAGGTCCAAGCAATCTTTTAAAAGCCCAAACATAACGAAATTGTGTCAATGTTTATCTTTTTCAACACATTATCATTTTTCCCACGGTAGTCAAAAAAAATTAGTAATTCATTGGCAGATTGCCAATCATGCTTAAGGCAATTTTAAACCCCACAGAAGTGAAATAAGGACGAAAAACAACTATTTTGCACTGGCTGCCTGGTAGATAAACATTTTTTTTCCGTCAAACGCGTAGCGTACGACTTCGCGTGACGTCAGAAATGATTCGGTTGATTCGGCCGAATTTATTCGGCAAAACCGCCGAATATTCGGTTTCGGCCGAATCGAAATTTAGCCGATTCGGTACATCACTACTTGCAACCCTTTTTTCAATCACACTTTTAAAGCATGGCGGCACACTTAAAGATAATGTGCATGTTACAATATCAAAAACAGCACTTTGGAGAATGGAAAATTGTTCTATTTCCTAAATTGCTGCTTGCTACAGGGTATGATACTGATCAGTTTGAACACTCACTGACTTACGGATTTTTTACACAAAATGTTAGTGAAATGTTTGCATTCGTTTTAATAATCATAGCAGCTAAAATTTGGCACATGTTGCTACATTTAAATTCGTAGTGTTAAAAAATCCCTATCAAAGAAAAAAACACTTCATAATAGTTACACTGTGGTGTGCACAACTTACATACTCTTAATGTACATTGAACTGTAACACAACATAATATAGGAATAGCTTACAGAGTTGGCTCTAGTTTGGTATTCCAAATCACGTTCAGTTGCTCCACTTCTCACAGTAGATTGGAGAACAATTTCTTCATAGTTGTCTGGTTCTTCTACAACTTTTGGATAGGGGTGTTTCAGCAACACAAGGGTTCCTACAAGTTCAAACAAAATCTTGTTGAAATGCCATGTGGACTAAATGACAACCAACATAAAACAACAAAAAAAGCACACCAAAATTGTATTATTAGTTTACAACTCTAGGGATTACAAAATTGTTGCAGTATAATATATCTTTTAGGCACTCAATGGATGTTTCAAATGACATTTTGCAAGTTGCAGTTTACTTAAAACAAAACCTTAGCAAATGTGTAGTTTCAATGCATTCAATAGTGTATGTATTATTTAGTCAACAACAAACAACTGATTTATATTTAAAAATTCAAGCTTAGGTTTTAATACAACGTTTTAATGCAAGATTTGAGACCTGAGTTTCCGCCAAGAAGTGGTTGATTGGCGAAATGTTTGATAAGACTGTCCAGGCTTTCAAATTCTGTGATTCCAAATTTGAACACATTTCCTTCTTTTGCAACTTTGAAATGCTTTACAGAATCCTTGCCCCTTAAATAAAAATCATTTCATTGCAGCTATTAGCTCTGTCCCACTGTTAAGCCACAAATAATAACAAGTGGTTTTATGGAGGATTACAAGGTGGCATAAATCAAACCTAGGCAGTAGGTTGTTAAAATGCACAAAAGCATTGTTTAATACATGTAGTGATTTTTATTATGTTTACTGATGTCACACTACATATTCTTGACACCCACATATAATGTCCAGCAGTGCAGGTCAACAAAATACAGCCTTATATTTTCACATCAAGATGCTTAAACTTAGGAGTAACTTTACAATGTGTGCATGTTCTAATATGGATTTGAAAATGTATCACAAAAACTGAAACTAGACATCAATGATTGGGTTCTTTGCGTAATGTGCTGGCATGATGCACAGTATTCTGAATCAGATTGTCAATGACTAAAAAGCAAAATGGTACTTTTAGATGTACCATAGTGTCACACTGCCCTCTTCATTATTGATTAAGAATGTGTAAACATTGTATGTGGAATAAATGACTGTATATATATCAATAGGCAGATCAAACAAAAATGGAAACATATGGCATTTGAATTGTTTGCTAAATCAACCACTCTCCATACAAAGTATTATGTTAAACTGTTAAAAATTAGCTAAGCTTTACACTATACAGATGAATCCAGTTGATGTCAATTTCGTTTCATGATAATTAGCTAACTTTAGAGTCTAATACTGTAACCTTTTTTTGAATAGATTTTTTTTTAGAAAAAAGCAAGAAAAAGCATGGCAAATTAAGTTGCAATTAGCCAGAACTGCCTATTTTACTAAAACATTGCTAAAAACATACATTTGTTATCTACAACCTGGCTTCTTTTAACAATCACAATCTTTTAAAACACAATAGATTTTTTCTAAACAAGAATACAATAGAAAATAAAAATAAACTAGTTGAAGTTTACTTAAAACAAAATGCTACACATAAGAATTTTATGTAAAAAAAAAGTATTATGTTAACATAAACGTCAGCATTTGATATTTACCTAACAGTGATAGAGTATGTGTCACTTTCTGATCCATCTCTCAGCAAATAACTTCCTTCCACACCATTGGACATAAGTAACGCTTCAGAAACATGCCGTGTTATGTTACCATGATACCAGCTGCAAAATAATAAAACTATTAATGGAAACTGCAGATAAAAACTTAACTACATATGATGTAATTAGAAACCAACTTTATTTGTAACTATTTCCCAATATTACAATGCTTTGTGTTTTATAATGCAATAATGAAAAGTTTGTTTGCGGATACTTTTGTCAGGAAATATACGTTTAAAAAGCACAAAGAACACGGAAATATTGCCTGCTCATAGTAAAGTAAGGTTCTGTCAGTCTAAAAAAAATGGTATTGCTACAAAAGTTTTTAAGTGTCAAGGAAGTCCAACAAAAAACACATAAAATTGAAAAACTAAATATTTATCAAAAAATGGAGTTAAAAAATATAACATGCAGTTGTGTATTTTCGTCCTGCTTTTATAACAGGAAAAATAAATGAATACGTTAAATGATTCAGAATGAACCGAAAGTTTCCCAAGCAAAATAATCTATCAACAAAAATAAACGATGCCCAACCTTAAGTCTGTGATTCCAGACATTCTTTCTGCCCTTACTGCAACGTTTTTGAATTACTTCATCCGCAACACAGAACTCACGGAACAATCAACAACCTAAAATGCAACAAAGTCTGAAAATTAATTCCGCAAATTGAGCAAAGACTGCTCTCTTTTAGTGACTTTAACTGTGGCGGTAGAGGAACAAACGATACGGTTCACCGCGCAGGAGTTTATCTCTTCCCGGTCGAGCGGTTTTTGAATTTCAGATCAGACGCTGTTCGGCTGTTATCGCTAGTCCGGGGCCGAAAAACACAGAGCCCTTGAGACTAATTTGACCATATATTGGTCATAAGGAACGGAAAGCATTAAGTGTATAGGTGTTTAGTTACTATGGTTAAAAATATCACAAACTTGATCCTTTCTTGTCGCTTGCAAAAGTTTGAAAATGGAGTGTTTCGGAACAAGAATGCTACTTTAATAAACCCATCTGAGTTTTGTATTTCCGTTTTGGGTAAAACAAGCATGTGCTTAGAACAACAGGAAATGAGGCACCAAACAACACTTTTCTTGCTTGTTCGGAACTTCATTTTTTCAGTTGATACAGCTTTGTCTTCAGTATGAATGCAAATTGTTACAAAAATAGTTTCAACTTTCTAACTTTCTTTGTTCACCAGCCCACTGTCTTGTTGCAAGCTACTGCTGTTGTCAAGCAGGAAAGATTCCTATCTGGTATAAAGCATTTATGTTTGCTAACAAAAGCAGTATAATATACACTTTTGACACATAATGTATTATTTTATTTTTACATTTAAATATTGTTTTCACAGAAAGTATTTCAGTTGTTTTGTAATCAAAATCACTGTTGCCTTTTTTGTTAGAAAATCAAAATGGATAGAAGTACCACATTAAATCAAAATTTTTATGATGTAACATGCATTATTAATGATACTGCTTTGTTATCACATGGTAGGTAATAGATTTGCTTCTGCTTTTCCAAAACTGTTATGTAATTAACATTGGGGTAATGGTAAAACCAAATAAAATCAGGATAATTGTTTTGTTTTTGCAGCAAATGTTGGTTCCATAAAAATGAGCTCCAAATCCATTTGTGGGTCATTCTCATTTTGCAAGATTTGCAACCTTTGCCATTTTTAGATTCATGGTTGCACATATATAATATAAAGGTTGTGTATACATAGCATGTGTCATAATATAATCACTGGTCCATAAAATGACATATTTCTGGTCAGTAGTTAATGCAAAATGTCAGTAGTTAATCTTATCCACACAACCTCTGTTTTTAATAGATTTGGATATTTGGATTGTCTTTGACAAATCTACCAGTTCTAAAAGGTTTCTAACACAGTGACATTGAACTAATGGAATCAAGCAACTTTGGTTTAAGGTTAGTTACAGATTACAGTAAAAATACAAAGGTTGTTTTACCTTTGTTTGATGTTTCATGTTTTTATCTATTGTCGATATCTTAAGACAATATTTTTGACCCATTTATTTCACTTTTATGTGACAAGGCATTAGTTATGTACTGTAGGATTCCAACAAACAGGTATGTTTTTCATGTTGATTGTTTTTATATGGCTTTGATTATCATAAACACCTGCAAGACATTTTACTTTATCGGTTTCATGATAAATTAGTTGACATTGTACATTTTCATCCCTTGGGTGGATGATCAATGAATGCAAATCCAAACATGTGTTTTGCCAAAACATATACTTTTAGAAAAAAAGTAATTGCTCGATTTTGTGTTTGTTGTTAACCCATCACAGTTTGACACACCATCAACGTTTACTAAACATTTCTTTACAGAAATTGAAAAAAATAGTTTGTGTTCATTCACAGTCATAATCTTTTGCAACAGTTCATAAATCTTAAACTTTATAGGTCTGTGATTTTAGATTTTAGAGAAAAACAAACCTACGGTTTAAAGACAAATATACTGGTAACTGCAGGTACATAAATGCACATGTCATACATAACTGTTCCACAACAAAATAATACACTTAGAAATAGAGAATATATTTATTGCTAAAAAATTATAAATAAAATTTGTAAACAAACAAAATCAACTAATGAAACGTGATTGAAGTTTGTGTTGAACTCTCAAGTGCATTGCCTGACGTCCGTTTTTCGGGTTTGAAACATGCGCCTGAGTTTTCAGACATGTATTGTTTTAACTGTTTTCTCCATTGTGACGTTGTAGCCGGAACTGGGCCTCTCTGTTCCCGCTTTTCAACCGTGTCTTGATTTTCGTTTCGCATCCTGTGCAGTGTTTGTAGATCTCTAGTCATTCTATCACGTCCGTACGCATTTACACGTTTCCATAACGTTTGGTTGAAATGTTCATAAAGAGCGATATCCTGGAATTCACAAAACACAGCAAAGAGTCATGTTTGGCACACAGTTTCATGTATTTGATTTTGGGAAAAAAATGCGACTAAAATGCACTAAAGCAGTGTTACCCATTCAGCCCCCTGTCGCACAACCCATTTTATTTACGGTTTAGGCCCAGACCTCGTCCCCAACCACCAATTGTGTTTAACGTAGTTTTAAGCTGCTTTAACGTAGTTTTATTTTTTTGCTGCAAAGAAGAAACTTACAATTTTGTGTAAATGTTCAAAAGCCTTCTTGTGCTTTCGTGTAGGAAAATCAGAGTTTCGGTCATAAAGTCCTTCTTTGTAATGGTAGACATGTTGTAAGCTCTTCCAGTCCAAGCAAAGTAAATCCTGGATACAAATTGTTACAAAGTCTTGTTAACTTAAGTTTATCAGCAAATTTTATACCATTCATAAACCTTATAATTTTAATATCTAAAATAAACTTAATAAGAGCGGCGGACGATCAGCGTCAGTGTAATCATTTATTTTCGAAACAGAAATGTTAATTTCGAGCAATTAGACGGCATCGCAAAATTTCCCCCTATTCAAAAAAACTCCTAGTTTTTCACAAAATAGAGTCAAAAACTTTTTCACTGCTGTTTTCCTAAAACTATTTCAAAAATGTACAGACCAGAAGCGCTTGTCCTCAATATACTATAATTATTTATTTTCTATGTAACAAGTAAACTTACCTTTAAAAGGACCAAGGATTCGTCAAAATATTCCATAAGCATCACTAAATCCAAGTTTTTGTCCAACTCCTGTATTTTATTGTCAATTTCGTTTTTGTCATTCAACATTGGATCAATCCCTAAATCGTGAGATTGATAGTTTCTAAATCTAAAAGGAACAGAAAAAAATGACTGGTTGTAACCTATCAACCATTTAGAAGCAAAGAATCTCTTGTCAAGCTAGCACGATTCGAGGGGCACCTAACAAAATTCCTACATACAGAAGTGTTAACAGACTTGTAAACAAATAGCATTACAAAACTTGGTAATATACTAGCATGTCTTTTTTTTCATCAGTGGAACATCTTAATTTTAAATGTAGTTCTCACGAGTACAATACTTGCGCTTTTTTAATGGAATTATTGTTCAAGTGAGCACAGTCGCTGGAAGACTATTGCAACGTTTCAATTTGTCATTGTAAAACGTTTGTTTATGTCAAAAAAAGTATGGTATTAGTTGGGCCCACCTAATAGCATCTCACTGTTACAATCCCGTCACCGAGTATTGCTTTACACTAACCTGAAATACCACGGTATGGTTGGGTTAAGCATCTTCGACGCTTGGAGCAAAAACTCCATCACATTTAGATCTTGACCTTGCATGATATACGAAATAGGCATTCCTGGGCAGTGGTCCTTTTGTTCAAACTCTTTCCTGTAGTAATGAAACCCGGACTGGAAAGAATTCCACGGTTGGCGTAAGATTGTAAAATACCTGAGTAAACAAAACAAATGTAACGTTATGAGAATAGGGCGCCTTTTTTGTGTACACTCTTTGGCATTAGTGGCAAAACACAAATATATGTATCGAAGTATTTCTTACACTGCTGAGTCGTCTTCGATTTTTCCCTTAGGTCGTTGTTTATACCTTCCAGTATTTTACTCATTAACTTTTTTGTTACAGATTTTACCTTGTGTTTGGGGCAAAACATCTTTTCAATTCCTCTGCATCGAAACGTAGATGTTCCAAGCTGGTGGTAGTTGACTTATTTGGAAGCATGAAATCGCACTTAAAACGGCCAGGGTATCCACCAACGAACGGACGTGGATATTGGTAAGCTCTGGTCTAAAAATAAAGATCTAACTTCTTTACATGTGAATATGTTATTGGCGACCCACTGCTGACATTATGTATGATCTAAATAAGGCATTGCCTTTAGTCTCGATAAGGTGGCATCTATTGCCTTTACGTTTATCATTCTTATGTTGTAGAGTAATGTTGTTCTAATGTTGTAAAGCCCGATAGCATGATCTCTCAGGGCTGTCAAATCTATTAAACTTAGCCGTTTCTTAAGGTTTTCATTATGGGGCCCAGGGATGAATAACAATTTTGCATTTAGAAGAGCGTCATTAAAACATTTAGTAATTCAGAAGACGGTACTCATAAAATGATTGAAAAAACAACAACATTGGTTCACGTCAGAGTTATAAACGGGCCTGAAATTGGAGCCCGAACCCGAGAGTACAAGCCCGTAACTCGTCCCGAAGCCGAATCGTTTTTAAGAAGCCCGTTTGGGCCCGAAAGTTTGATTGTCATGCCTATATACATTGATGCGTCCGGAAAGACCAAGATAACAAGCACAAAAGACAATAATATACAATTGGTCTTGAACACAACGTTTTTGGGCAGTTTGATATTAGGTTAGGTCCAGCAACTAGCTACTTAGCAAGTTCAATTTATTCAAATTAATACTGACACAAAGTGTAAAGTCGAATCAAGCCCGTTTTTTGAGAAACCTAAGCCCCAACCAACTTTACAACTCTGGTTCACGCGACAACCCCCAAAACTTACAACGTTGAGTTTGTTTGTTTTGATGTAATTTCTAAGCAGCCCAAGAATGTAATTTCTAAGCAACCCAAAAACTTACAACGTTGAGTTCGTTTGTATTGACGTAATTTCTAAGTAGCCCAAGCACCGAAGAGCTTCCTGTCTTGTGGGTTTTTATAAACACGAAGTTGGAAACGGGACTCGTGCATTTCCGCTTGAGCTCCCGCCTTGGGTCAAGATGATGTGGAAAAGATGTTATCTGTAAGTAAGTTTGTCTTTCTGTCACTAAAATCTTTATTGTAAGGGTTTTAGGCCTTTTTTCCTCTCGTTTACTCTTTGACTGGTTGCTAACTGATAGGTAACCACAAAACACATCCAGCATAGCTGAAAATTTACTTATTTATATTTACCCTCAAAGCATGTCAAAGCAAGTCTTTGATGGTAAATATAGTGCATGGTTTGACATAAGGTTTGTTAAAAAAAGAAAAAAATATATAGCTTTGATTGTGACATTCGTGTATAAAAACAAATGTAAATTGAAAAAAAAAAAACACATTTGATACAACAAAGTACTTACATGCACTTGATGGGATACAGCTACAAGGTCACTACGATATTTTGCAGTGTAAATAACAGCCATCAGTGATATGAGCAAAACCAGGCTGTATTTCAGAGGTTTCATTGCATACCCTTTTAACATTTTTTATAGGCTAACGTAGTTTTAGGAAAATGATAGAAAAGCCACAAAATGTCTCTAATCCTTTGAAATTTCATTTCTGCACAGAAAGTTTATGCTAAAACTGAACTAATTATGCTACAACATTTATGACTTGGTGTGAAGTTCCTTGCTTAAAACAGCTGATCTGCTATGCCCGCGGGCGGTACGTAAACTACAACTGAAAACCTCGTAATGGCTTATGGCAAAATTATGTTGAATAAGTCCCTTAAACTATCTGACAACAGGCACTTTATCCTGTTGTGACATTAGTGTCTGCGAAACTAATTACCTGCATCTAAATATAGTTAGTGAACATACGCGCTTTTCGGTATGCGCAACTATTGCCACAAAATTCAGGCTGTTAAAATGCATTTCCCTTTTTACTATTCATAACTGAGTATCACCGGAAAACAAATAATGGCATTAGTTATGACTTCCTCTCTTATAAACGGACTGCTAACTCAATGAATTATTGCAGTATCTGACAAACTTATTTCCTAGCCATTAGCGCAATGCTTAATGATGCTATTGAATAAAACTAGCAAATCCATCACCTTTATTCAAGTGTGCTACGAAAAAGGTAATTGTTGGTCTGTCGCAAGGTTTACAACAGCCAGTGGTTTTCTTTTTAAAGGTTTCTATAGAACTTAAACAATGGCCAGCAATTGTTGAAAAAGTATCCACCTGTACCATTTAGTTTGTAAATCATATGCTGGAAGAAACCTTACTTGATTGATTAAAAATGATTTATTGCACTTGCTTATTGAACGTAAAGAACAACTAAGTAAGTTATATGGGGCTTGGCGTGCCAACTGTTTTCATTTTTTGAATCTATTGTTTAAAGTTATTTGGCTGATATGACTAACTGCAATGCGGCATTCAAATGGTTTTGAAGTTCTTCTGTATGAATAAGTTAACCTTTGGTGCCATTAGGTACAAACAATTTTCAAACCCAAATTGAGCAAATTATCAATTAATTGTTTTAGAATTAATGGTGACATTGGGATACACTTGAAATCACCGTTATTTGTTTACTCTGAACATGTAGTGGAAGTTAA
Organism: Phallusia mammillata; assembly: GCF_965637545.1. NCBI lineage: Eukaryota > Metazoa > Chordata > Ascidiacea > Phlebobranchia > Ascidiidae > Phallusia > Phallusia mammillata. The sequence goes on along the minus strand of NC_137257.1, from coordinate 5,116,264 downwards.
TCATTTGAGCTTATTACTTCTCTAACATTCGCGATGAAATGAAAAGCTGATTTTGTTCCGACACGATGTTATGGCTGCCAGCCAAAATAATCTGGTTTAGACCATGCCTATGGAGTGATTTAACATGAAGGTGTGATTTTATTTGCGGCGGTTATTTGGAAAAATCTGCGGATGTTGCATCCCACTTTCTCCAAATTGTTTCAAAACTTGGAAGGAACTAAGATTTAAACTTACATTTAGGGCAGGGGCGGGCAACTTCTCCAGTCGGCGGGCCTGATATGGGAAAATGAAGTACTTGGCGGGCCGGATTCCCGAATCGATACATTATTCGCGTATTTATCCAGTGATTTAAAACGGATTTTTGACCACCGAAACCAGTGGTCTTCAACCATTTTGGCGAAATCGCCCCCTTGCTAGGGCACTGGCTCAATATCGCCCCCCATTATATTGTTATTTTTTAAAGTTCTTGACTCTTGAGCATTTGCGTGCAATTAGATTTACCCAGCACCAACGAATGCTTATGTTAACAGTTAAAACCCAATTTAATTGCCACAACAACACTGAGGGTCAATTTCACGAAATTCTAACGCATCCAAGCAAAGTTTGTGACGTCATAGACAAGATAACATCATACGATTATGCGCAAACAATAGCCATTTTTTGTTATTTTGATTAAAAGTAATGGGGCATTACTCGGAAGAAGAGAAACTTATACTTTCCACACTAATAACTTACACTAGATTTATCAAATTTAAGGATGATACAAAAACTTCGCAGTTTTTGAAGCGCTAGCAGACCTATAGAAAGTGTAAAAGTGAAACAGGTTTGAGGGAAAGCTCGTTACCGTTATATTAAAAAGGTATAGCCGGTCACCATACATAGCCTTAACAAAGCGTCCCCTGTTCCCAAATAAACAGCCCAACCTTGCTCTCGAGATCACAAAAAGTACAAACAAATCGCCAAAAGCAATTTATTCAAATGGAGGCAAAAGCTCATGCGCCCCATGTGCCTGGTGTTTGTTTGCAAGACAAATAAAATTTGCTCGTAAGTCAGCCTAGTCTCACAATTCTTGTATATTTTTAAACAATCAGTAATTTTGAAATCGCCCCCTTGGAAGTAAAATCGCCCCCCAATCCCGAAAATGTCACTATCGCCCCCCGGGTGGACGAAATCGCCCCTGTTGAATAACCCTGACCTACACCAAATAGAATCAAGAACGTCACAATTACAATACAGTTCAAACAATCAAACTCATGTAACATAAAATTATTCCCCACAGCAAATTTAATGCATACACCACAGACTAAGATACTGCTATAACACTAACTAGGCTACACGTGTGGAAACAGACGAAACCGTGAAAGTAAGCCACACACAAGGTTGGCAGTTATGCCGTAACAATGGACGTATGGTCCAATGGTAAAAACGGCGGGAAGTTTTTTTGCTATTGGGGAGCGTTACTGTCCGTTACAACTATAATTTGACGTAGTATGCAAGTAGTGGGGTATTGCGGCAGACTGTGGCCGCGGGCCACATTACCATGTAAAACCCGGAAACTGTCTGCGGGCCGCTCAAAATCCCGTCGCGGGCCGGATCCGGCCCGCGGGCCGTATGTTGCCCACCCCTGATTTAGGGTATAGGGTATCATTCACGACATGGCGGATGACTTATATCTGATTTGCTTGAATTAAACTTTAAAAGTAGTGCCTGACTTGAACAGATCCGGACTAATTACTGTAATGGTACAAATTTACAATAGTTCCAAAGATGTTTCATCTAATTGCAAAAAAGATTTAATTGGCAAATTGGAGTTGAGGCGTAACGCTTTTATTCGCGTGCCCCTTATGCAAAACGTCACACAAGGTTGCTAATAAAAAAAAACGCGGGTACCAGTTCAAGAACAAGTCATTTTATTGGTTCTGACATTTTCTGGTCAATCCCGCTATTTCTGTGTGAGATAAACGAAACAAAAGCAAAACGAAATCGAACGTACCAACTGCCGGGCCACAGAGGTTTGTGCATTTTAAAGTATATCTCAAAACTCAGCTACAAAATCACAACAATTTATAATGTAACTTACTATCTCCCAACGAACCACGAGGTGTGTTAGAGACTAGTGATGTACCGAATCGGCTAAATTTCGATTCGGCCGAAACCGAATATTCGGCGATTTTGCCAAACAAATTCGGCCGAATCAACCGAATCATTTATGACGTCACGCGAAGTCGTACCCTACGCGTTTGACAGGAAAACATAAGTTTATCTACCAGGCAATTAGTGCAGATTGGTTGTGTTTCGTCCCTATTTTAGTTCTGCGGGGTTTAACATTGCCTAAAGCATGATTGCCAACCCGACAATGAATTACTGATTGTTTGTCTGCAGTGGGACAAGCGTCAATGTGTTAAAAATATAATGATTGACGCGATTTTCGTTGGTAATAAGCAGAAAAGACACGTTTAACGCTTTAAATGTGTGTTCGTAAAAGATTCGGTTTCGGCCGAATCGCAACAAATTATTCGGCCGAAACCGAATCTTTGCAAAAGTGCCCGATTCGGCCGAATAAATTCGGCAAACCGAATATTCGGTATATCTCTATTAGAAACTGAATGCAACATACAATTTACGTCATCCAATAGAACACCAATTGTCTGATCGGCTGTTACGTTACGGAGCAATTGTTACGTTTGCCTTTCATATTTGAATTCACATTGATTGGTAAAACGACATAACTAAGATCAACATAGCTTACATCGGTTGAGTTTGTAAATCAAATGGAAGTCACAATGCTTTACCACTTGTTCTACGCGTTTAATGGTCTTGTCAAATACTGAGGATTTGTTCAAAATGGATTAGGTTATGTTTCAAGTATTTAAGAAACAAACAAAAGGTGCTCTTTTTCCGAAACGATTAAATCATAAAACGTGTCGCTTTTTACGTCTGTCTGGACCGTTATATTCGCCATTAGACTTATAAACAAATCCGTGTATGGTGTTCTTAGATATGCTCTATAATCTATATGTTAAAGTAAAGATTTCCGTCAGAAGTGGTATTTTTTTCCGTAAATCTTCAATTTCACTTATTTAGAGTTATTATGGCAATTCACAGCGTCCAGAATTTTCGAACATGTATTGTTTTATTTCTTCTGATGAATTGTCGGATGGGTGTATCTGTTTTGTTTTTAAACTTTTCGAAGAACTTTTTGGCAAAATTTTTATCTCCTTTGCCATTCTCTCACGCCCATAAGCATCGACGCGTTTCCATAAAGTTTTGTTGAAGTAATCGTAAAGTGCAAGATCCTAAAAAGCAAAATGTAAATTATTCCTAAAAACAATTCGTGCCTGAATCGACCGACCAAGTTATGGAAGTTTAAACAAATGGCTTTAACTTCACAAGGTTGGGAGCACAATCTTGTTCTGACTGCTATTGATTTGTGCCGTTTCTCACCCATCAGTACCCGATAAGGTCAACTTAGTACGTAAAACAAACTTTACAAATTTATAGCGTACAGATAGAACAAAAAAATCGAGCCCGTTTTGATAGAACATTGAACCATTTTTTACAACAAATATATTAAAAATAATTAACTTGAATCTTATGCTAAGAGTCCTTAGTGTTTTCACCAAACTTACAATGTTGTACAGACCAGCAAAAGCTTTTTTGTGTTTTGTTGTTTCAAATTGCATTGTTCGCTTGTATTCCCTTTTCTTGAGGTGGTGTGTTTCTGTCACAGTTTCCCAATCCATACACAGTAAATCCTGAAAGCAAGAAAACCGGATTAACAAACTTAGATTAAAAAATATATATTTTAAACTTTTTTTAACTTGCCACTAATTAGTTAACATCAGCTGAAGAGAATTTTGGCTGATTCGCAACTATTTCTGTTTCAGCTTAGTAACTGTGAAGTTTTTGTACTAACAACCAGTGGTGGGACTCAAATTTTCAGCCAGGTCTATGACAAAAGTCATATTTTTCAGCCGGTTCTGTTAAAAAAAAGTCATATTTCCATTGACAGTAACCAGTAATGCTAACCGGTTCGCTGATCTCTTAAAATTTCGTGAGACGCTTATATAGAACCGGCTGAATCCCATCACTGCAAACAACCCACAAGAAAAAAGGAATATCAAACGCTATCCATATCTGAATATTAGAATCGTAGATTTGGATTCGTCTAGGCTTTAAGTTGCACTTACACTTTGGCCAAACTTTAATATGTGATTCTAAATTCGAATTATTTTACTTACAAACCTCCGCACAATAAATAGCCTATAATTGTCCGTGGTCCATTTACCCCAAGCGAATGATTTATATTTAACAATGTTTCGGTTTGTCATTTGGCTTTCAATGGCCATTAAAATCGTCTACGATATGAGGAAATGTATAAGAGATGAAGCATTGGAATTTACATTTTATTATAACAGCCTACCTACTGTACCTGCGAAAAGGTCTCACATTCAAATGGTTTTATTTTTGTGCTAATTGAAATGATTTGCAGTGTATAAAGAGATTCTTTAGAGAGACTTGATTTTTAGCAAATGACCAATTTGTATCTGTTACAATATTCACTTTAATTAATGATAATAATGTTTAACGTGGGTCACATCCACCTTTAAAAGAACCATCGATTCCTCTAAATGTTCGAGTATCATAACCAAATCCATGTTGTCGTCCAACCTCCTTATTTCTTTATTTATTTCCTTCTGATTTGTTAACATCGGGTCAATGCCTAAGTCGTGGGCTTGAAAATTCCGAAACCTGTACAGAATTATTTATTGGCGTAAAACAACTGCCAGAGACCAGGGCACACAGAAAATTTAAAAAATATACGTTTTTTAGTGCCATAAATCTATGTTTTAACCCAACTTGTGTTGTGTAATAATAATTTTTGACTTTGTTCTAGCTACGCTATTGAAAAATAACATTTATAGTTGGTGGTGAAGTGGCTTAACTCAGTGGTCGGCAACCGCCGGTCCGCGAGGAGTTTGTTACCGGACCGTATACCTTTTCAGGTTAAATGCTTTATAACATTTTGCCCATGTATCCCGGGGATGATAAACTAATTTAGGCATTTTCTTTGCTGAATATTTGTAGTTTTTTGAAGGCCCGTCCGCGATAAAATTTCAGTTTTAAAATCGGCCCGCAGTACAAAAAAGGTTGTCGACCCCTGGCTTAACTGATAATTATGATTGTAATCATCTACCACGCAACAAAAGAAATAAAACTATGAATTGCAGCACAGACACATCAACTCTACATTGAGAAAAGTATTCCATATTTTGAACTTTTCTCTTGACATTGTTTGAAAAAAAGCAAAAAAATACAGGAACAATGCTAAATCTACAGCCTGGTTGATTTTGACTCCAATGTGCCAACTTTTTTGCATTAGATATTCTTAAATTATTGCCATTCAAAAACTGTGCTTAATCCGCTATGAGTTGAGTTTATTTCGCTTGGTGAAAGATAATATAGCGATACAATTGCACTAAATTATAAACAAGTTAAACTTACCTAAAGTACCAGGGTACGGAGTCATTGAGCAAGGGTGCAGCTTTAAGCAAGAATTGATGTACAGTTAGGTTTTCACCCTTGTTAACAAAGAAGATTGGCATTTGAAAACAAGTTGCAGTTTTTTCTAATCGTCCCTTTCCATAGAAATTGTAAGCGGATTGAAATAAATCCCACGGACGGCGAAGAATTGAGAAATACCTGAAGTTATGAAGTATTTTTATTACTGGGGTAAACCCTGAAGAGTGTTTATGCAGACTCTGATTAATGGATCAAAAAAGGGGTATAAACAGGGTTGCCATACCGTCCTTATTTCTAAGATTTGTCCTTATATTGAAGGGCAGTGTCTTAGAAAAGTTCATTGTCCTTGTTTTTAAGAAATGTCCTTATTTTTGACATGAGTCCTTATTTTGTCTTGTTTTCAACAATTATGAGTCAAATCTCTGCTACAAGTAAAAGTAAACCAAGACCTGAGCTGTTGTGAGATGCACGAAACATTTTCTACGAACAAGGGATTGCTGGAACAGATTGTTTCTGGCCAAAATATTGTCATGGCTCGTATAAATGCAAAGATTTGTTCAAAAACGTTTGTTTCGTATGAAAATTTAATTTGTCGGGTGTCCTTATTTTTGGTTTCAAGTCGATGGCAAGCCTGGGTATAAATGAGCAAAAATATACAAGTTTCATTTCTACAGTTTTCTTTGTGATGTTTTCCATCCAAATACTGACTTGTTTCTTTTTTGCTCAGAATATTTAGAACCGTGCATTTTGTACGTAAGACTATCAACTTAATTAAAAATAAACAAAGCAAACTATCATGTAACAGAAATCCTTTAAATTCACAAAATTTTGATTTTACTTTCAGCAAAGGCAAATTATTCACAAATCATCAGCCCATCATTATGCAAATTTAATGCGAGGTATTGTTTTGACTTAAATAGGCACACCGCCCTAACTGCCTGTCGCAACCTTTACTCTCCAAGTATTAAAACAAAACTTGGATGATACATCTACAGATTCAACACAATCAACCACTGGAAAAACGCCACATCTAGCCTATAGGTGTTAACACAGTGGTTCCCAACCGGGGGGATTTTAAAACTTGAGGGAAGAAATTTTCTTCAATTTGTACATGCGTGGTTTGTAAATGGACACTTTAGCTCCATGAACTTATCCTGTGAAGTTATATCCTCTATGGTTTAGCATTTACTATGTCGTATATTGGTAAGGAATGATACCAATGCCAAAAAGTACCCCCATGGTCTAAAACTCTAAACCATGTCATTTTAGTATTACCTTCCCGGCAGCAATTACCTTGTCTCGGAATGAAAACAGCGTTTCATTTCATTTGCATCAAAACGTGAATGTCGAATAAGAATTGATGCGTTTAAGGGAAACATGAACTTGCATTTGAAACGTCCAGGATATCCGCCAACAAGGGGCCAAGGATTGGTTTGTGTTGCAAACTGCACAGAAATAAGACAATTCCTTCAATACTCAAAAACTAAATCCATATTACTACATTGCTCGTTAGAGGTTCTTTTTACGTGATATAAATAACCTACTATACCAGTGGTTCTTATTATTTTTCAAAAAGGTCCCTTGCCATTATTTCGAGGGCTCGCGGTCTTTAAGCAGGAATGTGTATTTCAGAAAAAACGAAAGTTGATTGCAGGATTTTAGCTATTTATGCACAAATTCGCATAACAATGTTTCAAAGACTGGTTGTGACATCACAAACACGACGAAAGCATTACGCTTGTGCACGAATTGGTGTTTGGAGACAGTCAATTGTCAATTCTACTTTGATTTAAACTGATTCAGTGGCACAAACTGACCCCAAATAAGATTATAGAAGTACTTCCTTTTTCGCGGTCCCCAAAAATTACCTCAAGGACCGCGAATCCCAGTTTGAGAACCGCTGTACTTTACCAAAGTGAAGTTGTGCCTTTCAATGAAACTCTCCAAAAAGGTTGTTATCGTTGATCCGCCCGTTTTGTGAGTTTTTATGAAAACAAATTTGGATACTGGTGCGGTACATCTTTTCCTCAATGTCTCAACTCCGGGTTTTGAGATTAACTCCTTGGTGGAAAATAACTTTAGGCGCATTAGGCAAAAGAAAGAGGGTTTGTATAAAAAGGCAAAATAAGTTATAAAAACAGCAGTGCACTGGTTGCATGGAGATTCGCTTCTTGGGATTAATACAAAGTCACAATTAAGTAACGATAAGCATATTGTTTCCAGGCAAATTTGAAATGAATTTTGTCACAACTGTGTGTAACACTGTCTATTTTTTGTATTTATAATTACCTTTCTTTCGACTTCGTTTTCACGTAACAAATTTGCAAACTTTGTACCTTGGGCCTGCGTAGGATACAACTTGTGTTGTCTGGCGTTTTGAAGATTAAAATGAAAGAATATCAACATTGCAGAGCCACACAAAATTAACAATATAAAGCATGTTGAAATGTGGCACTTCATAATAATTCTGAACAACAAGAAAATATGGGAATTATTTAAATAGACAGTCACACATTTTTCTGAACCTGTGGTGTCAAACAAGCGTTTAAGGGTCCCATTAATACCGATTATAATGTTAAAACAATATATTTCAGTTGGCTGTATAGCATTCTGTTTCTTTATGATTGATTTAATATTTAAATCTAAACTTAACCAATGTACAAAAGTGCTCCAAAAAATGTCTTGCGCCAGCACATTTTTTTCCCTCCAGTGCCCTGGGTCACACAATTGCTTTTTCATTGGAACAAATAAAAGTTAAAGAAGTGTGATACAACTTCGTTTTCTATTTTAAATTGTCACATATGTACACACGACACCAGCTCCCTAATGTTCGACAACACGAGGCCAGACACCTTATTTTTTGTTTGCACAGTAAACCTCGATTTAACCTGGAACCAATTAGACCCAAAATTGCTTGGTTTAGGCGCAGATTCGGTTTATCCGATATCGAAACGCTGCGTTATTTAGACAGTGGTTGATGGTACAACTTACCCCAATAATAGGATTAAAGAGAACATAAATTGATTGCTACATTATAACCAGGGTTGCCATACCGTTCTTATTTCTAAGATTTGGCCTTATTTTGAAGGCCAATGTCGTTTAAAAAATCATTATCCTTGAATGTCCTTCCTTGTTTTTGACTAATCCTAGACCAGAGGCTACATAATGTTATAAACGGTGAAAAACATTTGAGTGAAACAAGTAGCTAACCGTGAGCAGTTGTTGGTATAAACCAGTGGTTCTCAACCGGTGGGAAATTTAATGTTTTTTTGGGGAAATTATGTAAGTCAGGTAACCAAACTCGGGCCCGAAGGTCTAACCCGGCTTTGAATTAATCGTTGAAAGTTGCTTTCCTAAAAATTTTCCTCAACAACATGTTAGAATAATTTTTAACCTAGTTTTACAAGACGCATAAAAATCCAAGGCCGTTTGTTACATCACAGACATGTCTGAAAGTATCAATGACTTTGCTATTGTGCGCGAATAAAGGCCTTTCCTTTGTTGATTGTCATACAATAAATGACTATTGCAAGCAGAGGAAACTCTTCAATATTCCAAAAACTTTAATCTCTCACAGAAGCACTATTTAAACTGAATAAGATTGCAGTATATACCTTTGGGGTTCCAGACAAAATCGCTTCACAAAATTATTTAATTTACAGAACATTTTTTTTGTTAACGTAGGGCACAAAACATCATGAAAATAACAGAGGGAGCTAGTTCGAAGCTAGTGATTGACTTTAGTGGGAAACCACACCAAAAAGGTTAAGAACCACTGGTATAAACCATAAGGTTAGCCTACCTCAAAATGATTTGATGTACAAATTTGGTAATGAAACGTACAAAATTCGGTTTAGAAGCATATTTTCTGCGGACTAAGTGAAGATCCGGTTTAAACATTTCGATTCAACCGAAGCTATTTGTTAAGAAAAGCATTGCAAATCATTTAGATCTCAAGTTTTGTTTCGAATTAGGCCAGGGGTCACCAAACTACGGCCCGCGGGCCGGATCCGGCCCTCGAGATCATTTCATCCGGCCCCCGACCACATTTTTTGGTTTGCCAAATCGTATTGATAACTTTGTAACATTCAAAAAATAATCTACTCCTTACGAAAGTTTTCCTGTCGCGATATGTAGAATTGATATTACCTAGTTTCATAGGATTACAACGCTCAAGATTGATCCAAAGCCGGTTTGTTATGTCACAAATTGGACTACAAGTGTTAATTGTGTGCAAACAATTGCCTTATTTTGTTAGTTGTGACGTAATTTTCAAGCATTGCTCGTATGATGAGACCAGCTGTACAGTTTAACAGTCGCATTACCAGATTTTGAATGGGATTGTGGAAAGACCATCTCTTGGCGCCCCTATAAAAATCGCTGGGGCATGTAAACTATGCGGCCCGCGCGAATCAATTTTAAACTTTCCGGCCCGCAGTGTAAAAAGTTTGGTGACCCCTGAATTAGGCGAATATCCGGATTAAGCGAGGTTCACTGTGGCGTACGTTTACTTTTCGGCCTGCTTAGCGACTAGATACATTTGCGGGTTAAATTCATAAATATGAGTCCAAAATACAATTTTGCTGTGAAAACTCGCACAGAGTAGCACAGAATATAGTTTTTTTTCTTTGCTTAAAATAACCATATACTGCTTTAACTTAAACACCAGTACAACAGAGTTGCGTATCTCGATGCACGTGTTCATCAGAAGCTTTAGACTTGCTAAGCTCTTGACGGCAAAGGCTACTAAGTACACTGAGAATTGTATCAGCCGCAGAGGACGGTGGTAGCCTTGGTTACTCCCTTTGCACTTTATTGCCAAACTTAAATAAAATGTATAATACGAATAATCAAAAGTCGACTCCAATCTCGACGGTCTTTGACGCAAATCCCCAAAATGTGGTCCGCAGAATTTTGAAAAATCGGTAACGTGGCCTTCTTTTAAAAAAAAAACTGTCGTACTTCAATGAACCACTTTGCAAAACAAAAAATATAACAAACTATTACAAGACGAATATTCAAAACCTTCCAACCTTAAAATACTAAGCGCTGTTTTTAAACTGATAGCTGTCCTCTGTAAACGTAGATCGCTAGGCCAAATGTATATACCCAACAGCAATTATAATGAAATATCTTCATTACAACGAACGCCGTTGTTTCCTGTATGCGAGGAGCCGTTTATTCTATTGTTAATTCATATGGCTTCACGATTGTGCCCAATGACTAAATTGTTATTCAATCGGGTTTTAATATTTCATATCATTACAATATGCTATGTTCACACGGCAGTGACGAAGCCAATGATGTGACTGAATCGTGCGTGAATCGGGTTTAAATCTTTATGTGCTTACAAAGCGTGTATTTTGTCAATATATATGCGAAAAAGATTTGGCTTTATACGTTCGCCCTTCTCATTAGTCTACATCAGTGATTCTCAACCGCGGCTCTCAGGGCCGCATGTGGCTCCAAACCACTTATTTTGTGGCCTTCATCAGACCTCAGAGAGTCACCAAAGATTTTAATCTTGTGAATACCAAAAATAATAATTATTGTTACCATAAAAGCTATCGATGTTTCGAAATGGGCTATTTGAGAAGTTTGCAATGCAGTATATTTAAACACTATCATTATTCAACCCAAACAACTCATTACCGAGCATAACGTACAAAGTTATGTGTTTGTTATATTATTGTGTCTCATCAGTCAGAATAAGTATTCTTTCTGCAGAGAAGTGTTATCAACGGAGCAGCTATGCAGATTCTTTTAGTTTGCTGCACCCTTTTTTATTCGTTTTTTTGCGGCTCCTTACACACTTGAAAAACTACCTTTTGGCCCCAACAATAAAAAAGGTTGAGAACCACTGGTCTACTTACATGACGTATTTGTGACTACATATCTTGATGACGTCAAGAATGTCCTGAGTGACATTAAGTTTTTTTCGCTATAATTTTAGTTAGGTTGAACCCATCGGGTGTTACTGGGTGGCGTAAGAGAGCCAAAATTCGTGGCTCTGGAAAACGCTAAGGAGAAACGGGGTTCGAACCTACGGCATAAAAAGCATTAAGCACCTACAAATAGTAACGCTGATTGTCCGATTTGGTAGTCATAATGGGAATTAACCAACCTTTTGTAATAAATATTATTGTTTTTTTTTAGAATCTTGTACTTAACTTCAACGAAACATTATGGAAGCGCGTTGATGCTTATGGGCGTGAAAGAATGGCGAATAACCTAAACGCATTTTTAATTTAACTTTTAATTTCTTTACTGCCTAAAACACAAAAACAAATACTTAAAAAAATAAAACAAAACTTTTAGACAAAAAAATATCTGATGTAGTGTACCTGGGCATTAAGGTCTACCTCAAATATATTCCCTGCAACAAAAAACTATCAAAGAGGTCGAAGTTATGTATACCGTTGTGGGTACGTAGCCTATACATTTTAAAATTTGATGGGATCAGAATCTTTTTTCTTATACATTCAAAGACATAAACGACCTGTTTGTTTTGTAAGACATTGTTTTAGTTGCAGAAAATAGATTATGAGTGGGCCTTTATGAAAATCTATCTTGAAAATACATTTGTGTTATTGCCAATACGAAACCGCCGCCTGGGCGAGATGAGTTGATTTAACACCAATTGTGTGTCAAAGGACGTTTCTTTGTGGTATAGCGAGCGCTTGGAGGGTTTGTTCACACAAAGAGAGATTTACACCGATTTGCTGTTGTTTTGGATCTGCAGTTATTCCACGGTAAGGTAAAACAAGTTAGGAATCATACCGAACCCAGCGCTGGCGGTCAGTTCTTGCCGAACAGTAAAAACGTCTGACGCCGGCCTGGGATTTACAATTTGCGCACACAGACCGTAAAACATTGTGTCAAAGCAGACATCAGAGCGTAAAGGACGGTTTTGCGACGGTTGTAAGACTTTCACGATTCGGAATAACTTCCCTTGAACGGATTGACTCAGTTTTGTGGCCTACCGCATGGTTAGATGGCAAATAGAAGATCGGATTTTGTGTGACAATAATACCTTTGCTTTGGTTCTGCACAAATTCGCGCGTTTTTTGTGCGAATTAAACAAGCTTTTGTGCACCTAAAAATCAAACGTTCTTTTCCATTAAACGCACAAACAGCAAATAAATTGAAAACGTTATAGTTACCCAAAAACAGTAAGCCGTTGAATGACATAATTCTAATTTTAGGCGATCTCTTGCTTTTCCAATTGGTAAAAATGCGACGAATTGTTTCAAAACGAAGATATGTATATGTCTAAGTAATGCCAAACAAATATTGCTTTCACGTTCAACCTAACATTTCTAACCATTTATTTACATCACATCTTTTGTTAAGATGAAATATGAATTGATGCTTAAATGCAAGATTTATACAATCGCGTCAAAAAGACCACAATAAAGTATACGACGGAGACAAAAATCTCAGTTGAAGCCAATACAATTACACAAAGAATTTGGACAGTCAAAGTACAAAGAAAAATATAAATCGTTATAGTTGGTATAAAAAATGACTGTTGTATTGAAACGAGGCAAAACAACGCTTGCCTCAGGGTTGAAAACAATTTTGTACTTCTATAACTTGTCGCAAAATCAAAGGCCCGACTGGGCTTGTTTGCGACGAAAACGAGGTGTCCGGTTTAGGCAACTGGATTCTATTTCAGTAAGCGATACGGCAAGTCGTATGTCCACAGGTAGAACGTTCATTTGTGCGGGGGAAAAAGTTTTCTTCCATTCAAAGGTGGCGGCGCGTTCGGTTGTTGAATCGCGCATGGAATGGAACTTGTTAATTGAGGTGTTATGATGTGCATCAGACTCTATTAGGGAATGTGGGCACACGACAAATAGATTGAGTTCGGGTAGGCTAGTTTTGGTAGCGTATTTGGTGATTTGAAAACACTTTAGTGTACTTTGTGATTTAAAAACACTCTAAGTAGAAGTTTATAGTGGACAGACTAGAAAAGCATGATTTATAGTGCAACGTTATGTAGTTAATACTAAGCTCCCAAAAAGGTATTTTGAATGTTTTACACTTCTCCTATTCTATGTTTAACTATGTATGTTTCCATCTTATCAATCAAGGTGGTTACCAAACACGTGGTATTGTCGCTAGGCAACGTATTGACCAATAATGGAAATGTCAAACTTACCGATGATCTCAGCAACGCTCTATTGGAAAACATAACAGCAGTTAGTTAAACGTTTTTAATTTATTGCTCTTTGAAAATGCTGTATGCGGTTCTATGTGTTCTAAAGTATAAGGTTTTATGTATTCAAGATACAAATTCTTCTTATTAAACCGGTTTAAAATGATTAGGAACGCCTGATAAACCAGAAAACACTTTTAGTGCGTTGATTGACAGCCGAATGGGGGATAAAAATTGCGCCTATGAAGCGGTAAAAGCAACACCGCCAGAAAAGGCATCGGGCTTTGAAGTACAACAAAAACACATACCTACCCTGAAGCAATGGTCTCGCTGGCGGCAAGGCAAAGGCTACTACAACTGTTAAAGGTGGCCGCATTTGAATGAGCTGTCAGATTCAGTACCAGACGTGAAGCATTTTACACCAAAGTTAGAAACGCGACAGTTTAACGTGTTCAAGGACAGAGTGTAGAACAAGACAGGTAACTGTAACTCGAGCAGTAAGTGACTGGCTGACTATGTTGTTTGACTATAGTCAATAGCATGACCGCCTATTTGAAGACGTCAAGTCAGTTTACTACAGAGGCTGTACACGGTGTTTTTTAACTGTTGATGTGAATTTGCGTAAATGGAAAAGTTCCATTCTATTATGCTATACTTGTAAACCATCAACATGGGTACTAACTGTGTCAAGTATTGAAATAGTTGGTATGTTGTAATGTAATGTTACACAGTAGAAACATCGGTAAACGCCAAATAGGGTGAACACTTAACGAACAGATCATTGCTCTATAAACTACGCCTACGCAAGCGATGACGTCATTGTTACCATAGTTTTAAAGGTGACGAAGTTTTATGACAACTTGGTCTCGCAAACTTGTAAAATTTTAAAAACTCGTAGTGCCTCCGAAGAAACTATTGAGCAAAATTGAGCACTGCGTTCTTAATCGACGTAATATCAACACCTCTCGTTTTGAAGAAGCGAAATAACGACATGGTTTGGGTTTTCAGGTTTGAAGTATCCAATCTTATGTGATTATGAAAACACTTATGTTACCGACATGTTGGTACGGAATTCGACTCACCTGTCCTTCGTAGAAGTCGAGGACACTTTACGTGCTTTTCCCTGTTCGATTTTTGCGACATAAAAGCCAACGACATCTGAAACTAAAACCCCTCCAAATTTCGATTCCTTAATTCACGAGCGTTACAAATTAAAACCATTTGCGAGACTACTTACCTTATCGCACCTGTGTCTTTCGTTTGCGAAGCGCACCGACCTGGCTTTTGTTCTCACATTAGCTAATGACTCGACCAATTAGTTTGGTTTGCGTCTCGAACTCTTGTACAAACATTCGCCAACTTGCAATGGGTTTAATGCCGATTATAAAATCGCAGACACACTAATTTCGTGAAATCAGTTGCAAGCCAGCGGCCTGAAAGCAACATGCTAACAGCGAATTTTACAAGTGTTGTTAATTGTATTTTTAGGGAGACTTTTTTATCAAATATAACAGACAGTCTCTTAGTTTAGAACACGTTTTAGCTCGATTTTCCTACTTAATATATCGTGTTTTGCAAATTTTGCATCGGTAATAACATAAATCTTGCTTTTACGATAAATTTTTGGTCTCTTTGTATTTAAGTAAAACGGAATACTTTTAAACAGGCCCATTTCGCTGTT
The DNA here is from genome assembly GCF_965637545.1 of Phallusia mammillata. Taxonomy (NCBI): domain Eukaryota; kingdom Metazoa; phylum Chordata; class Ascidiacea; order Phlebobranchia; family Ascidiidae; genus Phallusia; species Phallusia mammillata. The sequence continues at coordinate 5,100,899 of NC_137257.1, read as the reverse complement.
TTTTTACAGAAAGACAAATTATTCGTCTAATCGTTAAACAATTATTTCATTTCAACAAATAGCATTTTGAAACTTGAAATTATATTTTTAGTTTTTCAAGTCTGTGGCATAAGTGGAGAGAAAATATCTCAATTTTTCTATCTACTTGAGTGAAAACAAACAAACGCTGTAAAAACCTTAATATTAGAGCATTTAATTTATACCGGTTGTTTCTGCATCGTGAAAACTGATGCTTAGACGGTGTGTCGCAGTTTGCCTGGAGAGATACAAATGCGTCAATCACACAGGATTAGAACTTGGCAACTTTTGTATGCCGCTGCGGGAGATTAAAGCGAGGTGTAATGAGTTTTAGCGCAGAATGAACATGTATCGAGCACCTTTGATTAGAAACCGACTTCGAGCTGCATGCAATCAAAAATATATTTAGGTATTTTGTTTGTGTTTGATTTAATGTTAGCCTGCAAAAATCAGATTTTTTGAAGTATAAAGCATTTTGTTGATATTGTTCATTTAATTTTGTTTTCATAAACCTGTTTTGAAAGCAGATTATTATGTTTAATGTTGTTGGTATCTTGACAGATCTGTACTTCGGTGGTTATTTTTAGCAAAATGTAACTTTGGCTTAACAAAACAATTGATTTAGTATTACAAATTTGAAGTGCTATATTCCGACACCCGCAAACAGCCTTGATTCTTTGGCCGTCTGCTTTTGTCTAATCAGCAGTGGGGTATTTGTATCCTAAGCCGATTTAGTTATTAGCTGACCCGTCGGCTCGATTTGATGTCGGTTTTCCAATCCCTATAGTCCCCGGTAAATCGCATTTTACGCATTTTGTGTAATAGAGTCGATTATTTCTAAGATGAAACGGTAAAATGCAGCAATTAGCACAAGATCTAAAAGCGGTTCCTTTACAAGTTGTGATAATCCGGTATTGCGCAGTACGTGCATGGTGGCGGCTTCTCTTTGTTCTTATGTGTGTAGCAGGCGATAGGACCGCATTCAGGTCTAGTGGCCGTGTAAGCTCATAGAATGAAGACAACTGGTCCAGTGTATGCATTTTTGTGTTCAATGGGGACGTTTTGTTAGCAAATATGATTTGAGTGTATCAGATTGAGTTAAGTTTAACATAAAAGTTTGTACAGAATCGGTTTCAAAATCCGAATGTATTTCTTGATCAGCGATAATTTATCATAAAATTTGTTGCCTAGATTGGGTTTTCATATAAAGTAAGTTGTAAAATTGAGATAGCAGTTTATACGTGTAGACGAACAAGTTGTAAGGCACTTTTAACCTCAGTTGTATATTTCTTGTCCTAAAAGATGTCGTGTAACGGGGCTTAAATGTTAGTTTTGGGTCACCTCATTTTATTTCTGAGTTATATATAAAGAATAAAGTTTACATTCTTGCACACAAGTATTTTGCAATGCGACTTTGTAGAACTTGTTTTCGCATCTGCCATTTAACTTGTCCGCATTTCAATTCAAACGTAACGGTTCGAGTCAACTTAGGTTGGTTACAGCACGACTTGTCTGTGGTTTGCAGTTTTCATCGTCTCGTTTTTATCGCAGATTCAGCGAGAACTACTGATATGCAAACAACTTGGTATTAAATCCTGAACGTTAGAGGAAGAAAGATTGCAAAAAATGTTGGCAAAACTGTTGATTGCCTTGAGTTTTGCGATTTTGTATGGTCCAAGCCCTACTATGTCGGGATCTTACGAACTGAGCTACTACCGAAGGCGGGGGCACATTTGCGAACCAATACAACAGGACGCATGTAAAGGTGAGTGACGTCATGTTGAAATGACGTAATAGATGAAAAAGTTTTATGAGGTGCAACTGAAAAGGTCTGCCTATTCAGGTAGAACTAGGAATAAAATGCGTGATGTCATATTGAACTGACGTAATATATGTAAAGTGCAACGTCACTTATTCGGGCCACATGAACAACCTTTTATGTGGTGCAACTGAAAAGGTCTGCCTGTCCAGGTAAAACTAAGATCAAGGCGCATTTCACCGCCTTGTGAACCCGAGGCCAAATGCGCACTTGAGTTAATTTGTTGTCCGGTATTCGACATGCTATTGCGCTTGATCAAAACCACACAACAAGATTCCTTTATATGTGCTATGTCCAAAACGTTACATGTTTGCTACATGTGCTTGCCTATAGGACCAGCGTTTTAAATTGTATAGCAACGCACCCTTTATTACACCTGAAAAATGACTTTACCAAGTGGTTCGTAAGCCGCTTTAAGGGCTTTGATGGAAATTTTGTAATGTCTTGAGATTATTAAATGGTTTCAAGCAAGCTTGAGTAAAACCTTTGAATTGAAGTGTACAAAAATCAAGAACTACTGCTCCTATCCCAAGCAAAAGAAATAATTCATCATGAAAAAAAACTTTTTTAAAAGGATTAAGCAAAATGTTGTTTAAATTTCTGTATCTTGTTTTTTGTTGTTCAATATGCTATTACAACTTTGTTTTTCAGGTTTTAACTACAATCTCACGATTATGCCAAACACTTTTGGTCATGAAAGTCAGACAGAGGCATCTGCCCGCTTCATGGAATTCGATTTGCTTCTGCAAACTAAGTGCTCTCCTCATTTACGTTTTTTCCTCTGTACACTTCATTTTCCGCTCTGCGCTGCACAGGTAAAACCAAACATGATAACTGCGTTTTAACAGCAAATTTGACCCAATTAAATGATAATATTTGTCCAACAACAAGAAAAAGAACAGTTCGGTAGCCTACTCTTATTTCACCCAGCAAACAATGACTAAATATTGGTCGAAAACGCAATAAAATTTAGCATTTTTTCACAAATGAACTTTTTGGGTGGATTTGTTGTGAAAATAAGATCTAAAGTTTTTAAATGTAATAGTAAAGTTTCATCCACCTGCATACCGGTTGAATTGTTTTAGGAATAGGTTCCCCAATTAGCTTGTAATAAAAGAATCCAGTTTTCCGTAAATCAGCATATCTGACACACAAAAACATTCTAATACACTTTTAACAGAAATATGGTTAAAAGATTTACCTTTATTTGCATGCAAAAAATATAAAAATGAAGTAGCCGATTTAAACTTTTTCTTGCCTTTTGTGCAGGTAAGCGTTGGGATTCCAGCTTGTCGGGCAATGTGTGAAGAAGTCCGAGACCAATGTTCGCACGTGATGTTGGCCGTTGATAAAGAATGGAGCATCGATTGTTCTCGTCTTCCTTATAAGAGCGACACTGATCGGCTTTGCATGCAACCTCCGGGAATGGCCGCAGATCGAGAAGAAGAAGAAGAAGAAGAAGAAGTCATTGATCCTGTGATCTCTCTGGATCCCAAACATCCAGGAAGTGATGAGGAAGGTGATGATGGGATCTTAAGTCCGAATCTTGGTACTCCAGTTAGAGTGGACTTGTATCCTGAGAATCCGATTAATGTTGAGATCACCGATATTTCAGTTGATCATCCAGATACTGTCTATCCTGTTGAAATTGATGATTATCATCGAGGTGGGTGTAATATTGAATTTGCATTTCCAGTTTCGGGCAAAGGTATCATCTATTCATCTGTCGTATTTTTTTGTGAAAAAAAATTAATCTGTCTTTTGTTGATGTTAATTGCAATTTAAGGCACAAGAATTCGTCGTTTTTTTAACAACACCAAACGAAAAACAATTTGTTGCCAAACTTTTTTAGTAAATTGCTTTTCAAGCGCAAAGGGTGCGAAATAAAAATAGAAGTAACATTTTAAATTTTACTTTCTAGTTGACAACCAAGACTCAGAGCACGAGGTGGATCACGTGGAAACAGAAAATAGTCTCGAACCAGACGGACATGACGTCAAACCGACCAAACCTCCACCGAAATGCAAAAATCCGATGAAATTTCATTTTGCTAAAACGTAGGAAGTCTATTGAATTTTGCACGATGGCCTGTTACGTTTTAAAGTAGTTTGTGACAAATACCTAAAAGCAATGTTATTTATCCGTATCCGTGACGGAAAGTATCAAAGAAAAATACCAACTATCCCTTTTAACGAAATAAGTTTTTCTGAAGTTGAACAATTTTCATCTTAAATTCGATCTCAAATATAAGAAGCTTTAAACTAATTGCGTGAAATATTTCGGTCTTTTGACAAATATATTATCGAAGAATCTTTGTTTTTTTTTGGTGGGAACACCCCAACTTATCAATTTCTTTAGGCCTCTTAAATTGTTTCGTTTCATGAGCAGAGTCAGCGGAGGCGAATGTTTACCAAGGTGTGATGAAAACACTGATGTCTTCTTCAGTTCGGAGGACAAAGCTTTAGCATATTGCTTGCTGACAGTTTTCGCCTTTTTTTGCTTTATCTCCACTGCCGGGAGTGTTTTCACCTTTACCATTGATTCCAAGCGTTTTAAGTGAGTATTTGTTCTTGTTTTCGACAGTACCCGTGAGTTTTTGCCTTTAAAAGCACATCCAACTTTTTATTTTTTTATTTCCAAACTGTAAAATAAGTCCGATTTGATTTAAAGCTTTGTTTATGAAATATTGTATGTAAAACCTGCATTGAAGGCCCATCTACTATATGGTGTCCTCTGCAATTAAAATTAAACGGAACGAAAAAGTCATAAAATTGTTAACCCTCAGTAATAATTTGGAATCGGATGAGACCAGAAACCTTTTTTCTCATACAATATATGCGATGTGCCCAATACTTTCTGGTACCTTCAATTGATTTATCTAATGTTCATGTAATGAATTTCATTTACAGTCAAATGGCCAGCAAAGATTTTACTTAAAGGTTCCTTTGCTTGTTGTATTTAGGTACCCGGAACGCCCAATCATTTTCCTATCCTTCTGTTACCTCGTCTATTCGTCCGCATACTTGGCCCGTGCATTGGGAGGTCCTGAGTCCTCCCTAGCATGTATGCAGGCACAAGTGGAAGCAGAAACGGATGCGGAACCAGCTAAAGAGCAAGTCTATCATCTTGTGAAATCCGGTCTTGAGGGATCAGCCTGTACAGCCGTGTTCTTTCTTCTTTACTACTTCGGAATGGCAGCAGCAGCATGGTAGGTTGTGTACTCCAGTGATGTCGGTTGGTTTAAATGCAAGATTAAAACTATAAAACGGTTTTGCGTTGTGGAAAGTTTTAGCAAAATGTTTTCACTTTCTATGGGATTTGAACCAATGACTCTCTGTTGTCTAAACCTTGTCAGATATTTTTATTTGTGTTTGAGTTGGCTGTTCCTTCGACCAACGGTTTAAAACCGGTAGGTTCTATTTTTTTCGTACGGTTAAAGTGCAATGGCTGTGTTAATAAATACCTAGAAACCTATCTTCTAGGCGTACAAATATGTCTTTGGGACACATATACGGATCTATTCATGAGTTTAACGATGAAAATAACGGCCCTAATCGTCGTAAAAAGCGACACGCTTTATGGCTCAGACAGGTGTAACTGATGTGGCCATTCATTATCACTGATGATGGCTGTGGTATTTGCCGCAAAGTCTAAATAAAAAAGCATGTCGCTTTTTACATCTATTTGGGCCGTTATTTTCATCATCAAAGATGTCTTATTAAGGTACAAAAACGCAAATTTTATTGCTCAAACATCTTTACAAGATTTCAAATTAAACAGGAATTCAAAGGTGATTTTAAAAATAAAAGGTTATTGCCTACGTGATACCTAGCTAAAGATCTGTCTATAGGTTTTGGCAAAGAAATCTACTTTTATATGAAAACCCATTACAGCGTTTTACAAAGTTACAAGGTATGTTAAATCTTGCGTATTGAAATCGTTGGTTATACTGCGGCGCTTAAAGTTACGAGGCTATTTTATATCTTCGTTGCTTTGATGTTTGGATCGAAGGTCGTCCGGTTTACGCTCCCTATTTCAACACACGTGATGTCACAATGCCCACGCGATAAGTGATAAAATATCAAAGAACTATCTTGTGATTTATTGTGTGGATAAAAAGACAAAGGTTAGAGGAAGGTTATGTTTTTTGTTGTTGTAAAGATTTTCAAAATGAAACAATTTGTTTTGACATCTTAAAGGCATTTAGTTTTATGCATCTATATACTTTAGTTGTTATATTTTAGATCAGTATTTGCCTCTTTATCAGTAAGTTGACATATCATTTGAAATAAGCGCTTTACGAATCATTTTCGTGGATACTATGCGGATTTTTAACCATTACGCAAAGTTGCAAGTATGTTTTATCAAAAAATACTTTAAAAAACACATCATTTTTTCCTACCCACAAGGTCACTTTTAAGCGAGCAATTTTTTAGCTACCTGACGATTTTGCGAGTTAAATGACGTAAGCCGCCTTGCCGTAACTTTATCTTCAACTCAAATGGCTTCATTCGCCCCGCGGGCCTTGCTAGTGTCATATTATAGAATAACTTTCAAACGTCTAATGCAGTCAATTCGCCCGAAATCGATTTCGCCGGGGCTGAGAGCATCAAAACACAATAAACTGCTGCAATTTGTGGTCACCGCGACAGCAATTGTTGTGACGAGCCCTTACGGGTGAGATCTTGATATTTCAATTGTCCACCACAAAAAGGAGACTACCCGATAATTGAAGATTTTTTGTCAGTCACTTTTATTAGAATTTCAATTTTTGGTCTCGTCACGTTTTTAGCGAAAACCATAAAAGCATTATTTCTTATCTTATCGTAGTTTGGAGAAGTTGAATTTGGATATTTGTTGAAGATATTGTCGAAAAAATTATAAGTTATTATCCATGTATACGCGACATACAATTCCCTACAAAAAATATATGAAATTATATCGCAAACAAAGAGGGGTAAAGCAATATTATTAGTTTAAAATATGTTTTTAAACTTTACGACTCGTGCCATACATCAATAAAAGGAACAAAATAACTTTCTTACACCAAAACAATACCAGATTTGAACAAAAGACTGTTTTCTATTATTCGACAGACGGTTTTCTATTGTAACTTACATGAATGGAAAACGCGACTAATTAATTTCATCATTATTTCGTCAATTTGTTAACAAACAAAAACTTTCTCACCCTCTTAACTTCTAATTGCTAGACACAACCGGTCATTTCGTCACTAATCGCCAAACAAGATGAGAGCTATGAATAGACACTTAACTATCGGATGCAGGTCGTGTAAACAAGTGCGCTCTTATGCGCCCACGTGAAACTAAATACAACTTCTGTCGAGTATCTAAACACACCTGCAAGTTTAAGTGTTAAGTCTGAGAACAACGGTGAAACTCCATTGTTTACCATAGAAGGGCTGCAAATAAATTATTTGCAACAAAGTTTGTATGTCTTATTGCAGGATCACAAATTTTGCAAAACTCGTTTTTTAGTGTACAGTAAGATAAAAAGATTTTTATCTTTTTTTGGTTTTTATTTATTTTGTTTTCACATATTTTGTTTTATTTTGACACATGAAGTATGACAAAATGTGGTCACACAAAACTTCGATTTTGGTGTGAAAAACTCTCCATAGGCGTGTTAGGCGCATTGGATGCCTCCGTTCACACAATTTTCATCACAAAATGTGCGGATATGTTTAAGCCTAAAAAATTATGACAGATATTGACCTAGGTATCAGTTACAAAAACAAAACTTGTTTTTTGTTCTTACATTCGAAATTCAAACTTAAACTAGGCTACGTTTTCTTTGGTCTCTGATTTTTTGGTTTCTTTAATAAATATATGATCCACGCCGATTTCAAGTCCGTGCGTCGAAGCGAGAAGCTTTAACAGTAAAAATGTGAAATTTTTCTCTGTTGTCTTGTATCATCCGTTGAGTTTTAACATTTTCACGTAGCACAGCTAGGGTTTAAGCGTTGAGCAAATAGATTGAGTCATTTGATGTTAAAGCGCTTTGCGGCTTTTGTTGACATAGGGATGGTTCAGTTTAACAGATTTTAAAGCACATACGTGTGGACACAGAATATGTTTGTACATTTTTTATGACTTTATTCACATAGAGATGCTAAAAGTGTAAATAGAAGCACATTTTTTGCTGTAAGTTTTTCTTAAAACTGTAAAAAATCCTCGATAAAGCCACTATATTGTTTGCACATTATGAAGAAGAGACAGCGATTATAACAAAGTTTTTTTTTAAAATTAAAGCAGAAAATTTTATTTACATTTCAATCCCTTTGTTTTCAAATTTCCAAAACTGGTTCTTTCTTTCGAACTAGTGCTAAGTGGCTTTACCCTTCGTTTTCAAATTTGTTGAAATTTTTCAGCCAGCAACGGCGTTGGTTGATTTGTATTTCAATCAGTTTGTTTTCAAATTTCCAAACATGTTTCTTTCCTTCGAACCAGAGCAAATTTGACTTAACCCATCATTGTAAAATTTGTTGACATTTTGGTACCAGGTCTACTTGTTTCTCAAACAGTTTGATTTTCAATTCTTGTATACTACAAACCGTTTCTCAAGTCGCATTCTTAGGTTGTAAATGAGTCAGTCGGCAAAACTTTCCGACACGCGCTAATGTTAAACATCAAACAGACCCGCCGACAACATACGAAACGATACAGGAGACTGAAAAATATCGCGCTCGAGTAACAATAGAAGTCGAATGTTCCGATACAAAGATCGACACGTTTGTGTTGTTTTTCTCGAGCCCCGACGCAGAAACTTTGCGCCGCCCGCTGTCAAAACGGCTTGGAACTAACAAAGCGGTCATCGGGTAATAGGATTTCATGTAAAACTCGTTGAAAGCGGTTGGTCTAGTTTCAGCCCATTCAAAGCTTCCCCTTTCATATCAATTAAGCTATGGACCCAGTTTCTAGCACTTCGGGTGCTTAGAGCGGTGTAGACGCCGTCGCGCTCAGTTGACAATCACTAGGAAACAAGATACCTATTGGGACGTGACAACACTGGGGCGATTTTGCCCCACGAGCCCCCGTCCGCCAAACGGGGTTTTGATTTGCATGCCGTATCGCCGGTCCCACACGAGGCACGTGATTTTGTTAGTTTGATCTTACGTCACGCGCTGTTACGTCATTGCGGATGTAATGACGCGCTCGGGAAATGGTGAAATTCAAGGTCAAGTGGAAACGTTTTGTTGTTGCGATTTAAGTGACTTTTTTTCGTGTTTTTTGTCACAGTTAAGTGTGAGAAGCAAAGTGTTTTCTGGTGAAAGTAGTGCAGTCAGCGCCTTTACAAAACAACAACAAAGATCGTTTGAAAACTCAATTAGGTCAAAAATTTAGCGGCCTATTTCTACTCGAAAAGTTTAAGAAAAAAAAAATTAACTTAAGAATAAAATGGATTCAGGCTTACAAATGTACAACAGTTTGTTCGTAACGACTATTCTCCAAAAAAAAACAGCAAAAAACTTTTTTGCCTTGGTCGAGATTTTTGCTTGGTCATAATATAATACTCCGCCGTTTTCTCCATACAAATTTTTACTCATTTGCTGCACTGTTACATTTGACACTGGAGTTCACTAAAAACGAGCATCTTTCGTCGTCCCTGTAATAGCCCAGGTTATTTATCAAACTTTTTAGCGTCTCCGCTATGTTGACTTCACGCTGTAAGTCTCGCATAACCCCCGACTTACAACAAACGTTAATTCTGCCGTAACATTACAATACAAACTTATTCATTCGCAGAGCACTTAACGCTAGAGAATTCACTTTGTATCGTTCAGAGACATTGAAAAATCGGAGATGTTAAAAAGGTTTCATATTGATCCCTACCCCAAGGTCAAATGAAAGTTAAACACCTTGCATGGTTTTAAGCGGTATTTTGCTAAGTTGCAATTCTGCAGGCGTCTGAAAGTTGTCCCTTTGTTTATAGTCGATTTTTAGTGAGACTTTTTTTTTCTTGTGTACGCCAAGGTATATTTTAAACACTGACAAACACAATTTTGGGTCGTAAAATTTGGCCTAATTGCTTCTAGGTCTATATAAAACATAAGCAATATTTAAACCGACCAAGAAAGATTTCTTAATTAAGGTTAATTTACAGAGTAGCTTTGAGCATAGAAATCATATTATTAAGTTTATGATGTTTATGTTTTAGGTGGGTGATTCTCACCTTTACGTGGCTTCTCTCGGCCGGGTTCAAATGGGGTCACGAAGCGATCGAAGCTTACAGTTTCTACTTCCACATGGTGGCGTGGTCGCTCCCGGCAGCTCAAACTATCGTAGCGCTTGTGCTGGCAAAGGTGGACGGCGACGAACTGACAGGTAAGACTTGATTCATAGGGTGCTTTGATGTATTGTATTACTGACTGTATGCAAGCTCTGTGACTGTTTTGTTTTTTCTTGAGCTACTTTTGAAATCTGTGGCTGGTTATCCTGACGTTAGGTTCAACGCATAAAGTGCTAGGTTAGCTATCGGGTAACCCACATACATTGAAATCTTTTTTCGGGGTTCCACCACTTGGTTCGAAGTCAAACCCTCGAAACTTCCACAAAACCTTAACCATACACTCTTGGACAGCACGATAGAAATAGTCAAAAAATGCTGCTGCGAAAATGATAAAATGTGGGTTCACGGGACATTGACTTAATGCGTAACTTAACTAACAACAAAATTGCCATAAATGTAGGCCAAGTATAAAATTTGCACTCGCAAAAATGTGTTGGGCATTTTGTACTAAAATGATGTAGACACAAAGCTAATTTTTCTTTACACACTCAGCTTTACTCGTTTAGTCCAACAAGTTTTGATGCCATGTCGGTGTATTTCGGCTTACAACACGAAATAATAAAACTAAAACATAAGATGAACATACATTTTAAGCGTTTAGCGTTGATATAGATCAGCTATCACGGCTACGGTGGGCCTGGCGTATTATGAGGAATACACATAATTGTGAAATATATCTTTCCATTTTTCATGAAGAATATTTTCATGAAAGATAAGAATATGTTTCCACTTTCCATGAAGGATATCATGAAATGTTTTTTAAATTGTGGTCACAAGGCACAGTAACAACCGAATCGCTATCAGCGCTCAAAACCTGTGATTGTAATTTCCTCTCGAAGCCCGTAAAAAAACAAAGGCATCATTTTATAGTGCTTGAATTCGCAAGAGCGATCCGTCGTTCCTTTGTAGGTCGAACCACTTAAAATCGACGCGATTTTATTGAATTAACAAATTCTGGTACTTTGCCACTTTTATAGTTTCCCGTTTTAATAGTGGCTTGACCCAATTCTCCTACTTCTGATAATTCTGTTGGCTCAGCAATTTTGCGCTGTGAGCCCAAACCGATTTGAACTGAGGATCGGTTAATGAATCATCTCTCTAGGGCACTAAAGACAGTTTTAAGTCATACAAATTGTGGTAAATGTCCTTAACTACTTCTTATAATTTTAAATATGATTATATAATTATAATCCATGCCAAAGCCATTTGCCAAAAACAATACACTAAATTCTAAGGAGCTGACGTAGCTTCACCTTTGTATTTTCGTGACGTAAATGATGACCTGGATGACGTCACCAAATGTCCTTGGGCACTACTAACATCTATGACCTTGTAAATTAAAGAAATTCTTTGAACCAAACATGTACAAAACAAGCCTTAACATTACTGAACCCAGCGTAAGGTTGTAATTCCTGTTGATTGAAATACCAAGATGTGAATCACACGTTGTTAATCTCATGTTAATTCTGCAAGCCGTGCGGAAATGCATCAATTGTGGTGTGAAGAAGAGATTAAGTTGTGTCATTTTCAAAGTTCATCCAGTTTACTAACGTTTGAAAAAGTCGTAGTTGTGTTGCATAAACAATGCATACATCTTTCGAATTTGATTATAAACTGTGGTACACAAAACACGAACCGAAATAGTTACTTTAATAAGGCGAAATTGAAGTTCAAATGACTTAGAAATCTGCGTAAAGTAATAAAGTATAATTTAGTTTATTCCGCAAAAAAAACAATATTCTGGTCAAATGCAGAATTGGTTAAATTACAAATTGCAAGGTTGCTACTGCAATTTGAAAACTATTGCTTTAACGGGTTATTAAGTAAAAGGTGCGTATTATTGAGCTGTATGCTACAAAGGATGTACTTGAACAAATTGTTTTTTAGGTTTGTGCTACGTTGGGAATCTAGAACCTGATTCGCTGATGTACTTCGTCATAATACCTCTCACATTTTACTTGCTGATGGGCACAGCGGCTGTGATATTCGGGTTTGGAAACCTGTTTAAAATACGTCGAGTCATCAAGCATCAAAGCAACAACAAAGCAGCTATAAACCTTGAAAAGCTGATGGTGAAAATCGGCGTCTTTTCGGTCTTGTACATTGTCCCCGTTGCATGTGTCGTGGCTGTCAACTTTTACCAATACCAAAACTTCTCGGTCTGGGTAAAACGTGCCGAAAGAGAACACTGTCGAAGCGTTTACGATCAACTCTATACTCCACATAACTCTTATGCGCTACCTGGCGGTCAAAATGAACTGTCACAACCATCCGCATGGGATTATGATGAAACAGAAGATACAGACCATTATGAAACGTACAATGATTATGAAGTGGACCCAAGGGTTGATTTAATTCAAGATGGCGGACCACAGAAGGTTCATGGAAATCATGAGGTGTATTGTACCTTGGAAAAGTCGATTCCGTCCTTACCGATCTTCGCTATCAAGATTTTTATGTCCCTTGTCGCCGGTATTACAAGTGGAATGTGGGTGTGGAATGCAAAGACCCTGGATTCGTGGAGAAACCTATTTACATCATGCTGGTGAGGAAATTTTTACAGATTTTTGGGTTTAGGTTGTGAACGTTTGGAAAACAACACAGTATTTACAACTAACATAAGCAAGCTTAAAAATTTAGAAATATGTTTGCTTTTGATTAAAATTCACTATTATAGAGATTTTATTTGAATAAGATACTTTCTATTAAAGCGAAATATACATGCACTATATCTCAAAATCGTGAAGGACGAACGACTAAATGTTTTTAATGAACTTAAATCTATAGACTTAAGGTTCATTATAGTCTTCATCAGCCAAGCAACGAGCTGGGTGATTCTATTTTTAAGTTTATTATTTTTGTGTTTAAATGATTGGATTTGTTTCACTTGCATATTTTACCTCGTCGGCCATTTTGTAGATTTTGACATGAAGCACTTCTATAAAAACTATTATGTTTTGAAATAGGGCCAGTATTGCATTAAGTAAATGCAGCTTTTATTGTTTCAGCAAATGCCGGGGAAACGCCAACCAGTCATCCAACGAAACGCTGAAATACAGTGTAGCGGAGGAGCGAAACAGTAATTGTACGAACTCTCCTCATCAGCAAAGCTCGCGGCACGACGTGGCTTATTCCGTACCACTAGATACCGAACACCGCCAACTCATCCTACCAGTGGATGCGACCAACCAACATCTTGCAGCTACAAGGTGGAAAGCTGCCCCCGAAAACCGGGAATTTTACAGGGGGTGCACAACGACCCCCCGGGTACACAAACCCCATGCGGTTTACATAACGCGACCTCTAAGTTGTGGTTACAACTGTGAGAGGTTGCGCTGTGGACATCAAGCACCACAGCAAATTGAATGCGGTTTTCATGTAATAAGAGACAAACCTATAGACACGAACTACAGGATATCCCCACATAGGGAAAACTCGGTGTAATTTTTTTACCTTTTTGTGTTTTATTGTTTATATTTGATGAAGTCAACCGTACCCTTTTCCACTTTTCAACGCACTATTTGCCTTTAAAATCCGGAGATGTATTTTTTCAGTACTTTTCTATTTATGTGGAATTTATGTTCCGAAGTTTAGTTTTCTGTTATATTTTGTACGTGTTTTTCACCTTAATACATTCGAATAACAAAAACAACTGAAGTTCAGTTTCCGTCAAAATGTAAAACCCCGATCAGAGTTTTATGGATCTTTAAGTAATCTGGTGTGAAAGGCACATATCTCGAGCTGTTTAGAATGTATAAGGATTGTAAAATGCCTCAATATATGACAGCGGTAAGCGGTATGTGTAGTATTTCTTTCCATTGTTTTAGATTTGTATAGCAATTAATTAACCTTGAGCTAATTGCAGTGCCTGTGAGAGTTGCAAAGTAATTCTAGACTGGCGTAATAGGTAGCAACAGGGAGTTGTATGTGGAAGGAAGTGCACTAGAATGAAATGCGTACAGCAGTTTGGCTAATTCGAGTTGTAAATATCTTTCGTAAAAGACGCAAATGATGATATATTGACAACGGTTGGTGCTGCTAGTGACAGCTCGCAAGATTTTATGTTTAAAATTAGGTGTTTGTAGTGAAGCAGAAAAACAGCACTGCCCAAAAGCGGCGACGGCATGATTAGACACGCCTAGTTTGTTTTCACACAACCACATCTTTATTAGGAAAACCTTTATTTAGGAGAAATGTTTGGTCTTCCCCAAATGAACTGCTAGTGTTACACAACGTTACGAATATTCTATGACGCCCATTTTTATGTCTCGGATAGGAAATCGGAGGTAGAAACGGGATATTTACACAAAAGGGAAAAGCGGAAGACAGAAACCGGTCAAAACCAGTTTGAAACTGGAATATTATGGCGAAAACCCCTCTTGCCCCTACGTGCCGGCGCCCATGGCCAAGCGTGGTTCGGGCCTAATATTGTTTGTTTGCAGTACTTTCCTTGTTATATTTCGTTTTCCCTGAAATTTTTTTATGATGGGTGCTGTAGACAAAACAAACCAGTATTGATTGATTGCAACAAAATTGACAAAAAAATATGGCAATATTTTTTGAAATGATGAGAACATATTTTTCAAAAAGGCACAGGGGAGATCGTAATCCGTGTGTAAAAGTTAAGAAAAAGTGTTTCATTCAATGGAAACATTTAAAAAATGAAATATAAATAGGTTATATTTTCCGATTAAAGTCACAAATATTAAGCAATGCTGTGTCTCTGTTTGGCGATAAAAAGTTTTAAAACCAAAAATCGATGAAACAGAATAAGTTTTGAACCTCTGTGAAAATAGCAACTTTTTGGCAAGATCAAATTTGATCATTCTAGTTTGAGTCTGCGAAGACAAAGGTCGAAGATAAATTGAGGTTGGTTTTATTGCTTAATATTCTATAAATTAACAAAGAAAAACGTCAAAAATATCCACCAGATGATTTATACACATTACTGCAACTTAAATGCGCGTTTAACGTGGTGAAAAAAAATAGACTCTTCGAGAAATATCACAACACAAGGTCTGACAATATTTAAACCCACAACAAGACTGGAAACACACTGAAATATTCCCTGTTATATTTATGTTTGCAAGCTCACCAAAGTTTTGACATCCATTATATATTTTAGTTTATATATTTTAGCAGTTTTGCCATGAACTTATACAGATGGTAGATATAAGATTAAATTAAAATTAGCAGTTGCAGAATTTGCTATTTATAGGAGTAAATTGTTGTGTATTACTGTGTTTTGCCACTATTTAGCCCTACTTTTCAAAAATATAAAATCAAATAGGACAAACCTCAAATATCATCTTAAATTGAATCAGATTGTTTAGTTTATACTTTTAATAACATGATTATTCTGAGTGTATTAAATATATTAACATTCCAAAATAGGTTGTAGTGTATGTGCAACAGCAAAATGTGCTAAGCCACCCTTCTAGTGTTTTTAAATGACCTTTTTTAATTTCAACATGGTTGGTTGGATAATATTTATTTAAGTTTAATTGTCCAGGCCAGTGTTACTAATACTTTATACCTCATATAAGTCCTCATACGATTTGCTTAAATAGTAAAAACATTTGCATGATGAAACATTAGAGCAGGGGTCACTAAACTACGGCCGCAGGCAGGATCCGGCCTGTGACCACATTTTTTGATTTGCTGAATCGTATTGATAACCTTATGAAAAGTTTTCTTGTTACGATGTGTATAATAAATATTACCTAGTTTCATAGGATTACAACACCCAGGATTTGATCCACAGGCAGTTCGTTACATCACAGACTAGACCAGTGGTCTTCAACCTGTGGGTCGCGACCCTAAATTGGGTCACTTAAACTTTTTCTGGGGTCGCTGTAAGTTTAATTTATTGGCGTTTCAATTAATTCCTTAAAAAAGATACGTTTTTATTCTAGTTTGCAACCTTTGCTCATGACTTGCTGGCTAATTTTGTAAAGACAGCACTGGGACATATAAATATCATTATTAAACATGTCTGACCCGCAGTGAAAAAAGCTTGGTGACCCCGGCATTAGAGTAATGAAAACAGTTACAAATTGTTTTGTGTGTTATTTATAAGGTGGTCACAAACACAGGTTGTAAAAAAAATTGTGGAGCTGTCATAATATGCTTTTTACAAAACTGTTCTTTTCCTAATCTGTCCCATTACTAAAAACCTGCTTTCTGTTCTAAACCTAATTAATGCTTTTTTGTTTCAGTTTGTTGTTGAGCAAAGAAGGAGCAAGTCACTCACCCCACATCAACTCAAACATGACACCATGTTAAGCTGTCAAGAATAAAGAGACTTCATCACTGCACTGGTGAGTCTAATTGTTTGTCCACTAAAAAAATTAACTTTCGAGTATATACTGCATGTAAACCACATTGTTAGTTTGTATGCTAAAAATGTAATAGTTAATATCTCTGATTTTTATTGTGGTTGAAAAGTTATGTTATGTTTTAGTTTAGTTATTTGTGCTGGTGTTTTAACTGTTTAAACATTGGTCACCTTCCCTGAAGGGGACACATACTGTTTTTGTCTGTATTTTTTTCCCTTTATCTGTCTAATGCTGGTTTGTAACGCTTGTGTGGTGAAGAAAGATTGCTTAAAATTTGGACAGATGTTAGTTATTAATCGGAATTTGATCCTCCTGAAGTTCACCCACAAGCCCTTAAAACGTAATTTTTCAAACGCTGGTTTGGTCAAGAAAGAGTGCTATAAATTTATTCAAATTTACATTGATGTTAGCTATTTGATCCAAAGTTGATCCTCCTTAAATTTGACCCCAACTGACCCAGCGGTTTACCCACAGGCCCCCAAAACGTATTTTTAAAAAACGACTGGTTTGTTGGGGTAATGCTTTCTAATAATTTGTCATCAATAATCTAAAAATAACCACATTTATTTTCCGTAAATCCACACAAACACGCGTATTGGGACCCATTCGTTTCTGTTTGCGAAAACAATCATATAGATCAGGGGTCACCAAACTTTTTTCACTGCGGGCCGGATAAGTTTAATAATGATTCGCGCGGGCCGCATAGTTTACATGCCCTAGCGCCGTCTTTCGAAACATAACCCGCGAGGCGATTTATACAGGGCAGGGGCACCAAGATAAGGTATTTTTACAAACCCATAAAATCTGGTATTGCGACTGTTAAACTGTATAGTTAGTCTTATCTTCAGAGCAAAGCTTGTATATTACGTCACAAGTAACCAAAGAAGGCAATTGTTTGCGCACAATTAACACTTTGTGACGTAACAAACTGGTTTTGGATCAATTCTGGGCGTTGTAATCCTATGTAACTAGGTAATATCAATTCTATATATCCCGACAGGAAAACTTTCTTAAGGAGAAGATTAATTTTTGAATGTTACAAAGTCAATACGATTTGGCAAACCAAAAAATGTGATCGCGGGCCGGATGAAATGACCTCGCGGGCCGGATCCGGCCCGCGGGCCGTAGTTTGGTGACCTCTGATATAGATCAAATGATGTGTATAGTAAATTAGTAAATATGGTACATAGAATATACAAAATGGACATATATCAGAAACCCATCTTTCTAGTTTACATTTTACATAGTTTATATCATGGGCGCAACTAGGGGAGCAGGTTCGTCGGCATGCCAGGTCCCTTTTCTACCGGCGTTATTGCGTATAACGGCTCTCGTACAGCGCCGAAAACACGTTCGTTCGCATCAAAGCTAAAAATAACTTTCAAATTACAGGACCAGGCGCCGGTACAGCAGTAAATCGCTTCATCGGCATGTATTGCGATGGTAAAAACGAAGTTTCTGCGATGTATTTATACTAGTGATGCACCGAAGTTTCGGTTGGCTGAAACATTTCGGCCGAATACGCTGTTTTTTGAAGTTTCGGTTTCGTCCCGAACTTTTTTTTTTAATTCGGCCGAAACCCAACTTATTGATTGCATGGAATTAATGCCTTAACTATTGTATTTACCAATACGAAACGTCATAAATTTAATAGTTGTTGTATCTATAAAATATGACCCACGTTGTCTACAAAATATTACAAGTTTAGTAAAGCTTCTGCATTGTGAAAGTGATTTTAAGTTATCATAACTTACTTCACTTGCATCAACGCCACAAGGTTCAGTTGAAAACATTAATAGAAACGGGGATTTTAGTTTCGGCCTGATTCGGCCGAAATTATTCGGCCTCGTGGCCGAATATGCGCTTTCGGCCCGAACCTTTTTAGGCGGGTTCGGTGCATCACTAATTTATACAACAACCTAAATAACCACAACAACGATCTTTTTGGAACTTGAAAACGTATTTACATAAACCAGGGGTTCCCAACCTGTGGTACGCTGGTACGCGAAGGTTGTTTAGGTGGTACGCGAGTAGCTTTCGTTTTTTTTTCACAAAAATTTGGATTCACAACTTTATATTTTGTTAATCTGGTTTTGTTTACAAAAAAATTCCCCGAGCCTCTTCTTATTGTTACGTAACTATTTCTGTTGTTTCGTATCGTTACGATCTACAAACTACAGGTTATGTCAATTGTCAACAAGAAGCACAGTTGCTTTGAAAAGCCGTACAACGTGGGATGTGGGACAGTGGGCGTTGATGACGGCAAATGATTGCTCGGCCAATTGGTGGACAGTAAACAAAAATATCATTAAATTTAGTGGTCGTGCTTTAGTGTTATTTTAGTAGGTCAATATTATTATTCTTAATAAAATATGATTCGATTAAATAAGTTGTTCTGCAAGAAGTGGTACGCGTTGCAATACAAAGCGTCCAAGTGGTACGAGATCGAAAAAAGGCTGGGAACCCCTGACATAAACACACAAAAATAAAATGTTTATCGGCACGGAGCTTCAGCCAAAAATCGTTCAACAACTTGTTTGTAAGTTACGTGTCAGTTCCTAAGCCGGTAACCGAAATAGATTTTTGAAAAAACGACGTAATTTTCCTCATTTTCTTAGATGGACAAGACATTATTAACAAATTTACTTGGTTTCCACTCTACTTGGTCAACTTGATGCCTCTGACGTAAATATGCACAAGGAATGATCATGAGAAACTTATGGCACAACACTAGTAGACAGATTGAAAGATTAACGTGTAAACACCCAGTCGAACGAATTTATTTGTTACGAAACAATGCCTTAGTTTAAAACGTTAATATACTATCACAATGGGCTTTGTTACTTACAAGTGTTACTTTTTCGCGGCATTTGAAGCCGTACAATCCAAGGACGAATCCCAGTTTTTTTTATTATTAGTGGAAAAGCGCGTCGGACCATTCGACCAATCTATGATATGCACTTAGCAATACAATCGTTTTTGGGAAAGTCGTATTGGTAGTTCGTTGCCTGCCCCCCCAATTTTCCGCTAGTTGCGCCACTGGTTTATATTATAGTATTCTGTCTGTATTTTTTTTGTCTTTTAGTGGGTTTGTTTCACATATGGTTAGTAAAAACTGACATTTACCACATGATAAATATGTAGTGAAAGTTTGGCCCCTGATGACCAATTAGTTTACCCACTTGCTGCTAAAGGGTAAAATTTTTAAAAAACAACAAGTATATATATACTTGACTTGGTTTCATAGATTTTTTGTTGGTGCATTGCAAAGTATTTTGGATAATTTTAACTTTTTCAATTTATCCTTCTAATGCTAAAATTTGAAATGATGTAGATAAATTGTTTGTTTTCAAATTTGTTAGCTTGGGTGTAATTTTTATGAGCCTAAAACTTGTGATATTGGTGTAGAACGGAAATATTAGGAATGTAACATGTGCATAGCTTTGTAGCTCTACATGTGTGATGCATTTAAAGAGAAAATTTTTGGATAGTATTTTGCAGAACACTGTGCATAGTTTCCAACTCAATTAATGGGTTTCTGTAAAATTTTGCTAAAAACAAATTGATTCATAATAGCAGCAAATTTTTAATGGAAGAGCCGATTTTCTGTAGTAATTGCTTTCCATGCCAACATTTTGTTTGTAGCTGTGGTTTGATTTAAAAAGTTGTCAGAAAGTAGGCAGATTTGTATGTGTAGGCTGAAATTCCACATCAAAACAAATGCAGAACAAGCATATTTAACAGTTCAATTTATTTTCAAAGGTATATATTTAAATCTGAACTTCTTAATCACTTGGTTCCATAAATATTTGACTTGCATGTCAACTCTGGCTTGTCTGCTATTGTTAGCTATTTTTTTAGTTTATGCTGGTAATTTGAATATCCTGTGTGCATCCAGAAATTTTTAAAGGGGCGGGGGGGTCCAACAATTTTGGGGGGCTAGTGATGTCACACGTCGTTCAAAACGACGCGTTATGCGGCAAAGCACTTTTTCCAAAATTGGCAGTTTCTTTACCCATCTAATTGACAGGAAGAACAGGTAATTTTAGCGAAAACTTTGTAGTTTTCTGATTTCGCCGCTGCTATCTAGCTTACTCACCTAAACTGCAGCTGCAAAATAAGCGTGACTGTCAGGTAATCAAAATCGTTGCTTAAAAAAACAGGGTCCAATTTCTAAAGAACTAAACCTCTTGCTGAAGAGGTAATCCTACTGTTAAGTTGCGCAAAGTCACGCATGCACTAAAGGTGGTAACTGCAGAAGGCATAAATTGTGCCTGGCAAGTAACAAATTACCCTAATAACATAACTCGATTTACATCGATCTAATGTTTTTGCCAAACTATTACGTGTTTGGCGGATCAAAGCAACACAACATTACACGTTTTTAACACTTTTACATTGTTCAAATGCAAAAACAGTTTGATATGGTGCACTTAGTGCAGTTACCACTTAGCAAGAAACTGCTACCAGCGTCCTAGCCGGAACGTAACTTTCCGATTGTTAGCGCATGAACCTCCTCATTAAACCCTTGTTACGTCACAATTGGCGATTAGATAACAAGCGAATACAAGAGATTGAAGGCTCGCATCTTTGAGATAACGACTCCCTGTTATCACACAGTGGTAAACAGAACGATTTTGGCCTATTTAATTTACGCACAACTTTTTGAAAAGGAGGGGGTCCGGACCCCTTGCGTTATTTGTGTTAACTGGAAAATATTGTGAATGTATCTTGTGCATAGCTCCGTAGCACTAGTATACAGTGGTGATGCATGTGAAGGGGGAAAAATCAGAATTGAATTTGCAGAATACCAAGCACATTTTCCAACTTATTTAGTGGGTCTCCCAAGTTGCAGAAGACTAATTGCTTAAAAGTAGTGGGCAGCAACCTTTCATATATATACCTAATGCCAAATTTACAGGATCATTTACAGCCCATGACTACATTAAAAACTGTATTTTTTTCTCATCAGCCAGACACAATTTATGTGCTTGTTTTCCTTATTATACATAACCTGTATTTAAGATTTCAAAGATTATAGTTTTTGTTTTAAATGTATTAAAATATTACAATATTACATAGACTTAATTTATGTACAAAAGGTGAGGTCATTTGTGTTTGGTACTTGATTTAAACTGTGGAACTCTCTGCTCTCATTATTGCTAATCCTAAAATTGTGTCAAAAATTTTCGAATTTGGACAGTTTGTAGGAAAAAAAACTACGCTTAGGTTGTTAATTGTTGTTTTTCACTCCATAGACCAGCCCCATAAAATGGTCCAAAATATTAAACAATAAATGCATTGGATAAAATCCAGACAGTTTTGAATATGTTGTTGTGATGTAGATTGCTATGTTTTGTCTTTCCTGTAGCCCAGTGGTTCCCAACCTTTTTTGTCCTGTGCACCCTTTTAGTTGATATTCAAATCTAATTTCCCCCTGCAAATTTAGATTGCTAAAATACCGTTTACATTAACATTTTATTGTAATTCTTAGTAAACTTTCGATTATAAGCTCTATAGCCTCTAATATTTCAATTTGCACCTATTTGTACTATATATTATGAACTTTACTGAAAAATATTAGGAACTTTACTTTTTCCCAGCTTATATATGGCAAATGCAGCAGCAACACATAGCACAGACAACCAGTAATAGATTAATATTGTGACACAAGTTTCCCCCTACAAATTACAAAATCCCCAAATCCCCCCCCTTTCAATACACAATAAATTTAAAAATTCTTCAAAAGCAGCAATCCATATATTTTCTAACATGTACAGAGTTTAGCCGCAACACTGGCTTTCACAACAAAATAATTGTTTACTGGGCAATGGGGATTATTATGTAACATTCAGTAAAGTGGCTCACCGGTTCCAAAGTGCTGGTTTAGCTTATTTAAAACACTTACCGAAAACTGGCGGGAAATTTGTGCTGAATTTTTATTTTTTCTTGCTCTGATTCATAGTGTTGGTGAGGGCCACACCATATAGTTTGGTGAGTTAGGTTGTGGCCCTGTTGCACACTCCAAGTCAGTTAAATGCAAGTTTAAATGCATTTTATCAGCAAAGCTGCTTAATCAGAATGTTTTTTAAAAGAAAAGAAATGTCAGATAAACAGGACTAATTTAAATGGTTATTTTCATCTATTGACTTTTATGTGAAAGTCACACGATCCACTGCTTTTTTAATGTTGAGTGATAAAACGTTGTTGAAGACTGTGCCCGTTGTTGAAGACTGTGTTTTAACATGGAACATTGCTTTGTCAGATGTCCTACTATGTAACTCAAGGTAACGCTTTCAAAAAAATAGCCTACAAAAAGGGACAAATCAAATTAAAAGTCAGGATAGAATGGTGGGAAAAGGGTATGCTCTACAAAAACTATGTAGCAAATGTATGTGCAAGCATA
Source organism: Phallusia mammillata (assembly GCF_965637545.1). Lineage (NCBI taxonomy): Eukaryota > Metazoa > Chordata > Ascidiacea > Phlebobranchia > Ascidiidae > Phallusia > Phallusia mammillata. The sequence goes on along the minus strand of NC_137257.1, from coordinate 5,078,008 downwards.
TTTTTAATGCTGATTGCACCACACACACACTAAACAGTTTGCAGACTGAAAGCCACCTTATGTGTAGTGGTGTTTCAGTACTGTGCATATATAAATATGCTGTATGAAGTACAAACTATTCAAATTGAGTCAATTTGTATATTTTTGAAGGTTTTTCTATTTCATGGTCTATCTGAGAAAAATGTGTTAAAAAGTGAGAAAAGAAGCTAAAACACAACAATCAGCTCCTATAACACAAATCAGCGCGAATTGCACATGACTGTTGGGGGCTAGTGGAGTAAATGATAGAGCTACAGGGTTGAACACAAGAATCAACACCTATAAATGGTGCACTGTACAAGCTGTCCAAATTTCACTTAATTCTGACATTGTTTAAACCATTGACCCATTTTTGGGGGCTAGTGAGGTAAATGTTGGGGCGACAAAGTTGAACATAACAAACAACAACTATAAGTAGCACACTATAAGCTGTCCAAATTTCATCCAATTCGGACAATGTTTAAATTCACCCTTTTACGGGGCTAGAGGGGTAAATATTGGAGCTACAGGGTTAAACACAACAATTGACACCTAAAAATGACAAATTATACAAGCTGTCAAAATTTCATCTAATTTCGACACTGTTTAAAAAACTCACCCATTTCAGGGGTTAGTGGGGTAACTGATAGGGTTCAACACCCAACAGCATAAAATATGAAACCACAATGACCCAATTGACAGTCATGTAAAATTTCATCCAAATCAAACAATGTTTAAAATTCTGACCACTAGAGGTGTAATGAACAACATTCCTTAACGCTTCTGACGCCATAAAGCTGTTAACACCCCTCTAACTGGCATGTGCAAAAACCTCCAGCAAGTAACGCACAAACACAAGTACCATATGTACTGGTGCCTTTATTACACTATTACACCACAGAAATCTTTCATTTGTGGTGCGCAGCAACATACAAAAACGTTTTACACTTTGGGGTCTAGCGGGGTACATACTGGGGTTAACAAGTCAAACAAAGCAGGGTGCACATCTGCATAACTATATCTACCATCTGTAAAAGTTTCATCCCAATTCATCAAAGATTTTGTGCCAAAAGTGCATGGACAAACTTCACCGGAGAAAAAAGAAAAAAACAAAGAAAAAACTAGTGGGGTAAATGTTGGGGCAACAGGGTAAAACACAACATTCTACACCTATAAATGGCACACTCTACAAGCTATCTAAATTTCATTCAATTCTGACATTGTTTAAATTTCTGACCACTGGAGGTGCTGTAAGCAATATTCGTCAACGCTTCTGACGTCATAAGGCTGTTACCACCCCTCTGACTGGCATGTGTAAAAATGCCCACCAAGTAATGCACAAACACAGGTACCATACGTCCTGTTGACTTTATTACACCTTACACCACAGAAATCTTTCGTTTGTGGTGGCAGCAACATACAAAAACGTTTTACACTTTGGGGGCTAGTGGGGTAAATATTGGGGCTACAGGGTAAAACACAACAATCGATGCCCTAAAATGGCACAATGAACAAACTGTCCAAATTTCATCCAAATCAGACATTGTTTAAAATTTACCCATTTTAGGGGGCTAGTGCGGTAAATACTGGGGCTATCGACCCAAACAAAACAAATGGCACATCTACATAACTATATCTACTATCTGTGAAAATTTCATGCAAATCCATGAAACATTTCATGGCAAAACGAGGTGGACAAACTTTTGGCAGAAGAAAAAATAGAAAACAAAAACAAATTGAGTAAAATCAATATGTGTCCCCTTCAGGGAAGGGGACCCATAATCATTACCAAAAAACTGCAGCTAAGACACAACGAAAATTATTCAATACATTTGTCTAAACGAAAGATACATGAAGTACCTAAAGCAAAACCGAAGCAAGAGCTGCACCTAACCTGCAGCTGCTGTAAAATGACTTGGCACGTACCAAAATTTTGCATGTTTTGAGATGTGTTGAGCATCACGCCATTTCAACCTAATTATTTCACTCACTTGTTGTTTATGTTTCAAAATAAGTAGGCAATGGGCTAATTACAACAGCATAAAGTAGGCTACAAGGTGTAAAACGAATAGTTTGCTGGCAGTGCAACCTCTACAACACCACGGCAATGCAGTTTGTAAACAATTTTAACTTGGTAAAAAATTTTGACAATTTTTGACCTATTCCAAAAATTTTGACAAAATTTTGACTTTTTGACAAGTCAAAAAATAATCGCCCTAGTTATGACTAAACTGCATGAGCTAGGAGTTTCATGCTTTGCTGTATGGTGCAATGTAAGGTATTTTAAAGAATTTTGTACCTTAATAAATGATTTACCCATTTTCACCCCTAAACCCCACAATATTCGTTTCTGTCTTACCCTGGTTTGTTAAACGCCTTTGGTCAAGAAAGAGTGCTTCTTTAAAATTTTGCCAGTTACCTTTACAGCCCATATTATGTGTACACTATCAGTCAGATATAAGTCCCAAGGGAGTAATTCACTGTTTTACGATTAAGGCGGCGGAGCGGGAGTGCTCAGCTTGATGTCCGGACAGACGAGACAGTTGTTTGGGTGATTAGAACTCAGCTGTTTTTTTGTGCAGCTATGCTATTTCGTTTTATTAAGTTGCCACTCACATTTTTCGATTTTGGCAAAGGTTTCACACATATGACGTGATTTAAACCTAATAAGCGTGCTTCGGTTTCGTATATGTCAAGGAAAACTTTGTTAATCAAAATAAAGATGAAAAAATAAACTTGACATTTTTGCAAGATAAATGTTTTTTTTAAATGCTCATTGTCAGGTTGGCCGCCGCATGACCACGAGTTACTTAAGGTCAACTAGTAGGTATTACTAACACAGTTCTGAACTTTCTTTCGTCATAACGTAGCATTTTTTGCAATCAATTTAGGAATCAATATTTAAGGCATGTATAAATTAGTTTAAACGGTGTTGTTGAACATTAAGGACGGCATGCTATTGAAAATGGTGTCAATAGGTCAAACAGTCATTTGGCGTGTGCACCCTGAGAGGTTACTATAGGTCAATGGTACTCATTTTGCGAAACAAAGTTAAATGAAAAACAATTTGTTATGTATACACTTGTAGCAAATTGTTTTTAATTTAAAGTGTCTGTAACACAACTATTACAGCTTTCTAGAAAAAGAGTGTGTTTGAAACCTGACCTTGGACGACAATATCTGGGTCAAAGCAAGAGAATCAATTGAAATTATTTTTTCGTTCTTTTTTAATGTTTGTGTAATTATATGACAATAATAGTGCAAAAAGAATACGAAAATTTTTTTTTATTGTTGGGTTAATGCTTTCTAAAAATCTGTCCTTAAAAATCTAAAAGTCACCGCAACATTTGTTTACCGTAAATCCGCACAAACACGCAGGTGGGGACCCATTCGTTTTTGTTTACAAAAACAATCATATGTGTAGATCAAATGATATGTATAGTAAATTGGTAAATAGCATATAGAATATACAAAATGGAAGTATATCAGAAAGCCACCATTCTAGTTTAATGTTAAAGATGCCTATATTTTAGCTGTAGCATTGCACAACGTGCATACTTTGGTTTGGAAAAGTGTGGATCTTTAGACAATAATGTTCTTTGGAACTGTAACATGACCCAAATATGTGAAGCTGTGTTAGTAATTAAGTTAAACTTAGCAGACCCTGTGTTTAATTTATTGCCTAACGAAACTCATTAATTGTATTTGCCTATGTGGCTACATTTTCTATACTGATTGATATGTATATCATTGTTGCAAATACTTAATTGACAATAAATGTTTGGGCAAAAAAATACCAGCTTATTTGATGAAACCTTTAGAATATTAAAAAAAATGTCACTTGAGAAAACATTACCCTGTTCATGTTGATAATCAACCTCCCCCAACCAGTTAAATCTCAACAGACACAAAAAAATTTGTTTTTTTTGCACCAATCATTTTGAGTGACAATAATTTGGTTTATTTTCCTAATGTACTATTTTATGAACTTGCTTGATTTGTTGTTTGTTTTTAAATATGATTATAATAATTTTGGAGCAGAAAAGGCTCATTTAAAAACAGTGCATACCTTAAATGACTAGGAAAGTGACATTTTTTCGGTGTTCTGATCATTTTGTGGTAGATCTATTAAATATATGTTGAAGATTTAACTGTTTACGAATGTTACTTTTAGATTTCATCACATAACGATTCACCTTCTGTTCCTAATTTGACCACCAGACTACATGGCAAGGTTTGCAAGATTTTGTTACTGTGTTTATATACAGCATAATAGATTCGTATTACAAAAAAGTTGTTTTTTGATTCGGGTAAAAACTACATTAAACAGGATTTTTTTTTCAGAGTTTAAAAAAACTAAAATTAGTTAAATTTTTTTTATGCTTTGTCAGATTAAGCTTTATTTTGCTTTAGTATCAAACAAATTGCCAGCGAAGTTCAATAAAGCGTATTTATTTAGTGAAATTTCACTGATGCTGACAAAAGTTTTTTGTCGAAATGCCTGTTTAATAAAATGAATACGTTTTGTTCAACTTCGCTGGCAATTTGTTTTATACTAAAGCTACTATTTAAGTCAGTGTCTTGTGTACCTAAGCTTTATTTATAAATCTACAACTTGTTTTAAGCTTTAACTTGCTTCATCTTTTCTTACAGAACTCACAGAGAAGACCTTCTGACACTCAGTTTCATTTCAACAGTGTCTTGTCGAGCGATTCCGGTTTTTTTTGTAATCTCTATGTAGTAGTCTCCAATAATTGTATAGTGAGGCTGAGAATGTCTGCTCTTCCGCCTGTTTGTGTAATGGTGGTTGGGATTTGCTTGGCTGATGTTGATGGTTGTGGCTGGTTTGCCTCAATCATGCATCGAGTATGGCTGTCTGAATTGTTGGAGTTTGTGTTTCGATGCCAGATAGGTGACTGGGTGGTGGGATAGCAACTGGTTCGCAACGGGGATTGGGCTGTTCCCGTTTTAAACCGGTGTGTGTATGGGCTGCTCGCGCGGCATGTACACTGCAGTTCTTTGCTCCTGCTCATCGGTAGGGGTACTTAGCTAGTAGGAGTGCTTACCTCGCTAGTACATGTATTTACTGTTCGGACCCTGTTTACTGGTATAGGTGGGCAGCTGCCTGTGGGCTGTGCACCGCCGCTAGACATCTCCCCCTCTAATTGACGGCACAGTATTGTTGTGATTCGGGTTTGATGTCAGTATTGATGCTTCTCAGTTAAGGCCTTGTCAAAGATGTTTGTCTGCGGGCTTCTCTTTCTCGGCTGGCGCTGGTCTGTGGCACTTCTTTACTGGCTGACTGGAGGATGTTTGTTTTGTTGCGGTCTGTGTTGCCTGCTGTCATTAGTGTTGTAGGGCAGAGCTTGGCTGAATATTTTAGGCTAGAGCGATGACCCTGCAGCATTTAGTGATGATTGCATGGTTCGCCAAGTCTGTTGGTATGGTGCTAGTCTGGAGCGGCTCAGGGAAGGTTACCCAAATATGTGGCTTTGCCACAGTTGGAGCTGGAACTGGGTTATATCCTTGCTAGCTGACTGTTGTAAGAATCAATTAGGCTTTTTTTGTCTGGAGCTTCTTGGCAGATGTTGTCTGAGACCCTAACCCGGTTACTTTTTAAGATGGCTGATGCTGGTTGCAAAGGACTGTCTGCCTGTTGCATGTCATGTTATTTTCGGTCAGGTATGCCGGATATTGGCTAGGGGCAGCCTGGTGGAAGCTGAAAGACTGGATCCATGTTCAACCGTAAGGTGTGGGTCCACGTTCGGCCAACTGAAGCGGGGCTGTCATCTGGTTCTTGGATGGCATTGAACTGGCTATATCATGTGTCTTTGCTGTCCTCTATTAGGCTAACTGTATATGTGGATTCAGCTTAGGCAGATTAAGATAAAACTTTCTTTAATTCTAATCTAGATACGGTGTTGCATTTCAGGTGTGTTTATTCTGCCAAAGTTTGTTTTGTGAATTTGTTGATATGGTGGTGTTGTATGACTACGTTGGTATATGTGCCTGTGGTGTTGGTTTATATGTGGTTTATATGTTTACATTATATATTAAAGCTACATTATAACAAATATTTAAGTGACATGTCGTATGCCGCCTGAGACCTGACTGCATGCCTGTCTAGAGCCTGTGTTGTATTGTTGAGATTGGATTTGATATGTCTAATTCAAGCTTGGGACATCTTGGTCAATGTTGTTTGAATGCAATTTCAGCAGACTGAGACCAGGTTGCCTTTGCTTAAAGTAGGCATTGAATTGTTGTTAATATCGAGTCTGTGTGCTTGGTGCTTTGGCCGATGTTGGCTGGATCAAGCAACCAACTGAAGCTGGGCTGTCTGCTGTAGACATTACACTGTTGGGTGGGACTGGTGTTTGAATGAAGTCTTCCATGCCAAAGCATCACCTGTAACAAGTAAGTTATAGAAATATGTTACATATTTTTTCCTTGCAACTGGACTGTATGTGTCATTGAAAGGTTTGGTAAACAAACCCATAACCTATATGTTTTCTGTTCTATTTTAGGAATAACATTTTCCATCTATATATCATTTTTCCATAAGCATTTAAATTACAAAAGATATTTTGAAATACATGATATGAATAGTCAATAATTTTTTGCTTCAAATACTTATAAAATTAACTACACCTACAATACTAATCAGTTGTAATTATTGTTTTGCAGACTCATTGCGTGGTGAACAACCTACTCCTTCCAATTTTATTATTGTGTTGTGTTTATTGTTTTTCGTTTCGTGATGCTTGGTGTCATTAGGTAGCTGACTTAAATTCAGAATCAGGCAGGTTTGCAATCAGAAGTCCCCCTCCCCATATAGATTAAGCAGTGTTTCACCCACATTGTCCGGTGTCCTCTGCATCCTATACCTACTTTAACATAGACTAGGCAGTGCTTCATCCAACTTTCCGGGTGTCCTCTGCATCCTATACCTACTTTACTTAGACTAGGCAGTGCTTCACTCACCTTTCCGGGTGTCCTCTGCATCCTATACCTACTTTAACATAGACTAGGCAGTGCTTCATCCAACTTTCCGGGTGTCCTCTGCATCCTATACCTACTTTACTTAGACTAGGCAGTGCTTCACTCACCTTTCCGGGTGTCCTCTGCATCCTATACCTACTTTACTTAGATTATGCAGTGCTTCACTCACCTTTCTGGGTGTCCTCTGCATCCTAAACCGACGTTACTTAGATTAAGCAGTGCTTCACTCACCTTTCTGGGTGTCCTATGCCTACGTTACTTAGATTAAGCAGTGCTTCACTCACCTTTCTGGGTGTCCTCTGCATCCTATACCTACTTTACTTAGATTAAGCGGTCTTTCACTCACCTTTCTGGGTGTCCTCTGCATCCTATACCTACGTTACTTAGATTAAGCAGTGCTTCACTCACCTTTCTGGGTGTCCTCTGCATCCTATACCTACTTTAACTTAGACTAGGCAGTGTTTCACCCAACTTTCCGGGTATTCCTTACCCAGCTTCTGGGTGTTCTCTACACTGTCCACCCCATAAAAACCTCTCGCATCCATAACGATTCACTCCAAAACGCATGTAAGGCGATGGCTCGCCCAAATTTTTGGTGAAAGACATTGTTTTGCAGCAAATTGTGGGAATCCTGTAGGTGCAGGCTGCTATCAAATACACGTCTGGCGAGTATATTTTGTTTTATTAAAGAATACAATACACTGGTTAAGTATAAGGGAGTAGCCAAAAGAGGGCCTGTTACACTAGTTAAGGGGGTCGTCCAAGCAAATATACACTAGGTATTCCAGTATCAAATCGGTTCTGACCGGTTTCTGTCTCCGACCGAACCTCCAAACCGGTTTCTAAAATCGAAAATTTTGACCCGATTTTTGAAAAAACCTAATGCTATAGCCTTTCCGTTTTTTCGACTTTGGGGGTCAAAAAATCGAAGAAAAATCCGGTTTTGGGTGGGTTTTCGTGGGAATATTCCAGTTTCAAACCGGTCATGACCGGTTTCTGCCTCCTACCGATCCTCCAAACCGGTTTAAACCGGTTTCTAATCTCGAAAATTTTGACCCGATTTTTGAAAAAACCCAAAGGCTATAGCCTTTCCGTTTTTTCGATTTTTGGGGGTCAAAAAATCGAAGAAAAATCCGGTTTTGGGTGGGTTTTCGTGGGAATATTCCAGTTTCAAACCGGTCATGACCGGTTTCTGCCTCCTACCGAACCTCCAAACCGGTTTCTAAAATCGAAAATTTTGACCCGATTTTTGAAAAAACCCAAAGGCTATAGCCTTTCCGTTTTTTCGATTTTTGGGGGTCAAAAAATCGAAGAAAAATCCGGTTTTGGGTGGGTTTTCGTGGGAATATTCCAGTTTCAAACCGGTCATGACCGGTTTCTGCCTCCTACCGAACCTCCAAACCGGTTTAAACCGGTTTCTAAAATCGAAAATTTTGACCCGATTTTTGAAAAAACCCAAAGGCTATAGCCTTTCCGTTTTTTCGACTTTGGGGGTCAAAAAATCGAAGAAAAATCCGGTTTTGGGTGGGTTTTCGTGGGAATATTCCAGTTTCAAACCGGTCATGACCGGTGTCTGCCTCCTACCGATCCTCCAAACCGGTTTCTAATCTCGAAAATTTTGACCCGATTTTTGAAAAAACCCTAAGGCTATAGCCTTTCCGTTTTTTCGATTTTTGGGGGTCAAAAAATCAAAGAAAAATCCGGTTTTGGGTGGGTTTTCGTGGGAATATTCCAGTTTCAAACCGGTCATGACCGGTTTCTGCCTCCTACCGAACCTCCAAACCGGTTTAAACCGGTGTTTAATCTCGAAAATTTTGACCCGATTTTTGAAAAAACCCAAAGGCTATAGCCTTTCCGTTTTTTCGATTTTTGGGGGTCAAAAAATCGAAGAAAAATCTGGTTTTGGGTGGGTTTTCGTGGGAATATCCAAGTTTCAAACCGGTCATGACCGGTTTCTGCCTCCTACCGAACCTCCAAACCGGTTTAAACCGGTTTCTAAAATCGAAAATTTTGACCCGATTTTTGAAAAAACCCAAAGGCTATAGCCTTTCCGTTTTTTCGATTTTTGGGGTCAAAAAATCGAAGAAAAATCCGGTTTTGGGTGGGTTTTCGTGGGAATATTCCAGTTTCAAACCGGTCATGACCGGTTTCTGCCTCCTACCGAACCTCGAAACCGGTTTAAACCGGTTTCTAAAATCGAAAATTTTGACCCGATTTTTGAAAAAACCCTAAGGCTATAGCCTTTCCGTTTTTTCGACTTTGGGGGTCAAAAAATCGAAGAAAAATCCGGTTTTGGGTGGGTTTTCGTGGGAATATTCCAGTTTCAAACCGGTCATGACCGGTTTCTGCCTCCTACCGAACCTCCAAACCGGTTTAAACCGGTTTCTAAAATCGAATATTTTGACCCGATTTTTGAAAAAACCCTAAGGCTATAGCCTTTCCGTTTTTTCGACTTTGGGGGTCAAAAAATCGAAGAAAAATCTGGTTTTGGGTGGGTTTTCGTGGGAATATTCCAGTTTCAAACCGGTCATGACCGGTTTCTGCCTCCTACCGATCCTCCAAACCGGTTTAAACCGGTTTCTAAAATCGAAAATTTTGACCCGATTTTTGAAAAAACCCTAAGGCTATAGCCTTTCCGTTTTTTCGACTTTGGGGGTCAAAAAATCGAAGAAAAATCCGGTTTTGGGTGGGTTTTCGTGGGAATATTCCAGTTTTAAACCGGTCATGACCGGTTTCTGCCTCCTACCGAACCTCCAAACCGGTTTAAACCGGTGTTTAATCTCGAAAATTTTGACCCGATTTTTGAAAAAACCCAAAGGTTATAGCCTTTCCGTTTTTTCGATTTTTGGGGGTCAAAAAATCGAAGAAAAATCTGGTTTTGGGTGGGTTTTCGTGGGAATATCCAAGTTTCAAACCGGTCATGACCGGTTTCTGCCTCCTACCGAACCTCCAAACCGGTTTAAACCGGTTTCTAAAATCGAAAATTTTGACCCGCTTTTTGAAAAAACCCTAAGGCTATAGCCTTTCCGTTTTTTCGATTTTTGGGGGTCAAAAAATCGAAGAAAAATCCGGTTTTGGGTGGGTTTTCGTGGGAATATTCCAGTTTCAAACCGGTCATGACCGGTTTCTGCCTCCTACCGAACCTCCAAACCGGTTTAAACCGGTTTCTAAAATCGAAAATTTTGACCCGATTTTTGAAAAACCCCTTTCCGTTTTTTCGACTTTGGGGGTCAAAAAATCGAAGAAAAATCCGGTTTTGGGTGGGTTTTCTTGGGAATATCCAAGTTTCAAACCGGTCATGACCGGTTTCTGCCTCCTACCGAACCTCCAAACCGGTTTAAACCGGTTTCTAATCTCGAAAATTTTGACCCGATTTTTGAAAAAACCCAAAGGCTATAGTCTTTCCGTTTTTTCGATTTTGGGGGTCAAAAAATCGAAGAAAAATCCGGTTTTGGGTGGGTTTTCGTGGGAATATTCCAGTTTCAAACCGGTCATGACCGGTTTCTGCCTCCTACCGAACCTCCAAACCGGTTTAAACCGGTTTCTAAAATCGAAAATTTTGACCCGATTTTTGAAAAAACCCAAAGGCTGTAGCCTTTCCGTTTTTTCGATTTTGGGGGTCAAAAAATCGAAGAAAAATCTGGTTTTGGGTGGGTTTTCGTTGGAATATCCAAGTTTCAAACCGGTCATGACCGGTTTCTGCCTCCTACCGAACCTCCAAACCGGTTTCTAATCTCGAAAATTTTGACCCGATTTTTGAAAAAACCCTAAGGCTATAGCCTTTCCGTTTTTTCGATTTTTGGGGGTTAAAAAATCGAAGAAAAATCCGGTTTTGGGTGGGTTTTCGTGGGAATATTCCAGTTTCAAACCGGTCATGACCGGTTTCTGCCTCCTACCGATCCTCCAAACCGGTTTAAACCGGTTTCTAATCTCGAAAATTTTGACCCGATTTTTGAAAAAACCCTAAGGCTATAGCCTTTCCGTTTTTTCGACTTTGGGGGTCAAAAAATCGAAGAAAAATCCGGTTTTGGGTGGGTTTTCGTGGGAATATTCCAGTTTCAAACCGGTCATGACCGGTTTCTGCCTCCTACCGATCCTCCAAACCGGTTTAAACCGGTTTCTAATCTCGAAAATTTTGACCCGATTTTTGAAAAAACCCTAAGGCTATAGCCTTTCCGTTTTTTCGATTTTTGGGGGTCAAAAAATCGAAGAAAAATCCGGTTTTGGGTGGGTTTTCGTGGGAATATTCCAGTTTCAAACCGGTCATGACCGGTTTCTGCCTCCTACCGAACCTCGAAACCGGTTTAAACCGGTTTCTAAAATCGAAAATTTTGACCCGATTTTTGAAAAAACCCTAAGGCTATAGCCTTTCCGTTTTTTCGATTTTGGGGGTCAAAAAATCGAAGAAAAATCCGGTTTTGGGTGGGTTTTCGTGGGAATATCCAAGTTTCAAACCGGTCATGACCGGTTTCTGCCTCCTACCGAACCTCCAAACCGGTTTAAACCGGTTTCTAATCTCGAAAATTTTGACCCGATTTTTGAAAAAACCCAAAGGCTATAGTCTTTCCGTTTTTTCGATTTTGGGGGTCAAAAAATCGAAGAAAAATCCGGTTTTGGGTGGGTTTTCGTGGGAATATTCCAGTTTCAAACCGGTCATGACCGGTTTCTGCCTCCTACCGAACCTCCAAACCGGTTTAAACCGGTTTCTAAAATCGAAAATTTTGACCCGATTTTTGAAAAAACCCAAAGGCTGTAGCCTTTCCGTTTTTTCGATTTTGGGGATCAAAAAATCGAAGAAAAATCTGGTTTTGGGTGGGTTTTCGTTGGAATATCCAAGTTTCAAACCGGTCATGACCGGTTTCTGCCTCCTACCGAACCTCCAAACCGGTTTCTAATCTCGAAAATTTTGACCCGATTTTTGAAAAAACCCTAAGGCTATAGCCTTTCCGTTTTTTCGATTTTTGGGGGTTAAAAAATCGAAGAAAAATCCGGTTTTGGGTGGGTTTTCGTGGGAATATTCCAGTTTCAAACCGGTCATGACCGGTTTCTGCCTCCTACCGATCCTCCAAACCGGTTTAAACCGGTTTCTAATCTCGAAAATTTTGACCCGATTTTTGAAAAAACCCTAAGGCTATAGCCTTTCCGTTTTTTCGACTTTGGGGGTCAAAAAATCGAAGAAAAATCCGGTTTTGGGTGGGTTTTCGTGGGAATATTCCAGTTTCAAACCGGTCATGACCGGTTTCTGCCTCCTACCGATCCTCCAAACCGGTTTAAACCGGTTTCTAATCTCGAAAATTTTGACCCGATTTTTGAAAAAACCCTAAGGCTATAGCCTTTCCGTTTTTTCGATTTTTGGGGGTCAAAAAATCGAAGAAAAATCCGGTTTTGGGTGGGTTTTCGTGGGAATATTCCAGTTTCAAACCGGTCATGACCGGTTTCTGCCTCCTACCGAACCTCGAAACCGGTTTAAACCGGTTTCTAAAATCGAAAATTTTGACCCGATTTTTGAAAAAACCCTAAGGCTATAGCCTTTCCGTTTTTTCGATTTTGGGGGTCAAAAAATCGAAGAAAAATCCGGTTTTGGGTGGGTTTTCGTGGGAATATCCAAGTTTCAAACCGGTCATGACCGGTTTCTGCCTCCTACCGAACCTCCAAACCGGTTTAAACCGGTTTCTAATCTCGAAAATTTTGACCCGATTTTTGAAAAAACCCAAAGGCTATAGTCTTTCCGTTTTTTCGATTTTGGGGGTCAAAAAATCGAAGAAAAATCCGGTTTTGGGTGGGTTTTCGTGGGAATATTCCAGTTTCAAACCGGTCATGACCGGTTTCTGCCTCCTACCGAACCTCCAAACCGGTTTAAACCGGTTTCTAAAATCGAAAATTTTGACCCGATTTTTGAAAAAACCCAAAGGCTGTAGCCTTTCCGTTTTTTCGATTTTGGGGATCAAAAAATCGAAGAAAAATCTGGTTTTGGGTGGGTTTTCGTTGGAATATCCAAGTTTCAAACCGGTCATGACCGGTTTCTGCCTCCTACCGAACCTCCAAACCGGTTTCTAATCTCGAAAATTTTGACCCAATTTTTGAAAAAACCCTAAGGCTATAGCCTTTCCGTTTTTTCGATTTTTGGGGGTTAAAAAATCGAAGAAAAATCCGGTTTTGGGTGGGTTTTCGTGGGAATATTCCAGTTTCAAACCGGTCATGACCGGTTTCTGCCTCCTACCGATCCTCCAAACCGGTTTAAACCGGTTTCTAATCTCGAAAATTTTGACCCGATTTTTGAAAAAACCCTAAGGCTATAGCCTTTCCGTTTTTTCGACTTTGGGGGTCAAAAAATCGAAGAAAAATCCGGTTTTGGGTGGGTTTTCGTGGGAATATTCCAGTTTCAAACCGGTCATGACCGGTTTCTGCCTCCTACCGAACCTCCAAACCGGTTTAAACCGGTGTTTAATCTCGAAAATTTTGACCCGATTTTGGAAAAAACCCAAAGGCTATAGCCTTTCCGTTTTTTCGATTTTTGGGGGTCAAAAAATCGAAGAAAAATCTGGTTTTGGGTGGGTTTTCGTGGGAATATCCAAGTTTCAAACCGGTCATGACCGGTTTCTGCCTCCTACCGAACCTCCAAACCGGTTTCTAATCTCGAAAATTTTGACCCGATTTTTGAAAAAACCTAATGCTATAGCCTTTCCGTTTTTTCGATTTTTGGGAGTTAAAAAATCGAAGAAAAATCCGGTTTTGGGTGGGTTTTCGTGGGAATATTCCAGTTTCAAACCGGTCATGACCGGTTTCTGCCTCCTACCGATCCTCCAAACCGGTTTAAACCGGTTTCTAATCTCGAAAATTTTGACCCGAAACCCAAAGGCCTTTCCGTTTTTTCGATTTTTGGGGGTCAAAAAATCGAAGAAAAATCTGGTTTTGGGTAGGTTTTCGTGGGTATATTCCAGTTTCAAACCGGTCATGACCGGTTTCTGCCTCCTACCGAACCTCCAAACCGGTTTAAACCGGTGTTTAATCTCGAAAATTTTGATCCGATTTTTGAAAAAACCCAAAGGCTATAGCCTTTCCGTTTTTTCGATTTTTGGGGGTCAAAAAATCGAAGAAAAATCCGGTTTTGGGTGGGTTTTCGTGGGAATATTCCAGTTTCAAACCGGTCATGACCGGTTTCCGCCTCCTACCGAACCTCCAAACCGGTTTAAACCGGTTTCTAAAATCGAAAATTTTGACCCGATTTTTGAAAAAACCCAAAGGCTATAGCCTTTCCGTTTTTTCGATTTTTGGGGGTCAAAAAATCGAAGAAAAATCCGGTTTTGGGTGGGTTTTCGTGGGAATATTCCAGTTTCAAACCGGTCATGACCGGTTTCTGCCTCCTACCGAACCTCCAAACCGGTTTAAACCGGTGTTTAATCTCGAAAATTTTGATCCGATTTTTGAAAAAACCCAAAGGCTATATAGCCTTTCCGTTTTTTCGACTTTGGGGGTCAAAAAATCGAAGAAAAATCCGGTTTTGGGTGGGTTTTCGTGGGAATATTCCAGTTTCAAACCGGTCATGACCGGTTTCTGCCTCCTACCGAACCTCCAAACCGGTTTAAACCGGTTTCTAAAATCGAAAATTTTGACCCGATTTTTGAAAAAACCCAAAGGCTATAGCCTTTCCGTTTTTTCGATTTTTGGGAGTTAAAAAATCGAAGAAAAATCCGGTTTTAGGTGGGTTTTCGTGGGAATATTCCAGTTTCAAACCGGTCATGACCGGTTTCTGCCTCCTACCGATCCTCCAAACCGGTTTAAACCGGTTTCTAATCTCGAAAATTTTGACCCGATTTTTGAAAAAACCCAAAGGCTATAGCCTTTCCGTTTTTTCGGGGTCAAAAAATCGAAGAAAAATCCGGTTTTGGGTGGGTTTTCGTGGGAATATTCCAGTTTCAAACCGGTCATGACCGGTTTCTGCCTCCTACCGAACCTCCAAACCGGTTTAAACCGGTTTCTAAAATCGAAAATTTTGACCCGATTTTTGAAAAAACCCTAAGGCTATATAGCCTTTCCGTTTTTTCGATTTTGGGGGTCAAAAAATCGAAGAAAAATCTGGTTTTGGGTGGGTTTTCGTGGGAATATCCAAGTTTCAAACCGGTCATGACCGGTTTCTGCCTCCTACCGAACCTCCAAACCGGTTTCTAATCTCGAAAATTTTGACCCGATTTTTGATAAAACCCTAAGAGCCTTTCCGTTTTTTCGATTTTTGGGAGTTAAAAAATCGAAGAAAAATCCGGTTTTGGGTGGGTTTTCGTGGGAATATTCCAGTTTCAAACCGGTCATGACCGGTTTCTGCCTCCTATCGAACCTCCAAACCGGTTTAAACCGGTTTCTAATCCTATGCTGTATAGAGAAAAGCACTGTATAAGGGTGGAATATCCAACCTTTTGGTAGCAACGGACCCTTTTCCAGCCCAGCTCAAGAACCACTGCGCTTATTTAATAACTGTGCTTGTTACCTCTCCTACCGCTATGTTTAAATCGTGTCTTACAACTAAGTAACTATGTTATTTGCTGCACTAAATCATGTTTGACCCAGTGGTTATTCTAAAACTACCAATATAAAAGTTATAACAGACCCCTTACCCCCAATTTATTTGATAACCAAGCTCGTTGTGTAACTATCGTTAAATTCAAATCACGTCCGAAGTGAATTAAGATGTTATTGTAGTTCCACCGAACTATACTTGTCCTAGAAGTGATCTTTTTAAACAATAAACAATGTATTCATATTTCCATGTAGATCCACCATTCAACCAATGGTTCAAACTTTTATCAATGATGAATAAAACTACAGCTTAGCGTAAAGTAAAAACCAAAGTCGAGTCCTTGTCTTTTTACATTTATTTAATTCAAAGGAATAAAACAGTTCGTGAACACCGATACCAAATAGACAAAAATGCGTTATATTACAAATACTGGCGAAGGTAGCAAATACTATACGCTGCACATTTGGCAAAGCAAGAAAACTAACATAACATTTGCCACAATTACCTAAATCCAACCGTAAAACGCCAAGGAAAACAAAGAATAAAAAGGCTGTTGCGTAACCAATATATACAATAGACGGTAAAGCAAAAGGTATTTTCTGAACCAAGTGGTTCGTGACAGTTGATAAATCTGACTGTACGACAGGACAAATAACTAGTATTGGTTATTAATAAGGCACAAAAACATCACAATGGAAATTCGAACTTGGTAACCGAGTGAAAAAGTACACCAAAAACGTTAAGAATCAATGTCATAAACATTGTTGAGAGAGATGTTGGTAACAGCAATGGCAACAACAATAAAAACATTAGAAAAACAAAATGAGCGGGTTACTTACGTCAAAACTGTTTAAAGTTAATCTTGCAAACAATGTCACAACAATAAACAAAGACAGCATACAGAAACTCAGTTAAAAAAATCAAGAATAACTTAATAACTTCAGTTGTCGCGACTTTACACAAATTTTGCGTTTAGCGAACGCGTCGGCAAAAGAGTAGCACCGTTGGTCATTGTCAAAAAACAGTTTACGTGCTTGGGCAAGAAGATAGGTATGAGATGTGATGCTTCCTACGTCACAGTGACGTAAACGTCAAACAGTTATAACACTACTGTTGGTATGCTTGTGTAGATTGTGCGTTTCCAAAAGTTTGATGACGTCAACGTTGGATGGAAAGATTATGACGACAGTGAGAGGTCACCGAATGACGTCACAGATGACGTCACCATACGATCGGTGGCTCGGTGAATGCATTGTGTGTGTTGGTGCCTAGAAAATAATTAAAATATATGTTAGAATAACTAATCCTGTATTTTACAGATCTTCATACGCTGCCTGGGTAGGAATTTAACTTGGCTTTGAACTTTTAACATTTGTTTACGTTTTCGCACAAGAGTAGTAGTTGTGGGGCGTAAGGGGGCGTACCAATACATGTACGTATGACACCTAAATCAGAATACAACTATACCTGCTGTATCTGGGCTCTTGTAAATACAACAGTGGTGTTAAACACGGTCGTAGGTCTCCATGTTGATAGTGTTGTTGGATGGAACGTTCTCGTTGGCGTTGCAAAGTGGTTCGGCGTGGACACTGTGTGTGGGTGTGCCTGAAAATATGTTTAAATTTTAAATTCTCTACTTCTCTATGGTACAGATCCCATACGCTGCGTGGGCAGTTACTTCAACTTAGCTTTTCGTTAAAAAATGGGCGTCCCGATAAAGGTTTTAAAACACATCGAAAACAACTAACGCTCACTCAATTTCACAAAACGCCCAGAGGGGGCGCTACCACATAGGTTATTAACCTGTAGTAAAATATGTTCTTAAAACAGGCTAAACGTTAACAGCTAAGTGAATAATAAGCTCTAAAAGATATGAATAAATCGGCAAACACGCCTATCGTCACAAGTGTTACTATACTACGGTGAAAAGTGCAAGTTATATTTATGTTCCTTCACAATATTTAAAATTAATAATGACTGAAATATAATTTACCTTTAAACTTCGTGTAGGAGATTGTCTTCGATGCTGTTGATTGTTGCTGAATGGACAAATAGGTCGACCAGGATATCTGAAACAAAAACGGTTGTTTACAACTTATAGGGAATATGTGAGATGGGTTCTGTTGAAGTTAATTATGGCGAATGGGCACTCGTTTATTACGATGTGTTATTCGCATTTCAGGTTGTTACAACATGCGTGTGAACCAATTAAGACCGGATAAAATGGGTGTTTTAATCAGCGATAACTATGTTCAATGTATTTTTACATACTTAGTAAATGCGTTTAAAATAGACTGTGTTTAAAAGTCAACAAACAATGCCTTTTTAAAACAATGGCAATAGTAACGTCACTTACCGAAGTTTGTTTTCTGTCAATGGTAAAAGAAAGCTTGGGCCAAAATTAACTCAATCTGTTAAAATACGTTTATTTTTTACTGATAAAAGATGAACAATCCTAAAAAAGAAACATACTTTTGTTAAACCTGAAAAGAAGAGGTTAGTAACATGTTTAACTTTGCTACGTAAAAGATTTTAAGTTGTTACAAAACGCTCATTAATTTAATATTAATAATAACGGTTACCTATCACAAACCTGTAAATTACAGATTTAAAATAGAGCAATTACCCTGTTTAACAAAATATAACCAGACCCTAAAACAGTATGATCCTAAAACCTGAAAAAAGACGTCATCCTGTCAAAAAACAACAACGTTAAATTTCCTAATGGACCCTATAAAACCTGCAAAACACAAAATGACATTATTTCTGTTATTCCCTAAAAAACCTGCAAAACACAAAATAACATTATTCCTATAAAACCTGTAAAGACAAACAAACTTCCTAATATTTCTTAAAAACCTGCAAAACAAAGCAAAAGTTTAATCAGTTTTACAAAACAAGTAGAACCGTTTAAAAGGCCTGCAAAACAGAAAATACACTGTTAAACCTGCAAAAATACTTCTGTAAAATAGAAACCATTGTTTAAACCTGCAAAAAATACTTCACTTCTGTAAAAGATAAAAACATTTGTTAAACCTGCAAAAATACTTCTGTAAAATAGAAACAAATTGATTAAGCCTGCAAAAAATAATAACTTGTTATGTATTTTAAAATACCTCAAGCTTTTTGTGGAACCATATTTTTTATATTTCAAACCATATAGTCAACAATATTTGAAATCCAATCCTGAAAAAAAAAACATTTGGTGTTATTTTAAATGCTTTTTGAGATAAATTACATTTTGCTTACCTAAAAGTCAAGACATGTCAAATGGAAATTGAAAACAGCAAAACCTGACTTCTGCTCCATAACCGTTATTTCTCCGCATTGTAAAACTAGACGATGGCGGTTCGCATGGTTAGAGCGACGAAAAATAAACAAACATACAACAATTAGAAGAACCTGACGGCTGATGTAAAAAGGCACAACACCCCCCAAGAACTGGTCTTACTAACGGGAAACGAAAGGATAGAAAAAGTGAACTCGCACACATTTTGGTTGATGAAAAAGGGAAAACGACAGCTGAAAAAATATAAGCGCAAGCAATCGGTGGATAAATCTTCGTGGATCTCTCGCACGTAACCGGTGTTAGAATGCTTCGGCATGCAATCGTGAAAAGTTTCTGAAAAAACGTTGGAACCGCCATCGTCCCTGCGCGGCCGACGTAAAAGTACACAAGCTTGCCTCAACTAACTGCTCTGCATACAACCGTTGCAAATTAGCCTAGAAAAGTAGAAAGTGAGTCTGTCGTGTTTTACAACCACCCAAATTGTCACTGCCCCGTTATGACAGAGTGGCCGGGTCAAGCAGGAATACGAAACTGAATTAATAAGTTAGCCTAAATCCACGAATAAAGTAAAAAGAGCTTGACCAGTGAAATGGGAATTAGGGGCATCAGCGCATCTGGTTAACTATAGCTTATAATAATTTATTTTACAGATTTATCACGATTATCAGGAGTTTTAACATTACATGCTTGATACCCAATTCGCAGTCTCTTCTTATTGAAGAAAACTTTGAACCGGATGTTCAAGCATGCATAACAAACTGGTCAAAACCCGAAAACCACAAGCCCTAATTTTACAGTTAATACAGGCGCAACCGTTTGTTTAAAAGGGAACAGTGACGTTTACAGCGTATAAGTCGACAACAGCGTGTCACTGCCCCTTGCCCTCAGGGTCCCCCCGCAAGGACCCATTTGTTTTACGCAAACGCAGGGCTGGGAAAAAAATTAACAACAGTTTGCGCCCTATCAGGGTGGCTCACGGGACTTTTCTGGCGAAATGCAAAGCCGGTCTCCTCTGGTCCACGAGCCTGGACCTTCATTGGAAATAGCGTTGTCCGGTACTCTGTCCCGCCTGTACCGCGGCCGGCGCAATGCGGTAGAGGCCATGCCCAGGCCGTGCTTCTAAGCGCACCTTATTTTAACTAAAGCCATTTAACAACGCGCCACACCTAGCTAAAAAAACGATCTAAGCTAAAGTCCCTACGTGGCGCGCGAATCCCAAACGTACCCCACCTATGTTATCTAGCCTACCCTTAGTTAAAGAGTGCCACTCTAGTTATAGCCCTAGCGCCAACTTGCTGACATAGTAGCACTCCTATAGACTTGGGCCATTCTTTGACCACCGAGGAAGACGTCCTTTACGAGTCAACCTCGGCAAAGAATAGGTCACTCACCCTAGCGCCAGTTAACCTAAGTTAGACCTATCAGTTACGCAAACCCGGTTGACCCACGACAGACTCCTATGTTTACATACAAGTAAATATTTGAAGTTGAAAAACGTTGGTTGAATGGCGAAGATATGGACGTCGATAAGATGTGAAATGGTGAACCTGCAAAAAAGTTAAAATGAAACAGTGCAGCAAGCTAGAATGCTGCCATTAAAGCACAAATTTCTACAGGCAAAATGCTAAGGTTGTGCGAAGCGTTACTTCTGCACGGGCGATGATTAAATTCCCCGTGTTTTGCTTTAGGCGGACCCCGAACACGCCTTGCGTATAAAGATGGTTTAGGCATTGGGTGCTTTAGTTTACATCTTTACAACATCAGTCCGGTTTAGTTTATAACTCAACAAGATGAACCTAGCTTTGGTTTACATAAGATTAAAACATCGTAAAGTTTGGAAATAATTGCAACTTACCTTGTAACAGAGAGACATTTCAGCCATGATCCCTGCAAACCAAATGACCTTACAATGGACGGAACGACCTGGAAGTGCATTGGAACTCGACTCTGATTGGTCGTGACGTTGTTGAACCTTGTCAAGCGTGTCAATCAACTGAAAACGTGGCGCGTTTAGCAAATGGTTACATTCGAAAACACATTGTTTGCAAAAAAAAATGTACAGATTTTTGTAAACATTGCCATTTTTAGCACGTTAGAGGTAATGTGTTTATGGTTCATATAAAAACAGTGAGCACAGGACACGGCAATAGCCAATAAGGACAAGGGAGAACTTGATATTTCAGCAGTTCGCCATGTCTGAAGTCCTGTCCTAGACGATACCAATTAACCAAAAACCACCAGAATTTAAGCACCGTCTTATTTATGTAAGCTTAGGCAGAAAAAAAACTTTAAGTATTAAAGACATTCAGATCTGCGATGTATTAGGTTAGGACTGAAACATACTAATTAGAAGTTTTATCGAATAGATGTAATCAACTGAATCAGACACGCTTTTGATATGTTCACATACGTTTCCTATCCTCTTGGTGGCAAATTTATTTAAAACAACCAGTACTTTTGTGTAGCACTCTGTTCAAATAAAATTTGCTGCCAGGCAAACAATAGTGTTATTGTGACATGATAATTGTTTTGACGCCAAAAACGAGCGGCACTGGAGTCTGGTTGACTTTAGGTCAAGAAGGTAACGTCAGGTCAAATGTTTGGAAGTGCTTGTTTTTAACGTTTTAAAACAAAATGTCCTAATGATTTTTTCGCGTTGGACACGCCATGTAAAATTAGGCCAATTTATCGTTTTTTGACCGATTTTTAGTATCTGGCAACCCTGGGTTCGACTATGGTGCGCATTGGAACTTGACTCTGATTGGTCGTGATGTCAACGATCTTATTCAAGCTTATCGGCAGGGGCTACTCTAAAATACGCAATCTACGCAATCTATACGCAATCTACTAACAAAAACTAAAAATGTTGACGGTAGGGCTATTAGGGTCAGGGTGAGGGTTTGTAATGCAAATAACTTTATAATTTAATTTCAGATGCCATTCATGTCTAATTTTCTCACAAGTGTTAACATGCGGTACCATACAGTGTTTAGTATCACTATCAACACATATTAAGCCCAAACTGGACATCTAAAACTAAATTATAGTGGTATTTTTATTATAAACCCTCACCCAGACCCTAAAAGCCCTAACCGTCAACATTTTTAATAAGTAGATTTGGTACAGATTGCGTAGATTGCGTAGATTGCGTATTTTAGAGGAGCATTTTAGTTTTGGGAACCATTCAAAATAAAGAAAAATATTATTTTTAGTGCGTTTTCACCGGGAAACAACTAGATGCCAAAACTTTGTGCACCATTTCCCGAACATTAGTTACTTAAAAACTTTGGGGCGACCAAAACGTGATATCTTCACTAAATCAATAATCAGTGAAAACGTGTTTTGCCTCAACGTGGTCGTGTTTTGAAAGTCTGTTATAAGTCATAAATGCAGCAATATGAGCATAAAGAATGTTATGTAGATTATTGTTTTCAAAGAGAAAGCGTTTCTGAAAAGGGTCGTATAGTGAATTCGCCATAACAGAACTCATTTAGGATACAAAATTTGTTTTCAAGCTACAGCTCAGCGGACTTCAATAGAAATACGAGGACTTGTCACTTTGGCAATCTTGTAGTAAAATTTATGGTTGTTAAGTTCAACATCAAGGGTGGGGTTGGCAAACAGTAAGTTAGCTAAACAACCCTCTCTTTGTCCTACAGTAGGCTAGAATCTAGATCGGTTTCTAGGTAGGCATATATGCTTTGGTTATTATTTAACTGGTGTGCTAATAAACTTATCACTTGATAAAGATTATGCGCAATAGCCGTTTTGACATCAAGTCTGGGTTTGAATTTTGGAATGTTTGTTTTTTAACCTCAGAAAAACAGAATACAAACAGTGGTGGCAGAGTACGATTGTTCTTGTTGTTTTAATTCGATTGAAATCGTCCTAGGCGCCAGTCATGCATGCGAAGCTGTCACGTGTTGTGTTGTTTTTGATTGCTGCAAAACAGAGTTGACGTTTAATCGCATTTAGGGAGTTAACTATTCCGACTGGTTACTGATTTAATATCGGTTCAATGACTGA
This sequence comes from Phallusia mammillata, assembly GCF_965637545.1. Classification (NCBI taxonomy): domain Eukaryota; kingdom Metazoa; phylum Chordata; class Ascidiacea; order Phlebobranchia; family Ascidiidae; genus Phallusia; species Phallusia mammillata. The sequence goes on along the minus strand of NC_137257.1, from coordinate 5,055,164 downwards.
TTTATTATGGGTTCAATTTGAAAGCACTTGCCAAAAGGGTGCCTCATAGTAAAACAATGCGCAAAAGCGTTGACGTTGACGTTGACGCCTTGACGGCCCCGAAATCAGTACTTAATTTTGTCTCCAAAATTTGGTGAGGGAAATAAGAGAAAGAAAACAAAAACAAACTAAGGACCTTTTTCGGGATTTATAACTATTTTATGGGCTTATTTGGGCAAAAATATTGGTACAAAAAATAATGCATTAAAAACAGATTTGTAATGAGCGATGTGGGAAAAGTTTTAAATCTATCATGTTTAAATCTCAAAGTATTTTTAATGCATTTGTAAATTTATAATACATTTGCTTTGTTGCTAATTGGTGATGTTTTACTAATAAAATAAACTCAACTCAAATACCCAATGCTCAGGTCTCAGACACCAAGATTCAAAACTTTTCTTTTGTTTTTGTATTAGGTATATGTATCTTTGCAGTAAGAAATAGTACATAACTAATAAGATAAAAAGTGGAAATGGAAGAGTTCTGTAAAAAACAAGCAAATGAAGATACTGTGGAATATTGTATTTATCACAAAGAATCAATTTCCCAACCAGATATTGCAAAACATGAGCTTAAACGACTTCTCATTGAGTGTCAAGCTTTTGTAGCTAAGGAAACTCATGGTTACATTTGGCAGAATCAACCTTTTTGTCTTATCTACACCACAAAAGATTCAGTGCCATGCTTATGGGGATCCACTAATTTTGGTGATTTTATTGATGACGAATGGTTTGTTGTATATTTGATATTCAAACTAACGGAGACATTTCCAGAACTTGTTGCTTCTGTTCATGACAATGATGGACAATTTCTTTTAATAGAAGCAGCTGAAAATTTACCAAAATGGATTTCTCCGGACACAAGTTTCAATCGTGTCTTTATCAATCGTGGAATGTTGCACCTTGTTTTAAAGCCTCAGACACCTGCAGAAATTGCTGTTATCCCTGTTACTCCACCAAGCATACAACACTCTTTGTTTGCAGTGAGTAATTCACCATGGATAACTCAGGCTTCTTCAAAAATTCTTGCAGCTGTTCAAAACCGAATAGATGGTTTTCCAGGAAAAGCATTACAAAATATATTTCATGCCAATGTGTATGTAAACAAAAAAGTGCTTTACATCCTAGATGCACATCCTGAACTGATAGCAGCTTGTGTACAGGCATTTTACTTAAGAGACCCAATTGACCTTAGGGTCTGCAGACAGTTTCATCACTTTCCACCTGAAGATCGTGTTTGGACAACAATTCCTATGACAAGATGTCAATATGCCCAACTCGAGCAACAACATTTTATTCCAGATCAACGCAGTGGTTACAGATTATCTGGGACATTGCCATCAACACAAAGAAAAGGCTATGATTTGGGAATGAAAATTTGCCATGGTTTTGAGATTCTGTGCTCCAAAGTGAAGAGTCAATTAGATGTTGATTCTGATTCCAATATGGTTGACAAACGACAGCATGAAAGGTACATTGCAGCATTGAAAAGAATTGGATATTTTCAGAATGAGGTAGAAGGCTCAAAACTGTACCAAAAACTGTTGGCAGATGCTACTAGGTATATCAGTAGTGCAAAAGAAAATCCAAATGTGCAAGATAGCTCTTCATGTCAAACTGTAAAAATGCTAAAACAAATAGAATTGAAACAACCTGAACTTGTTAACCTTAAAATTCATGCAGTTGATAATATTCCCAATCAGGAAGCTGATGACTGGATGTATTTAGATGACAATGATGTAAATAAACTTGTTAAAGATATGAATGAAGGCTTTGAAAAGCTGCGCAAATCAAAGAAGTCCAAAAACAATAGTAAAACGGATTTAGATGGCGAAACTGAATTACTAAATTCTGTCAAAAAAGTGGAAAAATTTGTTGAAAGTGAATCTGGTCTGGAAGGTGTTGAAGTAAAAGACAACTCTGTTAAATTGGAAACAAGCTCATTTATGGATTCTTTAAGTAAAATGCTCGACTTATGCATGGACCTTAACTCAACAACAGCCAACGCTGAATCCGATTCTGATGAATTTTTATGCAGTGCTGAGTCATCACTTAGTGACAATGATGACGAAGCACTTCAAGATTCTGGATACCAAACATCACGAGATATGAGGCACTACATGCAACAAATGGACAGCGAACTCGCCCAAACTGAAATGGGAAAAAGTTTCAAGCAAAATGTTCCCGAATCAAGCAAAAACGCAGATCAACAGAAAGATAACTCCACAAATGCACCTGTAAATATTGATTTGAACTTGGCTGAAAATTTCCTGCAAGGAATAAAACATGAAGCTGCCTTATCTGGCCCTGTCTCAAATGTCTTAGGAAGTTTGGGTGTGAAATTGGAAAATCTTGACCTTGTCAGTTAGGCTGTTTAGTATTTTCGTACGTGTGCCTTTCAATTGTAATTTCAGTTTGAATCATTATTTGTTATTTAGGACTTTTTTTGTATTTAATTTGTTCTGAAAAAACATGATCACGAACCTTTTTTTTAAATGTGTCTTCAAACTGATGACAGTTTGTATTTTATTTTGTTGTAGGTTGGGATAGGCTTAAAAAATTTTGGTTGTTTAGGACAATGATTTGGTGTCGGAGTATTTTACCAGTTGTTCGTCAAATAAAAAGCAGATGGATTTCAACTGGAAGCCGCTTGACAAGTGGATTTTCACTGTCTACAGACATCCCTGAGATAGAAAACTTTAAAGGGGTAAACTCATACAAAGACCTGCACAAATTCTCGATAACAAATCCTGATGAATTTTGGGGTACCTTAGGAAGATCAAGAATTGATTGGATGAAGCCATTTGACAAGGTCTCTGAATGTGACATGCATAAAGGGAGTTTCAAATGGTTTTTAGGTGGTCAACTCAATGTATCTGTAAACTGTGTGGATCGGCATGCTGCAAAAACACCGGACAAGGTTGCTCTAATTTGGGAAAAAGATGAACCAAATGAAACAGAAAAGGTCACATACAAGGAGTTACTGGATCTAGTGTGCCAAGTGGCAAACTGCCTGCGTGACAATGGTGTCAAGAAGGGTGATAGAGTGGCAATATATATGCCAGTGTCACCGATGGCGGTGGCAGCTATGTTGGGTTGTGCAAGGATCGGGGCAATACATAGTGTGGTTTATGCAGGTTTTAAGCCTGATTCCTTAGCTGAAAGAATAGAAGATGCTGGTGTTGAAACGGTTTTGACCACGGATCAATGTGTCAGGGGTGGTGAAGTGATTGAGCTCAAAAAGAATGTAGATGAAGCTGTTGCAAAATCATCCACTGTTAAACGTGTACTGGTTAGTAAACGTACTGGCGCTGAGGTAGGCAAAACACCATTGGATATTGACTTCGATGAGGCAGTTGCGAAAGCCTCAAAGTGGTGTGAACCAGAGGTTATGAACAGTGAGGACATGTTGTTTATGCTCTACACATCTGGAAGTACTGGAAAACCAAAGGGCATTGTTCATTCTCAAGCTGGGTATCTTCTTTACACAAATCTAACACAGAAATTTGTGTTTGATTATCAGGAGGGAGATATTTTCGGATGTGTCGCTGACATTGGTTGGATTACAGGTCACAGTTATGTTGTTTATGGGCCATTGTCTAATGGGGCCACTACAGTCCTCTTTGAAAGCAAACCAAGATACCCAGATCCAGGCCGATATTGGGATATGGTTGAAAGGCTGAAAATCAATCAGTTTTACTGCGCACCAACTGGTATTCGAAGCTTACTCCGTTCTGACAATTCATTCGTCCAGAAATATGATTTGTCTTCATTGCGGGTGCTTGCAAGTGTAGGAGAACCGATTGACCATGAGGCCTGGGAATGGTACCACACTGTAGTAGGGGGTGGAAAATGTGATGTTGTGGATTCATGGTGGCAGACAGAAACTGGTGGAATAGCCATCGCTCCACGACCCTCCGGTGCGGGCGACAAAATTGTACCAGCTATTGCCATGCGACCATTTTTTGGCATTCAACCTGCCATTCTTGGTCGAGATGGCAAGGAAGACACTAGTTTGGGTGCTAATGGTGCCTGTTGCATCAAATACCCATGGCCAAGTATTGCTAGGACTATCTATGGGGACCATGAGCGGTTTCTTGAGACATATTTTAATAAATATCCTGGTTATTACTTTTCTGGTGATGGAGTGAGACTGAACCAAGAGGGCTATTATCAACTGACAGGTCGAATGGATGATGTTATGAGCATAAGTGGGATTCGACAGGGATCCGCTGAAGTAGAGGATGTTATTGATGAACATCCTGATGTTTCTGAGTCCGCAGTAGTCGGTATTCCTCATGAAATCAAAGGGGAAGAGCCTTTTGCATATGTTATTACAAAACAAGGTGTTACCGGGGATATAGAACAACTTAAAACTGACTTGCAGCATAAGGTAAGGGAAAGAATTGCAGGATTTGCTGTCCCACGACAAATGTTTTTCGCCGATGAGGACATTCTACCGAAAACAAGATCGGGAAAAATTATGCGCCGAATTTTAAGAAAAATTGCTGTGGATGAGTTTGAAGAACTTGGTGATACAAGTACTTTGGCAGAACCTGCTGTAGTGGAAAAACTAATTCAGGGACGAATTTTAATGAAACAAAAAATTGAAGATAAAAAGAACTGAACACAATAACTGGTCTGTATTTTGCTTATGCAAGGAAAGATAAAAGAATCAAAATTGATGAAAAGAAATTTATGAATATTTGCTTTTCAGTTTGTTTGAACAAATATAGATCTATGTGGGTTTGTAGATTTTGCAGGGGTGAAATTGTGCTATTTTGTGCCCAACAAATGGTTTAAATGCTTGAAACTATTCAGGGTTATATATTCAATTGAATTAAAGGACAAAATATATACCGCTTTAACTACATACAACATTTTCATGCGAAGTGTTTTGATTTTTGAATTGCTGATCAATGTATTTTACTGTATTTTTTCTGTCACAAACTGGTGTTGCAAAATATAATGAATTTTTTTTGTCTTTGAAACTTATTATACCTCTTTCAGGACAAAATTAAACAGTTAGACAGATTACACAAAATAATCACATTTTACTAGATTTTAACCTCCTAATGATAGTACTAGACTGTGTGCTGTTAAGGTCCCATCACTTTTAGCAAAGCAATTGTGCAGTTTCTTTTTTGCTCAAACTTTTTGTGGCTCTAGATCTTTCAATTTTTACAATATGTAAATATAACTCTTTCCTGTGTGGAATTCGCTGCCAAAATTCAAATAAGTGATACAGTCTTATAATTTTGAAATCATTTAAAATTAGAAAATCATACGCAACCTGTCAACAATTTATTGAAATACCTCAAATAAAAAGTGTATTTTTTAATTTATTGCCAATATTGACACAGAAATATGGAATCTATAATTATGCATTGCAGTAATTGATGTGTGCAATGTAAGAAGTGTATTTTAAATATGACAACTTGCTCAAAATGTCTCTTACATTATAAAATAAAATGTCTGATAGTGTAGTTATATTGATCAAAATTGTTAAGTTGTGCATGGCATAAAAATATGTTTAATTTCCATTTTGCAATATTCATTCACTTGTAAAAAACCATGTAGTGTTAGTGTACTTTTACCATTGTCATTTCTCATGCTTTTTATTATACAAGTGTACCTAGTCCATGACAAATACCAATTTGCCGAGCTTTTTTCTACAATAACTGGACTAGGAGATTAGCAAAATGGTTTTGTTAACAAATTGCTATGCAATAAACAGATTATGTGATTTTTCGGATTCATGTGTATGTGTCTTAAAAGCCAATATCATCAGTCAGTTTACAACTGCTTTTTACATGTATGTATTATCTCTATTGAATTGTTTTGCTGCGTCAGGAAGGTTTTGGTGTCATTGTGTGAAATTATGTTGGTTTACGGTTTGGTATTACACATCCCCAATTATTTTGATTCTACTGTCATACAAATAATGCATTAATGATTTTACTTCATCTTAGTCCAGTGAAACAAAACTAGATTTAAATGAAAGCATGATGAATAAATCTTGGCTGTTCTCACTTTCAAGATGGACACAGTCACTTTCCAAAGGTATTTAGTAAATATCATACTTTTGCTTGTACATTCAATTTGCCTGTAGCTAAAGCAACATAGAGTCAAATCTAGCTATATGTGGCACCTTTATGTTTTAATACCCTAACTTAATGTAGATCATAAAACATACAATGGGGCAGAAAATAAAAATAGTTATGAGTAAAAATGATTTGTTGCAGTGTATATTAAAAGCAACATTCTGGAAAGGAAACTACGAACTTTATGAGAATATATTTTTTTACCTTTAGAGGCAAAATGTGCAAGAGCACCTATTCTTCATTTGTCAAAGAGGTCAAGCACTTTCAAGGCTCCAACGCGTCCTGACCTTAAAACAACTGAATCTGAAACAACTTATGCTAAAGTAAGGTTTACCACAATTGGGCCAAGAATGCCAAATAACAGCCAAAATTTGGGTGGTCATTGAGATTCTCTTGCTATGTTTTGTATTTCTGACCTAATCAATTTTAGGCTAGTATATTAAAAAATGCATAAAGAAATATTTTAGCAACACAAATTAAACCAGAGTGGCCATCTTGTGGTTTTTTAACTAAACAATTTCTTTTTTTAACGAAACTTCACTATTTTTCTTAAGTTAACTTTGTGAGAAAAAAATTATATTACCAACAGTTATATTGCAATAATGCTATCAAACATCTATGATTGCAAAGATTTTTTATTGAATATATAACCAAATATCATGACTACACTTTTTTTTATTTTAGGGTAGAGAGAACCCAATGCTTTTCTGTGAGGAATATATACCACCACAAGTGCAGCCAGATTGGCATAGAAACAAACTAAAATATCGCCTTGAAAGAATGGATTGTTTACGCCGTCGCAAAGCATTTAACATCCCAGAATTTTATCCTGGTAGTATTGTAGCTGTTACAGTTGCTGACAAACATGCACCAGGGAAATCAATAAGGTACCCACAGAAGTTATGGCAGAATGTACAAAATTATTAATGGTGTTTTTTTTGGTTGTGTGGTATTTACTGACCAAGGTTAAAAAATCATGTTAATGCTGCGCACTTTGTGAAACATTTTACCTAAAACTGGTGTAAATCAAATGCACCAGGCTTAAAATAACAAAATGTAGAAAATGTCTACACTTTTAATGATATCATGAAAGTGAATTTGTCAATGCAAAATAGTGATGGGACGATAACAGATTTTGAAGCAAGTGCCGATACCAAGTACCACTTGTATATACCTTTGATACCGATTACTTAAATATAGTGTCGTACTCAGTTGTATATCACTGGCTAGTTTACCTGCCATGGTTGGGGTACGTGCGTGCACACACACATGCAGAAGCAAAAATGTGATTTCCACATGATAGCGAAAAAATATACGTAACCTGGCAGAAGTTTTTCCCGATTTGTGTAGTGCGAAGCAAATATTGGCAAAAAGTTGCCCAAATTCTTATAGTGTAAACTGGCCTTTGGTAGCGAAGTATATGGCTTTCAAAACTAAGGCAAAATATTTCAATACCGAGGCTGAGTAATGAGTATCGTTACCACTGAAATCGTTCAATACCAGGTACTTGTCCCATCACTAATGCAAAATATCAGTCTTCCAAATCGTTACATTAGTATTAATGGCAAAACTGTACTTAAAACTGTATTTCTTTCTTAAAAAAGATTTTTAACAATTTTAAAACAAAAACATGACTTTCCAAAAATGTTGATGTCAGATTTAATGGACGTGTGCTGTACAAAGATGGATTCGGTTTGGGTTGCAAGTTTGCACTGAGAAATGTCATTGACGGAGAGGGTATTGAAGTTGTGTATCATCTCTATGGACCCTACATTCAAAAGATGGAAGTACGAGCACTTTTCATAGATGTCTCTTTGATGTGTTGCTTTAAACCAGTGGTTCTCAAACTGTGGTACGCGTACCACTAGTGATACGCCGAAGCTTTTCAGGTGGTACGCGAGTAGCTTTCTGTGGTACCTATTTCAAGTCCGTTCTAAAATTCGAACACAAATGACCCAATTGATCAGCTCTGGTTTGAAAAAAGGGTTTTGGTCAATGGTTCCCAACGTGGGGTCCGTGAGATCCCATGGAGGCAAATATGTTGAGTATCTTAACTAACAGAAATTTATTTTAGGCTTCTCAGCAGTGTTTACAATCCTACATACAAGTGCATACAGTATAACAAACCTTAATTAGGTCAAGAACAATTACTTTTTTATCATTATTTACCCTATTGTGACATCATAACACACATGGACAATAGACTTCATAGGACAAGGTTTGAGTCAAGTTATATATACCAGAAAATTTATCTGTTTGTTGTGTTGACCGCTACTGTACAGAAACTTCGTTGAAAGAAAGGACTTAGAAGTGAATTTGAATGCTTCAATAACGTATAATGCGAGTCACATGTAAAGACGGTAAATTACGTTGGTGGTCCGCAGACTTACAAAAGGGGTCGTGACTACGAAAAGGTTAAGAACCCAGGTTTAGGTGGTACGCAACAATAAAAAAAATTGTCAAGTGGTACGCGATCCGTACAAGTTTGAGAAACACTGCTTTAAACAATCAAATATAGTTGTTACTATGGTACTTGGGGACATTATTATCATTTTCATACCAACAGTTGCTTAAGCAAAATCAGCTGTTCATTTATAACTACAACATAATAGTCATAGTATGCCAGGCCTATTAAAGAAGGCATAATATCAAATCATTCAGTCATCAAATGGCAAGGCATAGGCCAGAAAAATCTAACCTCTGGTGGGACTTGAACCCACTACAAAAACCTTCTCGCATACTACAACATAAGAGGATCAATACACTTTCTTTGTGCAATTGTGTGTTCCAAAAAACGAAATCTATGGCATTTTTTGCTGTTTCGTTTATGGTTGCATTACAACAGCTAATCCAGATATAAACAACCTCTTTTTTCGTCCAGGTGTTGCATCTCGAAAAATGGGTGGACACTGATTTAAGATATTTGCGAGATGCAGACCCATCGTATTGCACAATAGATCCAGATATGCAACCTAAAGCCCTTCCGCCCACATCTGTTGAATTAGAACTATTTCGGGTAGGTCAGGATAATCATTTCATCAAAAAAGACAACTAAAGACTCTATGTGCACATTTCTTGTACAAACATAACAAATAATGACTGCCCTTCTTACAATATTGTTAAATATGAATTATGGTATTTAGCAAATTGTTCCTCGAAAGTAAGGATCATGACCTATGGCACTTTTCATGACCGCATGGTAAGAAATAAATAACAGAATAAATAGTAAATATATCTGCTGATATCAATTCGTGTCTAAAAAATGAAATCCATACATTTTTCAGCACAGTTAGGCGGTTTAGGTGTTGCATTGGAATAAATATTGACATGATCTCAAAATAATATAAAAAATGTTTTTTTTCTCTTACACAACTATGTTTAAAAAATTGTCTTTGTTTCTTAGCTATAAACTGTTCCCAATGCCTGCTCTACAGTGAACAGAAATGATCTTTTTTTAGATCTGTGCATAAAACTACTTTTCTGTTGGTTTAAAAAAATTGATTTATACTATTTGGTCTGTTGGAGAGACCCTTCTGGCAAAATGTTTGCCGAATCTAGTTAAATTGTCTAATGTTACCTTTAACCCCAAAGATTTAACCTATGAATTACTTTGGTGGTAGTTACTGAGAGAGATTGCAACTTTTGTTTTAGGAAAGAGTGAAACTAAATAAATCTCCGAGATGGCAATTTCAATACCAAAAGCACTGGCCACCACCGTATAATGCAGATTTCCAATCCCACTTTTTGGAGGACGAATTAATTGAAAGTGAAAGGTAAACAATTATTAAGTTCATAGAGCTCTTCCGCCAAATGTATTTTAGTTGCGCTGTCCTATACAGGTCACCTTTATCAGGGTAAATAACACTGAATGCGCATAGTACAACATAATGAACATCAAACCGGACATAATGCTTTCAGCATGCTACAGGCACCTGCTCAAAGATTAGGGGCCCAATTATTCGTTATCATGCAGATTTATTGTTGCATCGTGACATGCTTGCGTTTAATTCTTTTCTCCTTTGTGTATTATGCCTGTGCTACTTGCATTCAGTGTTATTTACCCTAATAAAGGCAACCTGTATAGGCTGCCGAAACGTTGAAATAAAAATACATTTGCTAGAAGGGCTCTATGAACTTAATAATCTGCCAGGCAGTAATAGCTTATATATGTAAACCATTGTTAGTTTATTGGTATTGATGGTGCAGCATGTAAAATGATAAACTTGTTTTGAACAGATTTTCTGCAATGGAATCTTGGAGAAAATATGACATTTGCCGCCACTATGATGTCACAGAGATGAAAGAAGAAATTGTTGCCGAAATGAAAGCGAATAAATCAAGGATTGAAAAAGCAGATTCCACATTAAAACAAGAAACCTCCTAGTTCATTGTTCTAATTTTTGTAGCAACTCTTTTTTTATTTGATTTTTCGTTGTCTCAAACTCCTCATTGATTTTTGCATCTTCGGCCATTTGTTTTTGCTTTTCAGCAAAGGCACGAATTCTCATATCTTCAACATCTGCTGCTAAGTCTGTTTTACTTACCCAAAGCTCCGGTTCCAAAATATGTCTGTCAATAAATAAAACAAACATTGCTTTAATTGTGACAGTTCTTTTTAAAGTCTAAAAAAGTGAAAATGACTACCAAATATTTAAAAAAAAAACTGAAAATGAAAAACTGAAAATGTTCGGACGGAAAGCATTAAAACAATTTTTGACAGCATGGTGAAAGAAAACATAGCTACACAATTGCACTGAAAGAAATAGCACAATCGGTGGATGAGAGCTAAATGCGCTTCAGCTATACCATCATTATGCAACTGGGGCTCACAATAAAGTGAGGTTGAGTGCGTTGTGGGTAAACACGGCTGGGGGTGGGACGTTGGTGAAAACGATCACTATAAATTCAATCAACAAAGGCAGTTAAAGTTACAATAAAATGAAGTGCTGTTTGTACTTCATAAAATGAAGTTTTCATGGCATTGCACAATGGCACAATAACTTTGATTTTAAACTACCATACACTTAACATTTAACTGTTTTTCTAGTAAACCAGGAAAAGGTCACACAGGAAGTCTAGCTGGGATATCTGACCACTAATATATTCAAGGTCAAGAGTAGAACAGTGTTACAAACAGTTTAACGAATTTTTAATGCAACAAAAGTGCCAGACCTACTTTACAGTTGTTTAGCAATAAAGAGAAATCCACAAAGTTTGCCTTAAATGGCACAACAACAACTATTTTAAATATATATATAGTAAAGCACAAAATCTGCTTTTAGCTTTGTTATTGTGCAAATGGTCATACAAAAACTGATCCTACATCTGTATACAGGTGATTTAGGATAATTGGAATCCGTAGCATGATCATACATTGTGTTTTTGATATACTTAAGCTTGAGCCAGATGTTACAAATTGCTAAGTAGTGGCACCTCGGTACTGTTTTGAATATTTAGAGTCCAATAAGTTACCATTTCTGTCAATCGCATGGAAAAGCTTAGGTAGAGGTGCTTTAGTTAATTTCCATTCAAATTTTGTTACTTCACACTGCAAACTTACTGAGTGCTTAGTTCCTTCAATACTTTTTCATAAGATTCATAACGAAATCTGCGAAGTTCATTTAGAAGTTGCCACCGTCGTTCAAAAGTACGCAAAAGTTTTCCGCGAAAAGTTTTTTTCTGTTGAAAAAAGTGATGGAATTACAAACAGAGTTCACATGTGCACACTTTGCATAACCAACCATTTTGTCATTTTTTCTTGACATTCTTTGAAAGTAGCGAAGCTTTACTGTCAATTTCACAACTAAAATGTAAATTGTAATTGAAAGTTTGAAAACTGTCTGTATACTCGTAAATAAACAAAATCCCCTGAGCAACAAAAAGTGCAACAACCTTTGCCACAACATCAATTTGTACAAGAATTTATCAAACCGATTGGCTTTTTATTTAAATGTATAATTAATGTTTATTACTTTGCACTTCCTCCGATTCGAAATCTTTTTCATGGCGCTGGACTCTCCTAATTAAATCCTTTGCTTCCTCTTCTAAATGAACACCGTGCCTTCCATACTTAGTTGACAAAACCTCTTCAGCTTTTCTGCAACAAATAGGATAGATATAAGTGTCACACACTAGCCATGGTTTTCAACCTTATACTGATAGGTACCACCTGAGGACTTTTCCTATCGCCGCATCCACTTTAGCCTTGTTATAAATGGTAAAACAAGAGCTAGGTCTATTCTTCTTGACTGGGACATAGCCAGGTTAGCAATTCTAAACGAATGTCCAAGACACAAGTTTTGGCCACAGACCAGAACTATTCAGTTGGGTCAGTTAAATTGCATTTCATGATTTGACTTTAATTAGGTATATATAGCATAGCTACCCATGTATCATTTCTAAGCTCTGACATGGTAAGGGTACCACAGGTTGAGAACCACTGCTTTAGTGTTCACAAGGTTGTTGGTTATAATCCTGTCTCAATCACTTGCACTTTCCCAGCCAAGAAGCTTAAAACACATTTCTCCAACACAGAGAAACCTAGTTTTGAGGTCACCAATTTGATTGAATTTCAAATTAAAACTGATTGGACAGACATGCCGTAAACAGCAGGTTGGCAGGGCTTATTGTGAGCAGAACGAAGTCTGTCAATGATCCTCCAAACAAAGATAAAATAAAACGCAAAAAAACAAGCGAGGTAAAACAAAATTTACGAGGTATTTGTTTGTTCCGGCGAAGTTGACTCTGTAGTATAAAACTTCTGCACACAAGGAACGTACTTTGGTCCACCTGTAAAGTGTATTTGTTTATCCCTGCTTCGTACGATGTAGCAACAAACAACTCTACTATAACTTTACCTGGGAGCAATCGAAGATGTGTAAAAAAACGACCCAACATCATCTCAAAGATAAAGTGGTTGTTTTATTTGCGTCGACACATCGAAGTATTTAATGGGAACATAAAAGCAATGTGCACACAAAATCTGCAAAAACCACAGTTCCCAAAGAAGCCAATTTATTCTTTTATGGTTTTGTAAAATAAACTTTTCGCAGCACGATTTTTTTCAACAGTCTCGAATGAGGGGAAATTTAATTCATAGAAATCAAGTCAGTTCCCATTCCCAAGCAAAAAAGAAAAGGGGGAGCACAGAAACTACTTGTTACCATACATTTTTAATTTATATGTTCTGGAGTATTACATCTATTAATAATCATTTGTAGTAATTTATATATCATTTCAATCCCATAATCTTCAAAAATATTGTTGCTGACAGATGAGCAAGCTATGGTTGCGTGTGCTCATCCCCAAGAAATCCGGCTTTGGCGGCCGAACGCAATTCTGAACTGGAACTACATTCATTTGATTTAAAGTCGATTTACGTCTATATACTGTAACAAAATCTATTACTCACGGCCACATAATTCCTCAGAGGTCGATCAAGCACAAATTCGTACGATGAATTATACTTTTCGCCGTACGTAGGGGACAGGGATGCGAGCTTTTTTGTACAATGGTCAAGCGTTAATGTTTATGTCAAAATGTGTATGATTAGGGCGTAAGCCGTAAAGAGTATAATTTTATTCTTAACTAAATCCCCTTAAAAAATGTAATAGTAGAGCTACCGACACCAAACCCTACGGCAGACCCAGATTACAGATCCGCAGTGGTGGGATTTGAATTTTTTGTCAGCCGGCTTTATCACAAAAGTATTATTTCAGCCGGCTTTATCACAAAAGTATTATTTCAGCCGGTTTTGTTACAAAAAGTCCATGGACAGTAACCAGTAATGCTAACCGGTTCGCTGATCTCATTAAATTTCGTGAGACGGTTCTATAGAACAGGCGCGAACCGGCTGAATCCCACCACTCCATATCTGTCATTTTTAGATAAACCGTTTCAAATCGGTATTTGGCCTGAACATTTTGGTCTCTGCACATTTCGCAAATTTTCGATAAGAGCTCCGCTGGTACGTGACCCTGAAGTACACTTTAGCAGCATTTCTCAAAATACAACATGAAAACTGAAACACAATTTTCGGAAACTGCCTGTTAAGAAGTCAAAACAGCAAACATTTTATGAGTAGGATTATTTTATTCATCGCTTTCCGCCGACCCTTGGTGCCTGACTGCGAACATGTTTTGCAGCTTTGCCCTTCGCTGGTGCAGTTTTCAAGCTTGCCTTTTGTACTTTCTTTGCCTGCTCAGCGCTTCTCTTCTTTTCCTTTGCAGCTCTGCAAAAAGGGGATTTGTTATGTCCTAAAACAAAGGTAGTAGTGCAATGATATTTTTTTCTTTTCTTGTTTCAGAAACGAAAGCTCAATAAATCCAACTTATGGAGTAGAATTAATGCTTTGGGATACACAATCCTAGCTTAATATTTTGTTCATTTATGCTTGTTTCCCTTTTCTTTGACAATACTAACTGCATGAAATGCCTTTGGGGCTGCATTTGACAAAGGAATAAAAACATGCCAAAGATTGTGTCCATAAACAAATGGTAACCACCAGTCAAGAACACACAATATTTTGACAAACAGCATCACCAATAATATGTACAGAACATATTTTCTGCACTGTGTTTATCAACAACTTAAACCCAAGTCTTAATTTACATACTTTATTGCCTGTTCCCGTTGGGCTTTTCGTACTTCAGGCTTCTGGTTTCGTTTAGCAAGAATTTCACCCCATGAGGCTCCTTGCACAGCACGCTGGTGTTTAACAGTTTTACGTGAACGCTTCTTCACAACTTCTTCCTGTAAAGTAATATAATAGAAAAACTGTAACTTAACATTTCACTGGGTATATTTTGTGTGTGCAATATATCACATATATAATTTGCAAATCCCAAACGCAAAAAAACATACTTGTTACTACTACAAGTGATCACTGTTACTCTTCAAAAGATTCTGACTGTAACAATCAGTAACATTTTCCTTGTCACATTTATCTTTATGCAAGTGGCTGTTCAATGTATGAATCATCTAAATAATTGGGTTAAAAGTACTGGTAGCCTAAACTGAGAGCAAATCTGCTAACACACAATTTTAACTATCCTGTTCTTAACAGTAGTACACCAATTAAGTATTAATTTTATGAGAATGCTGTTCTGACTGTATTCATAAGAATGCTGTTCTGGCTGGTGACAACTTCAAACTAAATCAACAAAAGGAACAACAAAAATACATTGTCCAACTATCTATATCTAAAACAGAGCCCAAAAATGATTTTTTTTATGTTCGAAAAAAAAAGTAAAACTGAGGAGAAATCCTGTAACACACCAGGAGAAAAAAAATTAGTGCCCAATCACTATATTTGAGTTGTATTTTATACACAGGCATAAAGTGACCTGCACACAGAGCCTTAAATTACTTTGATTCTGAAACAAGTAATTGCCAAATTCCATTGCAACATTTCCAGGAACAACTCTAGTCCCATTACAAAACTGCCAGTCTCAATGGTGTTGCTACCATTAATTTCTAACCTTCAGTACCTTTAATATTTTTAAAATTTTTGCCTACATGAAGATAGTATGCCAGGTAAATTAAAAAATTCTTGAAAATTCTATTTTAAATTTATTGTTTCTGAACAAACAGAAACGTTTGGACATAAAGCCTAAATAAGCGTAGTTTTTCACTATTAATATTTATAACAGGCAAGCACACAGCATATTATTAAACTTTTCTGCAACAAACGTAGTATTTCAGTTTAAAATGCTTACCTGTGTTCCTTTTTTGTGCTTTCTTCTGTACAAAACGGTCCATGCAATCTTTCTTGGGTTTTTCTTAGCGAGAAAGAGAGCTTGGCATTTTCCGTTCAGCAAAAAGAAGGTTTTACCGTCTATCCTGGCATAACGTTTTCCGTGACCTGGGTATATCTTTAGGCCACTGAACTGGCACAATTCGGTCCTACAAAGTATTTTAGATTTAAGAAACTTGTTTGCACTCGTATATACTATCATTCAGAAACAAATATTGCTCAAAAACGGAAGATTAAAACAGATATTTAGTAAAATCTACCTCATCTTGAAGGTCCAATGCCGAAAAGAGAAAGGCTGATTAGGGTCTAGCCCTAATTTCCGTATTTCAAGCGGTACGAAATATGATTTCTCTGTTTTCCACGTGCCGCTAAAAACAACAGATACATTGTATTTTGCTATATACTTGCTGAAACTTGGTCCACAAGTTTAAAGTGCTTTTGACGACAATACAGAACTTTCAACAATTATTTTTGACGTTTTTTAAAGTCCAATAGAAGTTAGGAAATTGCACTCTTTTTTTTTCCTAACGACACATAGCATGAAATATTGTTTTCTAAAAACAAAGTATCTGCAGAGACTCTTGCCAGCTAATTAACATAAATTTGGTAAGATTGCGCTAAAATTAAAAAACGTTTTGACTAAAAGAAACATAACTTAAAACTACCATTACCTTTGGGTGCGGGAATATGTCCTTTCCGCTTTTTTCACATAATGAGTTAGAACTGATTTAAACGAGATCAATTCAGTTCTAAGCAAACTAATCAAACAACCTTCTACACATGTCCCATAGGCTTCAGCCAAACCAATATATGATACACCTTGTTTATGTGGTCCACAAAACAAAACTGGTAAATCTTTGAGCTATGAATTCTGAAGGTAGAAGATGGAAATTTAACCCAGTTCACAAACCGTTTTTACCAGACCAAAATCAATTTCCGTAACCTTCACACCAATTTCTGGTTTGTTATACTCGGTGAATAGAATGCGCATTTGCTCATCATAAGTCCTTAAGGCAGTGGTTCTCAACTCGTTTCAGGCCATGGACCACGATCGCTGTAAAAATAATATTGTGGACCATTCCAATTTTAAACCAGCATTTTGATTTGAAACATACTTCTTTAAAACCGATTTTCAAGAAGTATGCCAAAATTATTAACAATTTTGACTCTTCTTCAATGTATAATATACAATCATCTTCAGTTTATCACCAAATTTTAGTGGACGTACTGCGGACCACCGAGAAAGACATCATGGACCACCAGCTGAGTACTACTGACTTAAGGGGAGTTACAAGGTTCTTGAAAACTCAATTAAAGCAATAAGTGAGTAGAAAGAAGGTGGGTGGGTGTTGCTCCATAAATCCATGTTGTCGTATGAAAACCGGGTACAGTGCGACATTACAAATTTGTACAACAACGATCATACAATAGACAGAAAGCACGTTTTGACTGGAAATGGAAACCACATATAGCTAGAGTTAATTTCTACCATCACAAGTTGTAAGCACCGCTTTGCAGTGAACGAGTCCAAATGTATCACACAAAAATCTACCTCAATGATGAATGACGTGTTGTTGTAGTAAATTTAGATAACATTAGATATAATATTTAGGGCAGAGGTGGGCAACCTTTGTTACTGTAGGGTCAATTAGAAATGTCATAATTGCATCGCGGGCCGCACATGTGCATAACACAAAGTGATTTTGCTTTGTTTCTTACCAAATATGCTTAACTACAAGTATAATTCGTATTTGATTCTAGCCACATTTTGACAGATTGCAGAAAACTAGCACCAGGCGCATTAATCAGCGCAAATATATGTAATAATTGGACTCGTTTGCCAGTAGGCTACTTTTGAAATCCAAGCATCTCTGCGGGCCGCACAACCTTTAATGAAGGGCCGCAGTTTGCCCACCCCTGATTTAGGGCCAAAGGGTTTGTGTACCTACGTGGGATTCCGGTAGATCCGAGAAAGCAAAACTTCTTAATACGTTTTATAGAGTTTTAGGCGTCTGTACCCTAATAATTTCAGGTATCTGTCGGTCCGAAGCACGAAAAGGTCTGCAGACGCCTGACGTCGACTTTAGTCAAATCCGTCAGTGTTGCCTTTTTAAACACTTTGAACTGAAAAAGGTAGTTTCGAAAACCACTGATTTTCTTAGTGGCAATATCATGCTTGTTTACATTTCTATTATTTTTACAGCTTGTTCTTTACTCCTTGGACGTACGTTGTTTGACACAAAGCTCCAAATTGACTGTTTGGAGTTAATTCCCTAAACTCTGGGATTGACCTGCAGTGTCGCCATGCTACGTTTGTACAAAAATGTCAAGGACAGCGCTGGAGATGTGTAGCACAGCTGTTTGAAAGGTGTATAGTATGTAAGATCACTTTGCGATGAGTTTATTGTGGGGCGAGCTGGCAGGTAAAAAGAGGGTGTATGGGGACTCCCCCAAGGGTCAGTGCTTTTTCGGTGGGGTCGTAACAGGAGGGGGCATCAGAAATTCCCCGTTTCTTTGTCGCTTTCGCGGCGGGGCGGAGGATGGATTGGCTGGGAAATGGTGACCTAAACAGAAAACCATTTTAAAAAGTACAAACCTTCATCAAATTACAATTTTGAGCACGACCTATATTCCAGGTTTAAAAACGACAGATTTGATCGTCTTTTACAAGAATGTTTGTGTTTTGAAAACCGGTTAAACCGGATTCGGTTAATCCGGATCTTCGCCTGATTCGGACAAAACTCGAGGTACAAATGATTTGTAATGTGGTAAAACTTTAACTAATCGATATCGGGTAATCCGGATCTTCACTTAATTCGGACAAATTTTGTGAGCCAAACGGGTCTGGATAAACCGAGGTTAACTGTAGTTCACACCCAAATGGCCCAACATTTAAAACACATTTTGAGCAGTTATGGAAATAGCCATTTTCAAGAATGTGGTCGTAACAAAACTATGCTTTACCTGATTGCTGTGATTTTGAAGCACGCGCTTTCTGGTCAATCACACGTAGAAGTATTTCTTTGGTAACCGGGTGTTTAATGCTCTCACAAACAGCTGAAAAAGTTTGCATACGTTAGTTCAATCTTTTTTGACAATTTTTAATGTCGGTATTTGAATTAACACGGTTGGTTAGATTAGATGCCCACTTGACTGGTTCCACCAACGTCCACTTGTAAAGCAAAAAAATCAATTTTTAACGAGTGTTTTCAAAAACTGTTCATAACCAGTTTATTTTTAAAACTTTTTAAAATTAGGCCTTTATCACTAAAGGGCTTGGTACAATAGACGATGAGACGCATTCTTATATATCACTATTAACTAAATTTTGTTGTATATCAATCATGCATATATGGCGTTCTCAGCTACTAGTAAAATTAACAAGTGATTCCAGCTGCACGTTAAGTATTACAAAATGAGTCGGACGCACTGATCTGTTCAGAATCAAAAAACAAATTGGATTCGCTCGCTAGCGCTGCACCAAATAGTTAGGCGGGTCAGACTTTATTTAAATTCGAAAGCCTCCGCAGGTCGCACAGCCTTTAATGAATAGCCCACAGGTTACTAAAGAACTCCTTGTGTAGGCCTTATAAGCACAATTACATGGAAACAATATTTCGTACCCACTGCCGTTGTGTAGGAATTTGGAAAGCTTTTATCCGTTCGTTCCCTCATAAACTTCCACGATCCTTTGTCAAATGTGCACTCGATTATTTTATTGTTGTATTCCTTCAATTCCTTAGTAACCTACAAAAAAATAAACAACAAATTAAAACCTTAGGTTAATTGACTGATGTCGATTAGTTAAAGTCTTACAACATTACAAATCATTTGTACCTCAAGTTTTGTCCGAATTAGGCGAATATCCGGATTAACTGAATCCGGTTTAACGAGGTTTACTGTACATAATTATAATGCAGTACATATCGAAAATTAACATGCATTTAAATTAGAGTGTAACATTATTGGTGCATGTCCATAAAAATTCTTGGCTTACTTTCATTTGTGCAAAAGGCGTATCGAGTTGTCCCACATAAAGATATCCCACAGTAGTTGGCACCAATCCAACTCCCCTTTCTGACTGAAGTTTTAAACGAAAATCGACGCTGTTATGTGATGCCGGTTTCCATTTCAAGATTTCATCATTTCTACCCGGTTTGTATGTCTAAACATAATGCAACATTACTATAAAATACTGGTACCTTTTAGGGATGGGCCGAGCCGAACCTGAATCCGAGTACTCGGTACCGAGCATCGCTGTTTTTGAAGCTCGGTGCTCGGCCGAGCAGTTGCACAAACTGACCCGAGCGTTAAATTTGCATATTCATGCCCTGCTATAACATACGTAACTACTGTTGTAAAGGGTATCCAAGAAGAAAAAAAACGAATGCTTTTTCTAATGTATTAGATGGTGGAAAACGCGTTCTTTATGGGCATGTACAGCTCAATAAAACACCGCCGGTGACGTACGAGACCTTGTAGAGCAAAAACGCAGAAAGGGGATTTTTTGTGACGTCATAATGCACCGAGCGTGCTCGGCCGAGTACCGAGCATTAAAGTGAGATGCTCAGTGCTCGACCAAACAGAACATTTGCAGTTTTGGCACATCCCTAGTACCTTTAACTTAAAAGGAGAATAACGCAAATTGGTGCTTCGTGTATGAAAACTGTAATGAACCTAGAATTCATAAAAAATGGTCATTCGTCTTATATACATCACTCCAATTATCGATAGAACTTTTCCTTGCTTACTATAATACTGATCATGTTGATAAGGCGAAATATCTATTTTTGGCAATGTAGGGACAAATTGCCTGTGTTTTTCATGAGCGAGGTACATAAGTGTACAGGACTGTAACCAAACTACAGAGCTAGATTTGCTGAAACTTTTGAAATAGTACAAAAGTGCTATTTATACCATTTATAAAACTAAATCATAGTACGCCAGGCCTTTTACAGGCGTTGTACCGAATCAGCTGGTCTCCCAAGCATTCCTATATATGGCAAACAGGCTAGAAAAATCTAGCGTGAGGTGGGATTCCCAGCTGATTCGGTATAACGCCTTAAATGGGTCTGGCGTACTCTGATTTATCGATATGTATGCCGTCATTGCAGGTCTGCATCGGCGCTTCCGGGCTGGTCCCAGTATAAATATGTTCATTTAGGGAACTAATATCTATTTGAGGTACTACATCTTAACCCCTGTATCCCCATTTCATTTAACACAACCCCAAAAAGGTTTTTTTTAAATGGTTTGCCATCGCTTTGTTATTAATTTACGCCTAATATTTGGGTAGCTGCAAAAACGGTTCGAAAAGCATTAGCATAACAAAACCTTAAACAACAGGTTGATATTGTATTTATGCAACGTTTCGTTCTTAGAAAAAGCTAACATAAGATAAACCAATGTTAAATTGTACTAACATCAATAGGATGGGCTGACGCAGGTTGAAAGATCAGACCGTCGACTTCATGTGACACCATGCTTTGAAATCTGTTGCATAGAATACAGTGAAACTTCAGAAAATGAAGTTATTCAAAGAAAACGATTTTGACACAAAAAGTAAGTTTAGCAAAAATGTAACAGTGCAAATTGAACCAGAAAAATTAATCTGCGGGGCAAAGTTGTAAGTCGGACAGGGTTCTTCGGGTTAATTTCGATTTTGAGTAAAAAACGGACTTGCCTGACTTTATACTTGGCATCATTTGTGCCGCCATTTTACCAACTTTCGGGCCTAATACGGGCTTTTTTGATATTTTAAAACTGGTTCGGGTGGGGTTTTGGGCTTGTACTTTCGGGTTTGGGCCACAATTTCTGAACGGCTTTATAAAAGCACATCAGATTGGGTTTGCAGGCGAAATCTACTTAATAAAAATACGATCTGACAGTAGTGTTGAAGTAAAAAGGATTTGAAAACCCAAGTCCAGGCCAAACACTAACAGGCAGATTTAACCTTACCATAATCTCACACCATACCTACTTGCCATCCAATAATTCCCGTGACGTATAAATATCCCAGAATTCCTTCTTCCGGATACTGAACGCTTCCCTCCTCTTATCTAGCATGCCTTGTTTCATTTTCTCGTGTCTAGGTCCGATTATTTCCTTGTCGATGCATTCAAGTCGACGCTGAAAGTGGCAATCCCCGACCGGTTGGCCCTGTGAAAAATGAAGCAGTTTATTGGCTTTTTCTAATTTTAATCCCTTTTGTTGCTCCTTATGGACATACACGCTTTTTTCGCAAAGAATTTTGTTCTTATAAGATTGTCAACTGATTTTAACTTGGAAATAAACATTTCCCAAACTTGTGGAACATTAAACTAAGAGCTATGGTTCTTAACCCCGACTCCACGGAATCACACGAGTCCGTGAAAGGGCTTCGTGAGTTCGTTAGTACCTCACGAAAAAAATGTGACATCGAAGCCACGGACAAGTTCGTGAACGGTTTTAGTGAGTCCGCTATCACCTCACGACACATAAATGTACTTTTTCACCCACGGTCCACGGAATCATATGAGTCCGTGAAAGGGTTTCTGAGTCCGGTATCACTTCACGAAACGTAAAAATATTTTTCCCCCGTGTCGAAATCATATAAGTGCGTAGAAGATTTTCGCGAGACTATAAAATTATCGGGTATCATCATAATTATAGATGGACTGCACAAAGACAATGTTTTTCATACATATGTGCAATCAGATTAATGCATCGTTCAAGAAAGAGCAAAAAAAACAATTCGTCCAACAAAGGAACGAATTATTCCTCTTGCAAACAGTGTCACAACATAACTGCATTATTGTGGAAGGTTTAAATATTTTACCACAAACTTGATGATGTCGTAGATGAGATATCTTGGAACTTTTTCTCCATTTACTTGGTCAATGATCATTTCACCATCAACCAGCGTTTCTGTAACTGCGTCGTTCAGGTTTTTGCGTTTTGGAAATTCAAGATTTGAAATCTACAGCACACAAACGAACGAATTTTTGTTTATAGCAAACTTGCTAGCTAAGACGCTTTTTTGCAAATTTGCAACTCTACTTTGGGTAACAAAAAAGCTTTGAATGGAATATTAGTGTGGTCATGCATACCAGCAAGAAATTGTAGCTGCACTTTGCAAAACAAGGATATTATTACAGCACAGTGAGCGAAAATCCCCTACAGGCTGCTGTTCAGAGTAAATGTTAATTATCTGACACAATTATAGTGTGTTTTTTCATATCCAGTATGTTACACCTTAAATATCATAAAATCTCTAGTGGAACATGTTTTAAGTCCGCATTTCCACCAGCTCCAACACAGTGAAATTAAAATCCTGCAGTCTAGGACCCACAAATACGTATATGAAGCATGATTTGAAAGGTTCCACTGGCTCAAATCTTAGCAAAAAGATTCAACTTACTTTAAAGACCGCATTGTCTCTGTCCAGCATGTACACCTGATCCTTTCCATTGATCAGCATCAGATATCTTGCTCCATCTGCTTTCCAGCTCACCATGTATGATTTCTCTGCCACAAATTGAAGATTGGTCATCGTCATGGAAACAGGTTGTGCTCCAGGAAACCCTTTCCTGCAAAGATAAGTTAAACTAAAAAATATTGTGTCTTTGTTGAAATTCTCAGTGGTTCCAAACTGGGGAGTAATTTTAAAAATTGGGGGAAAGAATTTGCGTTATTTTTTTCATGTGGTTTGTAAATAAGACACTTTAGCTTTCAAATATACAGGTCTGTAAAATTATTAAAAGCAACAAATTTAAATGATCTTTGTATGGTTTACCATCTACCATGTAGTATATTATGGAGAAATGGAAATGTTCTAATTGTTAGGGGAGGAGTTCTTATAAAAAAGGTTGGGAAACCACTGCTGTAGCCAATCTTTAGTCGAAAATCGTAACTGAAATATGAAATAAAACAACATACTTTCTCCATCCACACATGTTCTGAACAAGTTGCTGCACTTGTCTGAGTGTGGGCTGAGTAGAAACCTGTTCCACTCCTGGGATATCGAGGCCCTCTAGAAACTGCTTTCTTTTCACCTATAGCAAAATTATTCAAAACCAAGCTTCAGAGGTTATAAACAACTATGTCAGGTTACACAACATTCTGCAAATGGTTTCATGCCCTTTTTTGTACAATCCAAGTATATATAAGAGGGTTTCATTTAAGTTGGGCAACACATCACTACTTGGCAGTGTATGGAAGATGACTTTAAGTATACACTTTCTACCTACAAGGTTTTGACAGTTTTTAGTTAATATAGTATATCTAGCTGGTTCGCACCGGTTCTAAACAACTGCCTCACAAATTTTATGAGATCAGCGAACCGGATAGCATTACTGGTTACTAGCAATGGACTTTTTGTAACATAACCAGCTGAAAAATATGACTTTTGTGATTGTATCAGCTGACAAAAAATTTGAATTCCACCACTTAGCATACCATATTCAAAATTGATTTGTTGACCTTGTAACATGTCATACAAGTATGCACAGAAGTACAAACCATTTCTTATTCAAACTTACATTAACTTGGACTTCATGAGGTTGTTGGGATATTTGGTTTCCATCGTCGTCAACACCTGTTAAGGTGACAACATGGTTTAGTGTTACAAGTATTGTTACAGTATTACGATATGTTCACTTAACGATGTAACAAAAGGATGTAACATAGACCAGACAGTAAACAGTCATAATATTTACACATAAATGCAATTGACAGTCTTTCTTTAACTCGAAAGGTAGCCTTCTTGTATGTTGTCAATTTATATATTCTTTATCCTATTTACTGATTTACTATAGCACAGTGGTTCCCAACCTTTTTTGTTACATTCCTCCCTTCGCCCATTTTCGAACTATTCATTCCTCCCCATAAGACGAAAAAATACAACATAAAAAATTACAGCAATTTATTTCACATTACAACTCAATGCGAAATTTGCTCTTGTTTGCGCTCTGAAAGTAGCAGTTTGTGACAGTGCACTTAGGCTACAGCTAAAATCTACACAAGACAATGATACGTAACTAAGAATCTAGTTTCATTACATATACTGTTTACTAACTGTAAACTGTTCAGTTGTTAAGGAACTATGCAACAGCCAGACTGTCAAGAAACAAAATGCTAAAACAATGGACTTTGTTACTACAATAATCGAATAATTTAAGCGCATGAAACGTAGCATGCGGCCGTATATACAAGTAGGCCTTATAATTAGGGGTGTCTATTTCTGAATCCTTTACAACCGGTTCCAAATGTGAACTGCATACAAATTATAATGGACATCAATGTATATACAAAAACATTCTGAAACATTTGTAATGCAAATTTTTTTTTACAGTTTTTTTGAAATTCCTTCCCTGAACTCATAAAATTCCTCCCTAGGGAGGAATTCGTCCCCGGTTGGGAACCACTGCTATAGCATATTAACCATAATATGACCTACTAACTTGATTGTTTCTGCAAGCAAAAAAGAATGGGTCCCAACACACAAGGATAGATTATTATCAGTATGCATATGAAGTGACTATTTTCAGATTCCGTAGTGCAAATAAGTAGAAAGTATCAACCCAAACTTAGATCACATTTGTAAACTTGCAGTTGAAAGTAAACGTAAGTATCAGTAGTTACCTGTTGAATCATCAGATTCTGTGTGCCAAGTGGGTAATGGTGGAGCAGGTGGTGCATCTTCACGCACACCATATCGTGCAAATAACTCCTCGATGTAATGTCCCTTGATAATTCCAGGTGGGCGGGCTTGGGCAAAAGCAGAAAAAGCTGCTTCAACACTATGGAAATGTGTACTATTAGTATCAGCAAGCCAGGAATGAAAGAAATGCTATGGAACTCATAATACGAATTAAAATCACTTATTGCTGCTTTAAGTGTTGCAGTTTCAATTTTGTTGTAATTTTTTTCTAAATTCCTAATGTTTGTGGAAACCTCTGATTTTTTACTTTCAAAAGTTCAATTTTACAAACAGTTAGGTTGTTTGCAAAAAGATTTGGAGCCACTTGGTCAAGTGATTTTATTACAACACTGCTATTTATGCTTATTGTCACACCTTTTTGTTTTGTGTGCATTATGCCAAGATATACCAAATGTATATGCACACACGTATTTACTGTATACAGTAAAATGGTCTCACTTTTAAATTGATTTTTATTTTATTTTAGGAGCAATCTAATAAAATAATGTGGTTGTATTCAAGGTTTGTTTCATTCAAAAACTTACCTCCAATCAAGCTTTTCAACAAGATATGCACACACAAGAAAACCAGTCCTGTTATAACCATGAGTGCAGTGAATGCCAATAATCGACAAAGGATGTTTTCTTATGATGCGATCACACAAATCAACAAACAATTTTGTTGAGTGTTCATCTGGACATTCTCCGTGTCTGTGTACAACAAGATTATGGTGATTTCAATAAAACAAGAAATTAGTTTTTTTACACTTAACTCAATATAAATGATCCCATTTATTCCCATTTATTCGTAAAATGTGTTCAACAATGAAGGCTTTACAAATCTCAAACAATATGTACACTTAAAATGCATCAAGACAATAAATGATAAGTATATAGTTGTTACTTATTAAGTATGTGCACTAGTGATGGGACAAGTACCCGGTACTCGTTATCGAACGATTTCAGTGGTATCAATACTCGTACTTGGTATCAAAATATTTTGTCTCAGTTTTCGATACCAACGTGCGAGTACCGAAGGCCGATTTGCACCATAAGAATACGGGCAACTTTATGCCAATATTTGTTTCGGACAGCACAAAATTGGAAAAAAGTTCCGCCAGTTTACATATATGTTTTTCGCTATCACGTGAAGATTACATTTTTCGGCATGTGTGTGTGCACGCCTGTACCCCGACCATGGCACATAAATTAGCCAGTGATATACAACTAAGTACAACACTACACTTATAGTACTAGAGTACTCGGTAATCGTACTCTGTATCGAAGGTATATACATGTGGTACTCGGTATCGGTAACGGTACTCGCTTCAAACCTGGTATCGTCCCACCACTAATGTGCACTGATTCCTGATAATTACATATTCCAGTTAATTGCATAAAAACTTTACAGATTAGGTATACTGATAACCAAATTTGTTGATAAATGCTATGTTACTGAAATGCTATGTATCAGAGCTGTGCTTACCCTCTGCATGAAATTTTCTGATGCAGGATACCTTTGTCGGTAAACTTTCTTTTGTCATAGAACCTAAAAAAGGAGTTTTCAAATTGTATGCTTTGACTTACATACATTACATATTTGAAAGGGTCTAGAAGTTTTACCTTGTAGTGTTGGTGAGGTCAATCACCAGTGACAATTGCACTTTTAATCCAGCCAAATACATAAACAGCATTTCTGGATTGAACCTAATGATCAAAACACACAAGTAAATATATTATTTTATAGTGTAAATTCGGCACTTAATACCAAGATTATTGGATTAGTTGCATCAATGCCTCTCACAGTGTCTTATTTGTATATATTACTTGATGAAATATTTCCTCCAAATCATTTAGAGCAAATCTTAGCATCTTTGTACAGATGATTTCAGTTAATTGCATAATCTGTTAGCCAAGATTTTGTTAAATGGATTATGCAATTAAATGGATCTCTTAACAAAAGGCTGCAATTGGGATTAATAATGTTTATGCAATTAATTGGTTTCTGAGATTAACCAGATTCAACTGTATCACCAATGATAACAAACATATATGGTTATAAAATGGGGATTTACTTATGGACCAGTCTGCAGAATGTGGCAGGTGCAAGCGCAATTTTTTTAAACAAATTTTTTTAGCTTGCCAATTTTTTGGGTTTGCATACGGAAATTTTGCACCAAAGGCATTTAGTTGGCCTGTCTTGACCTGTTTTATTTGCTTTGCGCCTGCTGAAATTGGTCTTGCATGCGCGCCCGTGGGACATGTAGGTCCTGCACGCCTGAGATCTTGTCTGGAACTGCCATGTTCTGCAGACTGGCTTATGGAAAATGCAAACAAAAAAGTTGTTCAAAACCAACCTGCATTCTTCTGGTACATCTGCATCATATTTTGCATCCAATGGTGTTTTAAATGGGAGAAACTTCTCTGCAACAAGAGTTCCTTTGCGAGGACAGTTAAGCCATCTTGGGGGGACTGCCATTGCACATACACACAAATCAGGTGTAATTTGGAAACGACATTATTTTGTAATGCAAGTATGCAATAAACTATGCAGCTATTTCGATAAATACGTGTTATATGTTTTATTCATTAAATATATAGTAACTTGACATAGTTTAATCTCCAGTTTTAACCCTTCTCTTTCTGAAAGATACAGCAACTAGCAACAGCATTTCATACACAAACTGATTTATTAGACTGCAGTTCAGACTTAGTAGAAAATACGTAAAAAGTTTTTACACAACATTTCCAAAACTTACTGTCCAGTGTCGAGCATTTTGCAAACTTTATAACGGTACGTTAAAGTGCGTCTGCTATTGGTACTTTAAAGGAACCTATTGAGAGCTTCAATAAAATACTTTTTTCATCGGTATTGCACATGCGTTTTAGGGCCTAGAGCAGTGGTTCCCAACCTTTCGTGGACCGTGGCCCCCTTAAAGTAACTTTTTGGCCTCGTGGCCCCCTTCAAGTAACCATGTAGGAACCGTGGCCCCCTTAAAATGTAGTGATAGCCATCTCGTGTTGGAATGCGGTATTATTTTGGTCTTAAACAGGTCTAATAGAGTAAACGAGCGTGATAAACCTCACTATCAACAAATAGTATGTGAAATAGTCGATTAAACTCGGGAATAAAATTAAAGTGAAAATGTTTTTTTGCGGGTGTTTATTGTGAAGCTACGCCCGTGGCCCCCCGGAACACAGCTCGTGGCCCCCCTGGGGGGCCATGGGCCCTGGTTGGGAACCACTGGCCTAGAGTGATTTTGCCTGCATTGCTTACAAGAACAAGAAAAATCTCTGCAGTTGTCACCGTGCTGGACGGACGTGTTTTTTGGAGCTGCTGTTGTTGCTTTAAATTTCTGTTTTAACTGGCTACTTCGATGAGTTTATAGCTGTTATAACAAGTCAGATCTCCTGTAGCGGTCATATCAATATATCTTTCTCAAAAATGGAAAATATTACTATCAGGGGCAGCCATAGAATGTCTAATACTAAAGCAAGTGAAGTAGGTGAGCCAACATTACGAGACGTTTTCAACCTCATGCAGTCAATGGACAAGCGCTTGACATCAATTGAAAACGACCTGAGGGAACGCGTCGGTGAAGCAGAAACAAGCCTCGAGGTTGCACACCATCGAATTGACGAGCTCGAGGACAAAGTAGCTTCGCTTGAAACTCACCTGAAGGAAACTAAGACTGAATTGAATCAAAAGCGCGTTATGGACGAAATGCGTTCAAAAGAATTTAACCTGCTGTTTCATGGCATACCCCAACTGCTATCTCTCGAGTCACCTGACCAAACTGAACATGTCTTAAGAACGTTCATAACGGAAAAACTGCAGTATTCTTCCTCTGAACTTGATAAAATACAGTTTAGCAATATTCACCGCCTGCCGCGGCGTACGTCAGCAATCAGTGGAAACAAAGATTTGTCTAAACCAGCCC
This sequence comes from Phallusia mammillata, assembly GCF_965637545.1. NCBI lineage: Eukaryota > Metazoa > Chordata > Ascidiacea > Phlebobranchia > Ascidiidae > Phallusia > Phallusia mammillata. The sequence continues at coordinate 5,025,649 of NC_137257.1, read as the reverse complement.
CAATAGTTATCAAGTTTGTCAAGATGTCGGACAAAAGAAAATTGTTTTCTCTTTCTGGTCGCGCTCGGTCCTTCGATGCAAACATAACAAGGCATCTACCTGCTTCTATGCAGGCTCAAAGAAAGGAATTAATTCGACATGCAAACAAATTCTACAATCAGGGAAAAACTATCAAATGGAAAATTATTGAAGCAGATTACTGTCTGTTCGTTAATGGTGAGAAGTTTACCGATTTTTAGTCTTTTATGTTGTTTAAATGGATCGATGTGGTGATGGTCTAGCGCTTTTTCATATCAATGCTCGGAGCATTTTCGCTCATAACAGCATTAAATCGTGGTTTCGACATTGTCTGCGTGACTGAAACATGGCTAGATTCAAGTGTTTCTAATGAACGCCTCATCATTGACGGTTTTCAGTTTCCTTTTAGAAAGGACAGAAATAGGCACGGTGGCGGGGTGTTGGCGTATGTACGCAATGATATTCACTGCGTACGCTTGTATGCTCACGAGTCTGACGATTGCGAGTTGATGTGGCTGAAAATTACCATGGTTCCCGATTGTCGACCAATAATAATTTGCGTTGGATACCAACCTCCCAGTTATAACAAAACCTCTAAAGATCTTTTTTCCGCAAAACTATGTTCTACAATTGATTTGTTACAGCAGACATCCAAATGCGTTATTATAGTAGGCGATTTTAATGAGCCCCACGCAACTATCTTCAATTCTGCATTGTATTTTTCTGTCACTCAACGCGGTTTTACGCAACTAATAGACCAACCAACCAGATTTAGTAACATTCTACACTGGATTTTAGTAAACACACCCGAGTGCGTATTGTCATCTGGGGTACTACCACCACTTGCAAATTTGGATCACTGTGCCATTTATGTTATACTTAACGTATCTCGTGGCGCTCTCCCCAAACACGTGTTTTACAAATGGATTTTCGCCAATAGTGATTTTGAATCTCTAAACAATATTTTAATCGCGTATCCATGGGATGATTTGGTTGCAAGCTCATCCTCTGTGGACATGGCCCTAAACAACATTACTGATGTTGTTAACCAGACGTGCAAAACGTATATTCCACTCCGATCTTATAAGCTAACAGCGAAATGTAAGCCATGGATGAATCACGAAATTAAACACCTGTTTCGAAAGCGACATCGCTGGTTTACCAGATGGAGAAATTCTGGTGAATTGCATCACAAATTACAATACAACAAACTTAGAAACGAAATTCAACGCAAAATTAAGACCGCAAAAGCTAAATACCATGCGCATATTGTTAACGAAGCCTGCCTTTCTCAACCTTCTTCTAAGAGGTTTTGGTCACTCACACGTAAAATCCTGAATACCAACGAAGTTTCCTATAACAGCAAAAGTACGCCAAGCTTTGTTTCCAACGGAGTAACTTATGTTAATGACATCGAGAAAGCAAATCTCCTAAATGAACATTTCGCCTCCATTTCCACACTCCCTTCAAATCTGCTTTCACTGTCTTTTCCTCCTTCTTCCTGCCAACTTAACCTATCCATACCTTCCATTGACATTACCCCGTTTGATGTGTACCACGTATTACGTAAACTTGACCCTAGCAAATCTTCTGATCCGCTAAATCTTCCTAATCAAATTCTAAAACAATGTGCAGAATCCCTAGCAACGCCATTAAGCTATTTATTTAATTATATTATATCAGTGGGTATCTTCCCATCAGAGTGGAAAACAGCTACAATAATCCCACTGCATAAATCCGGGCCAAAACATGATGTAAAAAATTATCGACCAATTTCGCTCCTACCCTCCCTATCAAAAGTTTTTGAAAAAATTCTCCACAAACACATGATTACTTATTTGGAATCAAATAAACTTCTGAACCCAACAATTCCGGATTTCGAAAAAATCATTCAACCATCACCAATCTGCTTCACACAACCCACAATATTTACGCCGATCGTGACGAAGGCATTGATTGTCGAATCGTTTTTCTTGATATTTCCAAAGCTTTTGATCGTGTTTTGCACCACGGTTTATTTCATAAATTACAACAAATTGGGATAAATGGCAATTTGCTTCCTCTACTAAAATCGTACTTAACTGGTCGTGTACAACAAGTTCGCCTGAACAACAACCTTTCAACCTTACTACCTACAAATGCCGGAGTCCCACAAGGTTCAATTTTAGGACCATTGCTTTTTTTGATTTATGTTAATGACATCTCCAATAACTTAACCTCTAACATTTCACTTTTTGCTGACGACACTGCCCTTTATTATTCGGATAAATCTCCAAATCAACTTCAAAAAATTTTACAGTGAGATCTCAACCACCTCGACAAATGGGCTTCCACTTGGGCAATTAACTTTAATCCCTCCAAATCTAAAGTACTATCGCTCTGTAAAAGTTCCAATCTTCCTCAAATATTTTTCAAAGGTGTAGCTTTGCCTGAAACCCGTGCACATACATATCTCGGCCTCATATTTACACCAACACTTTCTTGGCATGACCACATTCGTTACATTTGCCACAAAGCACAAATCAAAGTTAACCGATTGCGCAAAATATCTAACACAGTCTCTCGGCATATCATCCTTACCCTTTATAGGTCTTGCGTTCTTCCTACGCTTGAATATGGCGACATTTTATTCGATAACTGTAACCTCTCTGACTGTGAAGCACTAGAAAATGTGCAACACCAATCGGCTAAACTAATTTTAGGGTGTATGAGGACCACTTCGTATGATAAAATATTACAGGACCTTGGATTGACACCCCTCCGTGTTCGTCGCAACGTTCACTCTCTCGTTCAATTTCACAAAGTTCTAAATCGCATAGGACCTTCATATTCACAAAGCTGCATTCCTGAATACGTTAAAAACTTAATTAAATATGACTTGCGTAACCCCCTCAAAATACATCCCATTGCGTGCCGCAGAAATACCAAATATAACTCATTTTTTCCCAAAACTATCCGCTTATGGAATGAACTTCCAAAAGAAATCCGATTGATAAAATCTGTTTCAGTTTTTAAAAATAAAGTTAAAAAACTTTTCTTTACGTATCCAGTCAGAACCTTACATCTGCATGGCTCTTGTCCTAAGACAACTGCCCTTCATTGCATGCTTCGACTTAACCATAACCCACTCAATATCAATCCCAGGCACTTTCGCCCTTGTGCATGTCAGGCCGTAGAAACCACGCAACATTTGTTTCTCAATTGTCCACTATTGATTCGTCATCGCACAATTTTGTTTTCTACTGTTTCGAATATTCTGACAGAAAACGCTAAGTTTAACGCTTCATTTCTTTCCAATCTTTCTCCTGGTGCAATTATTCGTTTCATGCTATTTGGTCATCCTGATTTAACAGACGCCCACACACTGTCATTATTCCATGCCGTTCACAAATATCTGCATGCGTGTAATAGATTTTGATTTCTGCTGCCGATTTATTGACATTTTAACCTCTTTCGTTCGCTTTTCCTCTTTTGTTTACTATTATTATCGACTACCTTTTATCTGAAAATACGTTTATTTCTCGTATGGTGACACGACAAAGGACAGTTTTCAGTTTTCGGACTGTCGTCTGATTGTCGTAAAATAATAATAATAAAAAAAAAACAAGAAAAAGGTAACATGTGAAATTATATAATGCTTGTCTTAAGATGTTAATCTACATCAGTGGTCTTCAACCTTTTTTATAGGCGACCCCAATTTAAGGGAAAATGAAATCAGAATTTGCATGCGACCCCATTTTTATCAACAACGAGAAAAATGTTTTAAGTAATGCTGAACCGAAAGAACAAGTAGGCTACACTAACTGTACATAATTACAAACAAATCTGGCGATACAAAAGTATTCCGAAAAAATGGCTATACAAAAGTGTTATGAAAAAAGTTTTTAGGGCGTTTCATTTCAGACTTAAACCCAATTTTCGGAACACAAACTTGCCAAATTGTTCAACATTTAACTTAGTTTGCACTGTTAGGGAGATGGTTGCGCCTGTATACTGCCCACAAGTTTTGCTTAACCGCATGTCATGCTCCACTTCCAATCGATTACGATGTTTCGTTTATAATACACTCGTTGCACTAAATCCTGCTTATAACACAGCCACGTGGTTGAAAACGGGATTTGAAAAATTTGACATAGTTGGGTACGTTACATAAGTAACTATTCACTCGTTCTGGTGTCACCTTAAATAATACAAACTTGAAGTGTTAAGTCATAATACACGTTGTCCAAACCCATTGTTCCGCGATAAAGGCATTTTGTGTTTTTTCACTACCACGACTTAATTGCAACATGAGGTAGCAAGCTGTACCACAATTCAAGAGCAAAAGTTGCGATCTAAAGGAACATAATATTAGTTTTATTTTCTGTAATCAATTTTGAAATGCAATAAATCAAGCGACTTATTGCGACCCCAGAAAAAGTTTAGGCGACCCCACTTGGGGTCGCGACCCATAGGTTGACGACCACTGATCTACATAACAGGTTGAATTTTTGATTGATTGAATGGCAAAAATGCCTATTTTAATGTTAGAGATTTAGATTTAACTGTTATTTGCAGATTGTATCATAAAGATATTATCATATATGCGTGGTGATATATTTAGCGTTAAACACTTTCGAAGAAAATTTTTGCGGTGTTTTGCTGCCGGTTTCGCTTCAATCGAGACGTTCTTGTCTTCACCGCTCACACATACACGCACATACGCTTACACACACACTGCGGCTCGCTGCCCAGCCACAGGCCATCGTACGAGCATCGTAGAGCTGGCACAACGTAACCTCTTGCGCCTGGCTCAGTCCGCTTGGTTTTAAGTGTCGTATTGTGATGTTTACTGTTGAAAACAACTTTAGGGGAACGCTGTTTTCGGTTCTTGTGGTATTGACAGCCTGGTGGTGAAAACTTTTGTATTGAAAGCAACTATTAATTGGCGTCTGTCGGTTGCAGTAGTCAAATGCCGCATTTTATAATCAGCTCTTAGGCCTGCTGGTAGCGAATTACTTTTTTCTTAATGTCGTGTCACTTATTTCCGCTTTGTTTTCGATGCATTGACGTAGCCAGACAAAACGAAACAGTGGGCTATCGTTCAGTTTCACATCACCACCTCAGTATGCAGAAATGCGGCGCGTATAGCTACTTTCAACAGGCAAAAGCTTTATTAAGTTTGTGAAAGTAAAGTACAGCAGAGCATAGCCAGTGATTTTATATTAGTGCAGCAAAAGTGCTGTAGTCGGTTTGTTTCTGACGAATGCGTGAATTGCAAAAAAGTTTTTTGATGAGTCATGGTTGAAAGCGGCATGCTACGTATATGATGTAAGCCTGCGCAACTGCTTGCTGTCGTAACCTTGCTACGTGCTAAGTTAGCTGAAATTTAATAAGATTTGCAACTAAGCCGTGTTGTAATGTCAGTTTATGGACACTGGTGAAATATTATCAATTTTTAGTGCATCACTTAAAAACTAAAGAAAGCATTTTTGGCCTTTTTTCTGTTTTAATTGTGTTGCATGTGGCACAGGCACAAATTAACTGCATTTTTAGTGGTTTTATTTACAAGTAGATTTACTATTTCATCGAAAACAAAAACGTTCTCGGAAAAGCCACGAAAATCGATTTAACGATGAAAATGTGAAGCCTGTATTACAAACATTGCTGTTTTGTAGAATTTTACCGGCGTCTGACGTCAGGACCCGACCTAAACAAATAAGCCACGTGGAAAAGCAAACTTTAGAAGTCTCGTTCTGCGAAGTGCTCTTTGCTCCTTGGTTTTCGCTGAATAAGTAAATCTGAATGATGTCGAAATTCTGCCAGATAGTTGCACCGAGCTGAAACAGTTTAGTGTGTAAAAAACTAGAGCTTGTATGTAGCAGAGTTGCAAGTCGGGCCGGGTTCGGGCTTAGGTTTCTGTAACAGACGGGCGTAATTCGGGTCTGACTTCACAATTTGTGTTCGTATTTGTTTTTAAACATAATTTTCCTTGTACAATAGCTAATTGCTAGACTAAACCTAATAGCCAAGACCCTAAATGTCTTGTGTAAGCTATTGTCAATTATGTACGCCGCAGACCTATATCTTCTTCATTATAGGCAGGGTTGCCATACCGTCCTTATTTTTAAGATTTGTCCTTATTTTGAAGGGTTATGTCTTAGAAACGTTTATTGTCCTTATTTCTAAGAAATGTCCTTCTTTTTGACTTGCGTCCTTATTTTGTCTTATTTTCAACAATTACAAGGAACAAACTTAGTGAAATGACAGTCAAATCCCTGCTATAAGTAAAAGTAAACCTAGACCTGAGCTGTCATGAGATGCACGAAGTATTCTTTATAAACAAGTAGTTGCTGGAACAGATTGTTTCTGGTCCAAATATTGCATATGATATGTCATGGCTCGTATACATGCAAATATTTGTTCAAAAACGTTTGTTTCGTTTTGTATGAAAAGTTAATTTTTCGGTTGTCCTTATTTTTGGTTTCATGTCGATGGCAACCCTGATTATAGACGTGTCAATCCAACTTTCGGGTCTAAATGGGCTTCTCAAAAACGATTCCGGTTCGGGCCTGGTTCGAGTATTAATTTCGGCCCCGCCTTTAACTATGGTCTTTTTGTGCATAACTTTCATGGCAGACGGCTTTAACAATCGCTGTTGTCATAATGGCCATTTTCCACTTAGAATAGAGGGATTGTGAATTTGTTTTCAACAAGTATTTGTCCAACACCGTCTATATCTTACATGTTATATTGCTTCATAATCTGGCAATTCATTTTACAGTGCTTTCGTGTTTTGCCGGTTAAGCTGTAAAAATGGGTGAATTCACTGTTGTCAGTTTTTTCACGGGAATGTTTTGGGCAATGGTTTACTGGGTTGTTGCGATCTTTCAATTTTTTGTACCACCGCCGAGAAAAGATGTCAGCGGAAAGATTGTGCTTATTACCGGCGCTGGAAGTGGCATAGGTAAAACTGGATTTTTAACATTTTAACATAGACTTTTATTTAAAGCCTGTCTTAAATCATTTAAACTAGATTGAAAACTTATGAAGGATTTTATGTTATTCCTCGCTGTGGATATTTTTGGTCGCGTATTATTTATTTTTAAACATTTCATTTTAATTTTGCGCAAAAGTTACAAGTATATATATATAAGTATTACGTTTAAAAATGTTTCATGTCAAAAACTGTCAACAACTTTTTTCAAACTTTCCCAATCGGCTACTGGTCCTGTTTGGTCGATTGGTTACATACATAAACCCTTACAAATACCTGAAACCAAAATAACAAGACCTGTTCATGCAATAGCTTCTGAAGTCCTTGAAGAGTGCTTGCTGTTTTATTCACAGGCCAGAAGTTAAGTATCGAATTCGCCAAGCTTGGTTGTTCAGTGGTGGGTTGGGACATTTCTACAGATGGCCTATCAAAGACGGGCTCACTCATGAGTGACGAAAGAATGACCTCACAATGGCACCCGTACAAGTGTGACATCACAGATCGTCATCGGGTGTACGAAGTAGCCGAAAAGGTAAGATTGAAAACAATAGTTTTTGAGCTTACTGTAAATTTTTAGGGTAGTGGTTCTAAAACTTATTTTACATTTTATTGTCCAAATCGGATTAAATTTTACTTTGACAAGCGGCAAAAACAGAAACAACATTGAAAAGCAATAAATTAAAGTTTGTATCCATGGACGCGATTGTAGACAAAGTATACCGCAGTTTGATTTGAAGAAAGAGCATCGCTTGTCACGGGTAGCTTCCTGCCGTGGGTTCGAGTCCCATCGCGGGCAAGACTTCTAATCTCACACCTTGCCAAACGAAAATATCTTGACTGACTGACTTGATTTGATACAATGCCTTTTACCAACCTTACACAGTGTTGATTTGAGATTGACTTTCACAATGAAAAAATGTGTGTAGGTCCAAGAAGACGTTGGATGTGTGGATATTTTGATTAACAACGCAGGAATCGTCACTGGCAAAAAGTTTTTGGATTGCCGTGATGAGATGATAATTAAAACGATGGAAGTTAATACGATAGCACATTTCTGGGTAACAAATTTTGCAATATTTGTTTACAATTCTTGAAAGTCGCTTTAAACACATATTTTTTTTGATTGTTAAACATATACTTTTCAATAAATGCATCAACGCTCTTATAAGACGAAGGAATATTTTGATTTCTTTTTGGAAACTACTGTTTATGCTAATCAATACCGTTGTACCATTTTGTTAGTGTGACATTATAGGTTTGACTTCCACACTTCCACTGATACACCGTATAATTTCCATCCTTTTAAAGTAATATAATAAGTTAGGTTTTGTACATTCACCAGGCATGACCCAAATCGTGCTCCATACATTAATGCACGATTGTTTTCTTCACAATGCAGACCCTTAAAGCATTTCTTCCCGGGATGATTGACAGGGATAGCGGTCACGTCGTTACAGTAGCCAGTGGTGCTGGATTGTTCGGGATGCCAGGACAATGTGACTATGCTGCAAGGTATGTGTTTGGTGAATCGTGGTCTTAGCTGATGTTTAGGACTTAGCTGATTCGCACGTTGGCGTTTAGCCAAACATGCTTTAGGGGGCCCAACATTAAACAGCCAACAACTTATAAGTCACCTTGAAGCTGTTTTCACGAGAGGCATAGGGTGTTTTGCTAAAAACAACGCTTCTACTTATTTTTGTGTGGTCTAAAAGAAGTTCTTCTACTAGCACCCGGTTTGCCAATCCTCCGAAAAATATTGTTTTACCCATAAAAATCGAGTTTTAAAGGCCAGTCTTATCCAACAAAAGTCATATTTTTTAACAACCACGACCAAACAGCTGAGGCTACATCACAACCAAACATTGTATAAACAGGGTATTTCCTGTAATCGCTTGTAAAATATTGCAATATTTTAAAAATATTAAATTAAACGTTACATGCATGCCAATGCTAAGAATTGTGTATCTTTGCCTGGAATGCTGTATCTATTTCCCCTAACCGCGCAGTAATAGGTTGTTATCTTTCAGGGTTAAACATTAACCTTTATAGACTTCTCCTGGTCAAACATTCGCGATGGGGTGGCGTGTTTGTCCAATGACCATAGCTCTGTGCATTTATGAGCCCTGCCAATAATAATCCTTATTCTAGGATGTGTGGTAAAGGAAATAAAAAAGGACACTTGACTCGATAACCTTTCGTTTTTTCGACGTCCTTGCTGTTTACTTAACCGTTCAACAATAGAACTGTGAGGATAAAGTGAAAATGCCAATAAAATTTTGACTTTGACTTGACTAAAATTGTGCAATTTTTAAATTCAACAAAGCAAATTTAAAGGTTGTTTTTAGGAACTGTTCATATGTTTTTTTAATACAATACACGAAGCGTGTAACCGAGATTACTCTCTGAAATGCCTTTCCTAAACATGAGACTTACAAACCCTCGCAATGTAATACATTACACTTTCCTGTTAAACAAGTTGTTCAGGTTTATATTAAATGTTGCAGCAAATTCGCGGCAGTGGGTCTGACTGAAGCTTTGTATTGCGAACTGGAATACAGCAAAAGCACAGGAGTGAAGACCACTGTAGTTTGCCCCTACTACATCGACACTGGAATGTTCAAGGGCGTCGAAACACCGTAAGTTTTAGTGACGTCATATGCGTGGCGTCACAAAATTAATGTTTATTGACGTCATAGCCGTGACGTAACCAACGTTGTGTTTAGTGAAATCATGTGCGTTACTAAACTTTTGGACCAATAGTTAAGTGCCTTACAACTTTGGTCTGTTTGACGTCAGAGGATGACGTCACATACATGTCCGTGACGTCATATTTGCCATCAGCCCTAGTTTATCAGTTTCATTTACTTTTGTCGAAAACTGTTTCAAAATACCTAAATATAATATAAATTGAACTTTTTTTTGCAAATGCAAAACACATGTTTTTCAAATGTGACGTTATAGGTCGAAACAGTGCACTGTCTGCAGCTTATCATTTATCTGCTTGACGCTTTTACATCTAAATTGTATTTTTACAAACGTTTTTAGGTTGCTTCCAATGATTAAATCTGATGACGCAGTTAACCAGATTGTCGACGCCGTGTTAAGAAACAAAACAATGTTATTGATGCCAAGAATCGTATACTTTCTTTACTACCTGAAAGGGTGGGTACAAAACAACCAAGGCTAAAACTCATTTTATTAAATTAAAAATCTTTTATCAGATTGATGCCTGCAAAAACCGCCTTTCTAACGGGGAACGCCAGTGGTACTATGGCAAGTATGGACACTTTCCGCGGAAGAGTCGACTAAGCATTCTATTTCGCATTGCAGCGTCACTGTTAACAAATAAAAGCGTAATTGTAAAGGGCCAATTTCAGAAGGCAAGACTATTGTGGCAAATCGTTTTTGGCAAAGTTGTTCCATTTTCTTTTTTTGTTGTTTCAATGTTATGTACATGATGTTGTGAAGTGTATGCTTCGTTCCAGATTTTTATGCATGCATGTTTCGGCGTTTTAAGGTACTTTGCCTTTTTTGTTTTTTAATGTGATCAACTAAGTTAAAGCGGTGTAATGTTTGCCTGAGTAAAACTATTTCAATCATGTTTACACTTCCAGAAACGTGACTTTCTTGATTCCTTTTTTTCTTTTTATCGTGATGTTCTATGGGGCCTTGGTAGGACCTGTATTACAGCAACAGTTGTTCACTTAAACAAATTGAATTTCGTCTGGCACTCTGCTAATCTGAGGCCACAAATGCAAATACAATCGAATCAGTCAAGCAAAGCAAGGCACAGTTTATGGAAAAGCAGCATACAATTTTCAGCATCATAACTCGATATTAGAAAATTTTGAAAAAAAATAGCGTCTATCCTTTGTCATGGATCAAATGTTATACCTTTGTCAACATGTAAAAATGGTCGAATTTTGACCTTGAGAAAGATGTTTTGACCTTGAAACCATTTCGTATCCAATAGATTGAACATCGTGACAGGAAAACAGGCTTAACTTTAGAAACATAATTTTATGGTTTCAATCAGCATCCTAATGTCAAATTGCGTAGAACAAACAAGTGTCTGCAAACCTTTTCAAGAACTTAAGAACAAAGTCAAAAGACCGGTAAAGTTCCTAGCAAGGCCTTGTATGCTGGCATAACTTACAGTGGACACACTGAGCAAAAATCAATACAGCGTTTTAATCATTAACTATCACAATCACACACAATCCTTCACACAGAATATGACAGAAAAAGTGCTATAATCTACCTAGCGTAAAGATGCACAACCTATACATGCAGTCGTAAGGCCAGAGGATTCAAGCTTTTGCTTCTATATCCTGACAGTTGTATAACGATGCCTACTCTGTTGTAAACGGTACTGAAACTGATCGGAAAAGACGTTTTGTTTCAAAATGGTTTCAAATTACAGACTTAGCAAACTTAGTTGTACAGCTGCTACAGACGCTTGTTTATAGGCTAATAGTGGACAGTACACGTTGACGGCCGTGCTGGAGGCTAGGTTACTATTTGTATTTTACAGAAAATTGTGTAACTTTAACTAGCATTATGGACCCAGTTATAGTAGCCAGCTGGTAACGGCACTTATTCAGACCCTGTGCGCACTAAACCCGCCCATTTAAGTATAATAAGACCCACGGGCAACAGAAAACAGTGTAACTTTATAGCGCATTTAGCAAACACTCATGAATGAATACTTGTATGGTAGGAAGTAATTAGTCAAAACGAAGATAAGCCCTTACGCTATAGTGCCGTATTGAGTACATAAACACAGTGCAGTCATAGAAGGCCTTTGGAGTTAGAAATGCAGTACCGCACCTATACAAATGGTGCTATTTGAGTGAAGCCCTACTTTTGGGCGTTTCCTATTTCGCTATTGACAGGTTTTGTTGTTTTTTAGGGTAGACCTTTGCCATTAGAGAATTTGTACTATCGGTTGATAACGACTATATTTAAACTTGTTTCAAAATACAAAACGGACAGATTTGACTTGAAGGCGAAACATAATGGCAGAATGGACAGTGATGCGATTGTTTTCGGGATTATTCTGGGCTTTGTATTACTGGATGGTGTCCATCTTTCGCTTTTTTGTTCCACCACCAAAAAAAGATGTTAGCGGGAAAATTGTTCTTATTACTGGGGCTGGAAGCGGATTGGGTAAGAGCAGTGTTTCCAAAAATTGTTTTACCAACCAATAAAGATGAACATAAATTCATAACTGGGATCAGCCCTGAAGCGTCTATGCAGACCAGCGATCACGGCACACTCATATGTAAATCACAGTACGCCAGGCCCATTGAAGGCGCTATACCGAATCAGCCGGTCACCAAGCATTCACCACCATATGGCAAGGCGTAGGCTAGAAAAATCTAGCCTGCGGTGGGATTCGAACCCACGACAGGAGTCCCGGAAAGACTGTCACTATCAAACATAAAAAAGATTGAACACTAACATTTTTTAAAACGTAACTTGGTTAGTTTATGACTTGCGTGGGGGATCTACTTTTATTATGACATGCTTGCAGAAAGAAGTGGGACACTTTAGGCTTCGGATGACAACTGCGATTATTGTAAAATCTGCAATAAAATAAATTCACTTTACAAAAGGTCTCGGGCAGTTTTGTTTTAACTGAAATTCAAAATATCATAAACGTTGTTCAAATTGCTCTTTGGCCCGAAAAATTCGCCTTTGCCCATTGTTTATTCCGTTGTCAAACCGGTTGCTTTACAACAGGGGTTCTTAACCTGGGGTGCACGCACCCCCAAGGGGTGCGAGAACTGTTCCTAGGGGGTGCGGGGATGCTGAATCCTTAAGGTTGGTTAGGTCTATTCTATTTAAGCAATTATAGAAGCGGGAGCGAAAATTAGTTAGTGATTTGAAAGGGGGTGCGAAAATTGGTTGGTGATTTGAAAGGGGTGCAGCAAGGAAAAACGGTTAAGAACCACTGCTTTACAACGAACAGTTTTTGTTTCACGAGCCTCAAATTTACCTTTTCAAACGCAGGTCAAAAGCTAAGTATCGAGTTTGCCAAGCTTGGTTGTTCAGTTGTGGGTTGGGACGTTTCGACTGACGGCAGTGGCACCCGTACAAGTGTGACATCACAGATCGTCACAGGGTTTACGAACTAGCCGAAAAGGTTTGTAAAAGAGAAAAAACAACTTTTTTGTCAATAACTTCTCCTACACAAAGTTCGAAATGTGGTGGTAATTACATTACAGGGTGCGAAATGAGGCTAACGATAAAATTAGTGATGGTATTTTTCGATTTAAGTGATCTTATCTCCGCAACAAATATAATAAAAATACTAATTTAATTGGAATTTTGGGTTTGTAAAAATAAATTAGTTTGTTTGAAGGTACAAGATGAGGTTGGGCGTGTTGATATTCTTATTAACAACGCGGGAATTGTTACTGGAAAGAAACTTCTCGAATGTCGCGACGAACTCATTTTGAAAACAATGGAAGTAAACGCGATCTCTCATTTTTGGGTAAGATTATGCAAACAACACCTTAATATATTTGCGATTTATGCAAGTGAATAGTTATCCCTTTCCTGTTTTGATCTAATGCTTTTGCCTTATGATTTTCATTTGAAATGCTACCTACTGTAAACTTTGTTCCTATATTAGTAGAGTGAATCGAATTCTTGCACAATTTGGTAGCAGTTGGGAAGTTGTATCTTACCATTGCCTGTTTCAAGTCTAAGTTGAACGTATTTATCGAAAAGCTAATTAGATGTACCCACAAAACTTTGCTTCAGACTTTAAAGGCGTTTCTTCCGGGAATGATTGAAAGAAATTATGGACACGTGGTCACAATAGCCAGTGGGGCCGGTATTTTCGGGTTACCTGGACAATGTGATTACTCAGCAAGGTTTGTCACTTTCGTCATTGAGATAGAAAGCTTGCTATTCCATGACTAAGCAATGGGGTTTATTAAAACCTGCATAATAATGAAAAACCGTTTAACCATAAAATAGCCTAAGCTTGTAAAATATTTGTAACAGTTATGATAATTTTTCAAACTGTAAAATATAACACCTGATAAAAAAATCGAACTCCTTTTTTATGAATGTCTTCCGGTTGAAAAAAACAAGCCTGATGTTAAACCATGTTACGTTGTATACGATCAAAAAACGATTGTTTAACATTTAAAGATTTCGGATACAAACTTTATTCATTTATTTTCAGTCCATGGTGGAAATGTCCAAACAAAAGCCAAATTTACATTGTAAGGTCAAGATTTGGTACTAAAGTGTAAATTGAAAACATGCAACCGATTCAAATTAACTACAATGTAGGCTTGTGCACGAAAAATCACCTTCACAAAGCATGAAAATGATAACCCAAGAAGGCCACAAAAAAAACATTATATTTCGCAGCAAATTTGCAGCCGTTGGATTAACTGATGCCCTGTACATGGAACTAAAACACAGCAACAAAACAGGGATTAAAACCACCCTGGTCTGTCCCTATTACATAGACACTGGAATGTTCAAAGGCGTAGGAACCCCGTAAGTAGAATAAACTTGTTTTTAATTGAAAACTCTCAACAGTGACGTCACAAAGGTCTTAATGAAGTCACAGTTTATAATACAGTTGTTGTTTAAGGCAACCGTTACACCTAATTTAGTTTGTAAACGGTACATTGTACTTGCAAGTACGTCGCATATAATTATGATTCACTTTGAAAACAAAACTGTATGACTTTTGAACGGCTGTTTAGTACACAACAACGGGTTTTAGATTTACTATATCATAAGAAGCAGTTTCATGTGTCGCATTGCTTAAATATCAAAAATAAGAATATTTTAACGCAATGTGTTTTCTGTCAGTTTCGTTCCAATGGTGAAAACTGACGAGGCTGTTGAACAGATTGTTGATGCAGTGTTAAGAAATCAAGATGTTGTCTACATGCCTCGCTTTATATATTTTCTGCATTATATGAGAGGGTAGGTTAAGAGCAGTAATTCTTAAACGTTTCTTAAGCATTTGTTAAAAGTTACACACTTTATTTGATAATCCACAGTTCACGTATGTTTCTCTGCAACAGCAATACAAAGTAATAATATACAGTATTTCGGACATTAAAGATGTTTGCATCAGCAAAATAAATTTGCTCTATATACGATAGCTAACAGAAGTTAGCCTGAAAATAAATGCTACCAAACTTGTAAGAGTATCCATGGATAGAAAGTTTGCAATTTTTTAGATAGGATCCTATTAAAACTTTTTTGCAATTTCTTAATCTGGCATCTCCTAAATTTTTTTTTGATGTTTCGTATGTTGAAGATAGGAACTAGTTCGTGCAATACAGATAACTACTTTATGCATAAATACCTCTAAAAAAGTAGTATAACGTTGGACAGTGGGTTAAAAAAGTCGAGAAACCTTTAACTTCAACGAGTCCGAAACTTTGCTTCGTGAATCTATTAAGGAGATATTATGAGAGGTTGCAAAGTTATATTAATACGCTACATTGTTCACGAATTGATTTTATGAAATGTTTAAATACACTAATAAAGATTCTTGTTTTAGGCTCGTACCGGCTATATCCACATTGTACTCGGGATCAGCCTTTGGGATTCTTGATAGTATGGACTCCTTTCAAGGAAAAAACGATTAAGTTCTATGGAACGAAGGCTAATCTGAGAGTTGCGATTAATTGAAGAACATTGGCCCAGTTTGGAGCTTAACAAACAGATCAAATAAAGTTGGAATGGCAAAAGTGTTTTTCATGATATAGATTTTAAATAAAGATGTGTTGTTTCTGCAGCAACAGTTTTACCGTTTATATGCATGTAAACTGTTATAAATGAGTGATTATCATTTATTTGTACGCATAGGACGTCAGCGTCATGAGTCAACCAGTTTTGTTTCAATATTTTAAACATATCCACGTTATATTCTGTGGGAAATAATTTGACAACCTTAATAATAAAGTACAAAAACATGCAACTTTACTGATGAAGCAGTAATTGCATTTCAGTCGGAAAATGTTCTAACATAATTAGCAACCAACAACATGTTCACATCTGCTATATTGCATAATTTGACTGGATTGAACTCACAAAAAATGGCTGCGACAAATAATACGTTGTTTTAACGCTTGCTGTTAAATATATTATTGTTTAATCCAACATAAACAAACAAAACACATAAAAATGTTAAACCTGAATGAACTGAAACATGATCCGTTAAAACAAATTTGCACCATATGTGGTTTTATAACTGATAGTACGTAGTGAAGTCTGTTTCTTCTTTCACAGTTTTTAAATACAACAAACGGTTTACGGTGAGTGCAGTTGATTTGGCAACTTTAAATGATTGTCGAGAAGTGTTTTGACAATAAGCGCATGCAGAGTGTATGACTAAAGAAGATTTTAAACAAATCAGGTTTAAACTTTAAGACACAATTGCGACTTTAAATAATGCAGTTTTGTATTTTCATTTAAAATAAAAAGTTTGTCTACTTGTCTTTGTGGGTTCGACAACATTCAGATTACAACACCGTACACACAACAGCAGTATGGAACTGTTAAGTGATGAAGTCGTTTTGACAAATTGTACACAACAATCAAAAGAGTGGTAACAAAACCCATTATCTACATAACTTTCATTTACTTTGTGAAATAAATAAAACAGATAATCTAACGAGTAAAAACTGTCTTTAGTAGCCGTACCAAAAATTTAGTGTGGCCTTCAACCCGTTTAGTGTGGCCTTCAACAACACTCTGATTCAGAGCAAATGGACATTTTAGCAAAAAATCCCCGCTAGTTTTCGGTAAATCTCCTAAGTTGCTATACGTAACAAGAAAAAGTCAAACCAGCGCATGGAACTTAATTCACCCTGACCTATGGTCTTTTATTCGCACTAGGTGCGTGTTGCGTATCTATACCGAATGTGACGTAATATAGCTCTTTGTCTAGTAAACAGTTGCTTTGTTGTGAAAGGTAGTGTTGCGACGAAACTTACTTGCACCTAACATTTTAAAATTGATTTTAAACGCAAAATAAAACAAAACGCAGTGGTGTGGAAATAATATCGACATGCTATTATAATGCAATATAAATGCAAGCTGATTCGGCAAGACGCCTTTAATAGGTCTGGCGTATTATGATTTATATTATGTGAGTGTGCTGGTACGCTAAACTGCATGAACGCTACAGGGCTGATCCCAGTTGTCAATGTATGACCATCTTAGCGTAAATGGAGTTAGGTTCATTAAAGCTTTTCCCAACAATATGTTATGTTTTGTCGCTTGGTGTTGAATAATCTATTCTGTCATTTACACATTTGTATAATGTAAATACAAACAACTACACAACCAATTGTCGAGAGAACTTAGTTGAACTGAAATATGATCTGTAGAATCACTTTGCGCCATATGTGCTTTCCGTGCGGTTGTTGCGTAAAGTAAAATACTTTTCTTCTGTTCCAAGGTTTTGTATGAAGCAACAAAATGGTTTAGTGCCATATTTGCTACTATGGTTGTTTGGGTAAAAGCTTTGTTTCAAAATATGCAAGAGCCTAAATCATACATGATGTGAAATTATTAGGGACAGATTCATTGGTTTAAAGTTTGACACAAATATCATTATAATCTCCATAATAATTTCACTTTTCTGTGAGAGGATTTTATGTCGGGAAACAAAATAGCGACATGCGTTGTGTTAAAAAATCTCGAAAGTGGACCGCAAAAACGAAACGTTTAAGAACTACTGCCCTAGAGGAAATAAAGGTTAATTAGATCACACACAAATTTTCTGTTGTTTAAATATGTTAGTGGTATATGTATAAGTTGTTGCTGCCACGCGTATTGTAACAATCAAGTCATTGCTAGTCCTGCAGCTTTATTGTAAAGCAATCAAATGTACGGCCTTCTATACAAGACTTTTCCATCATGTTTATGACACAATAACAGACACATCTTTATGATACAGAAACTTACAAAAACGAGACAACACGCTTATACATGTACATGCTGGCACAAACGAAAGCACAGACACCTTTATACTGGTGTAAAAACTTTTGTTTTGTTTTTTCGTCATTGATATATTTTTAACACGACATGTCAACAAAACGGAGGGTACTAATAGGATTGATAGACGTAAGCTAAACAATGCAGAAAAAGGTTAATATTTTTTCTATACATTAAAAAAGCAAGAAAACAAGAAAACTTGTTAACTTTACGGCTTTGAGACAAAACCTTACAGATGTGATGCAAAACAAGCCATGTAACATCCGAAAACGGTTAGCAATAGATGATTTACTTTCACAAATAAGTATCGCATTGTTATATCTTCTATTTCGATGCATCGACATTGGATGAGACGGTTGTGATCTTTACATCTTTCTCCCAAGCATTGATAATAACTCTGGGTCTTTCTGAATTTCCAACTTCCACAGCTTCATCGCCTTTGTAAGCTGATTCAAACAGAACCACCACCTTTGTTGTTTGTCTCCTTGACAACAGTTTGAAAGGAAACAACCTTGTTTTGTAATCAGGGAAAGAAAAAACTAAAGCGACCAAGTTCAGTACAAAGTTTCCGAAAACAACGTGACCAAAAAAGATATCAAATTTGTAAGCTGCAAAAAAGTCCATGAATAGAAGACCGACAGTTATGATCAAATCTGACACAACGCACACGGCAGCAGTGCTTGCACAACGAACGTACACTGTGTTGACATCTGTTAAATGTGAGAAGTATTTGCAAAAAGGCAAAAGCAAAAGCAGCAACAAGATCAGTTGTGAAATTGAGAAACCCACTGTGCTGATCACAATAAGGATCAGTGTAGTGGGATTTATTGCACAAACGACTACGTTTACTGGTTCTATTATGTTGATTACAACAGCCAGGAGTTGCAAAAAAGTAAAGATTGAAATTCCGAACATGGCAACCAGACTCAACCTTCGCGCCAACCTTGTCCATACTGCTGTTGTATGTACAGAGTTGTAAACTGAATGTTGTCGAACCCACAAAGACAAGTAGACAAAGAAACGAGAAAGAACAGCAATCAAAGCAAATAGGTTGAAAATCCATCTGCAAACTGCGATGGAAATATGAATTCGAGTTGATTCAATAATTCGTGGCACTATGCAAGACAGCAGCAGAGTAGAAGACAATGTGCACAATCTGTTGTTTAGCTTTAATCCTTGTTGATTTGATGTAAACTGGTAAACTGCCGATGCCACTGTCAAGTACAAAATGGTCAGAATCAAAAATCCAAGTAAACTCCATTCTGCAGCTAACATTGCTGGACTTGGTTCAGTTGCGTTTTCCACAGTTAAAGAAGTGTTGTTTGTCATGTTTTTCGGTAACAAATAGTTTTACAAATTACCTCCAACAAAACTTTAAAAATCTGAGACAAAAGCAAAACTAATTTGTGTTTTAATTAAATATTTAAAAATAATTTTACGCAAATTTGCAATTGGACTACGTTTTCCGTTTAATGCAAGCAATTTAAACGATTGATATTGCAAAGTAAAATATTTTGCACTAAATATTGTTCACAAAAACTACAACAAGTTAACATCTGCGATTTTATCTTAAAGTTTAACACTTGTTTGAAATCTTTGGCAATGATCTTTTCTATTTGCGCTTATTGTCTATGTCTACAAATGTCTATTC
Organism: Phallusia mammillata; assembly: GCF_965637545.1. Classification (NCBI taxonomy): domain Eukaryota; kingdom Metazoa; phylum Chordata; class Ascidiacea; order Phlebobranchia; family Ascidiidae; genus Phallusia; species Phallusia mammillata. Next base: position 5,006,012 of record NC_137257.1, on the reverse strand, counting down.
TCGTTCACAGTTACCTGTCTTCACCTGAAGTTTTAAATCTACTGCACACACCGTAAACCGTTCGTTACATTTGAAAGCTGTGTAAAGAGAAACTGGTTTTACCACGTAATAATCAGTTGAAAAACTACATATGGCGCAAATTGATTTTGGTGGGTCATGTTTTAGTTCATCCAGGTTTATTGAACGGTTTTATGCGTTCATGTTTGTTTTCATTAAATTAAAGAATAAAATATTTAACAGAAAACGACAAAACAACGTATTGTTTGACACAGTCATCACCATTAGGACCATTTTAGTAAGTTCAATCCTGTATAATTACGCCATATAACAGATGTGACTTTGTTGGTGAAGGTTTTGAATAGCTGTAACTCGTTTTACTATTTAAATCCCATCATTACGTAATAAAGTTTGCACTATTGTTTGATGACGTTTATATCCAGGCAATGACGTATATAATATTTTTCTGAAATAAGTTCTGGGTTGACAAATCTGCACAAATTTATCACAAACAAATCTTACGAACTATTGAGTGATAAAGTCGTTTTGACAAATTTGACACAACAATCAAAAGAGTTGTAACAAAACTATTTTTAATATTACTTATTAATATTACTGCCATTTTACGTTGCCAAACAAAGAAAAAACGAATAACATACAATCTGACAAGTATACACTGTATGTAGTAGGCGTACCAAACAGCGTTTACATTATTTACTGAGATTATTGTTACGACTTCTTGACAATATCAGACGAATTTCCTTAATTGACAGATATTTTGTCGTGGGTTCGAATCCCATCCAAGGGTAATTTTGTGACCTAAACCTTACCAAATGAGGGAGTGCTTGGTGACTGGCTGATTCGGTATGACGCTTTTAATGGGTTTTGAATGTTCTTGCAAAATCATTTCACCGACCAAATTATAAAAATACAGTTAAAAACATGCAGCGTTTAAATATTGTGACCTGATTTAGCTATAAGTGGCAATAAAATTGTTAGTTGTTGAAAAACTATTACATTGGGCCGAATTAATTTACCTCTTAGGAGAGAAACAGCATTGGTCGGCAGTTATACTGGATTCAACCATAAAAAGGGTATAATGCTCATCACGCTGTCAAACAATATGTTGGGTTTCGTCGCTTTCTGTTAAATATTTCATTCTCTAATTTTTTTGACCGCAAACATGCGTGTATCACACTGTTCAATAAACTTGAATGAACTGCAACAAGATCCAACAAAACCAATGCGACATATGTGGTTTTCCGACTGATTAACACAGGGGCGGGCAACTTCTCGATTCGGCGGGCCTGATATGGGAAAATGAAGTACTTGGCGGGCCGGATTCCTGAATCGATACATTAATCGCGTATTTATCCAGTGATTTAAAACGGATTTTTGACCACCTAACCAGGGTTGGGAACCTTTTTGTTTATAAAGGCTACCAAACGATTTATCGACACTCGTGTAGGCCGCATAGACTATTTCCCAGGCCAAGGACAGTGATGTTCAAACTTTTTGACTTACAGAATAGTCGTTTTGCTATTTCCTCGTAGTTTGTAGGACTTACGGTCCAAGCTAATTAAAATTCCTCACTACATTTTCATCTTCACTACAACATTCAGGATTTATTTAACCTAGAAATTGCTGAACCTGGAGTTTTTGGTAGTCCTATGGAAATCGCTTTATGTACCACTATGGGACCATGGGTCTTGTTTGAAAACCGCTGCCCTGGAACTAATCAAAAAATAATCTGCAATAAAATCAAAAATACGTTTCTGTCTATGTTTTTCAGCGCCTGGTGCAGTCGGTTATATCAACATCTTAAAAATGTATTTTGCCATCGAAGGCCGCACTTAGTGCCCTAAAAGGCCGCATGTGGCCTTTAGGCCGCAGGTTCCCCACCCCTGAACTAGGCTATACGTGTGGAAACAAAGGAAACCGTTAAAGTAGGACACACACAAGGTTGGTAGTTATGTCGTAACAATGGACGTATGGTGCAATGGTAACAACGGCGGGAAATTTTTTTTGCTATTGGGTGCGTTACTGTCCGTTACAACTGTAATTTGACGTAGTAAGCAAGTAATGGGGGATTGCGGCAGACTGTGGCCGCGGGTCACATTATCATGTAAGACCGGAAACTGTCCGCGGGCCGCTCAAAATCCCGTCGCGGGCCGGATCCGGCCCGCGGGCCTTATGTTGCCCACCCCTGGATTAACACATAGTAAAGTCTGTTCTCTTTTAGCGGACTTTAGTTATGTTTTAAATGCCGCGTGAGCAGATGGCTTGAAATTCAGAAGGTTTGGCAATTTTGGGTAAACACTGCGTTTTAATAACAGTGAACGAAAATGAGCATTTGTAGACACTTTACCTTAAAGATTCAATATAAAAGACGTAGTTACCGCAGATTTTGTACAGGTTTGAAGTTCAAGACAAAAATGCAGATTTACACAAGTGCAGATTTTGCGCGTCTGTGCAATTTAAAAGGATTTAAAAAAGTCAGTGGTTGAAATTGCTTCAACTGCACTAAAAATCGTAACCAGAGTACATTATCTTTTTAGAAAATTTAATACTAGTTTATTTTTCTTCTATTGCCTCAGATTTTAGTAAGTTTTCTTGGAGAGGAGTTCGTTGAACTGTCGGTCTTTACTTACAAATATGACAAAATTCTTTATTCTCTGCAAAATGCAACTGCACCAAGTCCAGCAATGTTAGCTGCAGAATGGAGTTTACTTGGATTTTTGATTCTGACCACTCTGTATTTGACAGTAGCATCGGCAGTTTACCAGTTTACATCAAATCAACCAGGGTTGAAGCAGAACAACAGATTGTGCACGCTGGCTTCGATTATGCTGCTGTTCTGCGCAATGCCACGAATTGTTGAATCAAGTCGAATTTTCTTTTCCATAGCGGTTTGCAGATGGATCATAACCCCATTCCGTCTTTGTGTTGTACTTTCTCGTTTCTTTGTCTACTTGTCTTTGTGGGTTCGACAACATTCAGTTTACAACACCGTGCACACAACAGAAATATGGACAAGGTTGGCGCGAAGGTTGAGTCTGGTTGCCATATTCGGAATTTCAACGTTTTCTATTGTGCTAGGTTTGGCTATTACATTCAAATCATTGAAACCTGCAAGCACCATTGTATGTGAAAATAATCCTACATCAGTGTTATTCTTCGTAATCAGTACAATAGGTTTTTCAATTTCACAACTTATCTTGCTGCTGCTTCTGCTTTTACCTTTTTGCAAATACTTCGCACATTTAACAGATGTCAACGCAGTGTACGTTCGTTGTGCCAGCACAGCTGTCGTGTGCGTTGTGTCAGATTTATTATTGGCTGTCGGTGCTGCATTTTTGCTAAATGTAACAACATCCATCTCGGAAAGTTTTCTTAGTCATTTTGCCTATTTAAACTATGTCCTGAACTTGGCCGCTTTAATTCGTTCTTTCCCTGATTACAAAACAAGGCTGTTTCCTTTTAAACTGTTGTCTAGCAGACAAACAACAAAGGTGGTGGTTCTGTTTGAATCAGCTTACAAAGGCGATGAAGCCGTGGAAGTTGAAAACTCAGAAAGACCAAGAGTTATTATCAATGCTTGGGAGAAAGATGTAAAGATCACCACCGTTTCATCCAATGTCGACGCATCGAAATAGGAGATACAACAATGCGATATTTGTTTGTGAAAGTAATCTGTATGTTTCTTTATTCGTTACTTGGTGTTACTTTTGTTATTACCCATGGATATTGATTCTGTGTGGCTTCATACCCAACGATTGTCAATCATGGATGGGATTTGTCGGGTATTGTTTATTCATGTGACGATAAATAATACATTAAAAACTAAAAAAAAACAGTTTAATAATCCGTGGTGTTTAGGAAAGACTTTTATTTAAGATAGAATGTTGTATTTTATACAACGTAATATAATGTCGATAAAGTGACCGTGGCTTTTACACCAGTGAACTGAAGTTTTTTTCTATCGTTGTTGTCAATATGGAGATATAAAAGTGTATGTGCTATCTATGTCAATGTAATTTATAAGACCGTTGTGTAAATGTGTCATTTCCTTGATGCAGACGTCAGGGATTGGACCTCGAAACGTTGGCCGTTTTTAATAAAACTAATGAAAGGGACAATTTGGTAGTAAGCCTGGCAGCAGCTGATTTATACCACCAAACTGACTAACAAGTCAGAGAAAAATGTGATAAGTTATCTTGATTTGGTATGAGTCTTTGCGACTTTCTTGAAAGTGAAATAAGAGGTTTGGCGTAATTTGGAAAAATATCTAGGGTTCATCTGCACCGCGTTCAGCTATGACTCACCAATACTGTCGCACCGCAGCCTACTTTACTAGCACAGGTGGTATAGTTTTGCCCCAGATTGTTTCAAAATATAGAATTGCATAAATCAGACATAAAGAGGTTCCTATATGTCTGATTTATGCTCTTGCATATTTTGAAACAATCTTTTTACCAAAACAACCATGCTAGCATATATGGCAGTAAACGATTCATTTGCCTCTTACAAAATCTTTAAAAAAGAAAAAAAAACATTTGACTGCGTAACAACCGTACAGAAAGCACATATGGCGCAAATCGGGTTTACCGATCATCTTTCAGTTCAACCAAGTTCTCTCGACAATCCTATGTATAGTTGTTTGTGTAATGTAGATGATTTAGTAAATTATTCAACGCCTAGCGAAAAAATATGACATATTGTTTGGACAACTTTAATGAACCTGACTTATTTACGCTAAGATGACAATACACTGACAACTTGGATCAGCCTAGCAACGTTTATGCAGATTAGAGATCACAGCACACTCACATAGTATGAATCATAATATACCGATTACCGAATCAGCCGGTCACGCAAGCATTCCCACATTTGTTATGGTAAAACCCAGAAAAATCGAGTTCCGGTGGGACTTGAACCAACGACAAAATATCTGATCATTGGGGAAATTTGTTAAATATTGTAAAAAATTCGGAGCAATATTTTTAGTAAATAATGTAAACTCTTTTTTGGTACGCCTACTACATACAGTTTATACTTGTCAGATTGTATGTCATTCATTTTTCTTCAACTGACAAAGAAAAATGACAGTTATCTTGATGATGAGCATTGTTGCAACTACATGACTTTACAACTTAATAGTTCGTGTGATTTGTTTGTGTTAAATTTTTGCAGATTTGTCAATCTAAAATTTATTTCAAAAACCATCATATACGTCATTGCCTCGATATAAACGTCATCAAACAAAATTGCAAACTTTCATAAGTAATGATGATATTTAAATAATAAAACAAGTTATGACTATCGAAAACCTTCACCAACACGATCACACCTGTTATATGACGTAACTATACTGGATTGAACTTACAAAATGACCGTGATAGCCACGGCTGTGTCAAACAATACTTTGTTTTGTCGCATTCTGTTAAATATTTCATTCTTTAAATCATTAAAAACAAACATGAACACATAAAACTGTTCAATAAACCTAAACGAACTGATACATGATCCACCAAAATCAATTTGCGCCATATGTGGTTTTTCAACTGATTATAACGTGGTAAAACCAATTTCTCTTTGCACAGTTTTTAAAGGCAACGAACGGTTTACGGTGTGTGCAGTAGGTTTGGAAACTTCAGGTGAAGACTGAGTTTAAATATTGTGAACAAAAAGTGATTTTTAGACAATAATGCGAAGAGCAAATAGAATGTAGCATTGCTTAAGATTTCAAACAAGTGTCAAAGATGAAAACGTAGATTGAAATTTTGCATGTTTTTAAAAGTTTAGTAAAAATGTTTTACTCCACAACATCAATAGCTTCATATCTTACATCTTAATCGTAGTTCATTCGGAAACCTGTGTGAGTAAGTTTGTAAATATTTAATTAAAACATAAATTGGTTTTGTCTTTACCTTAGATTACAAAGTTTTGGTGGAGGTAAATTTTACCTGATGCATAAAAACATGACAAACAACACTTCTTTAACTGTGGAAAACGCAACTGCACCAAGCCCAGCAATGCTAGCTGCAGAATGGAGTTTACTTGGATTTTTGATTCTGACCACTTTGTACCTGACAGTAGCATCGGCAGTTTACCAGTTCACTTCAAATCAACCAGGATTGAAGCTGAACAACAGATTGTGCACATTGTCTTGCATCATGTTGGTTGGGCACACGACGACAAGGATTGTTGAATCAAGTCGAATTTTTTATTCCATCGCAATTTGCAGATGGATCATAAACCTATTTCGTACATTCGCTGTTTTTTCCCGTTTCTTTGTCTACTTGTCTCTGTGGGTTCGACAACATTCAGTTTACAACACCGTGCACACCACAGGAATATGGAGGAGGATGGCTCAAAAATTGAGTCTGGTTGCTTTATTCGGAATTTCAATCTTTACTTTTGTGCAACTCCTGGCTCTTGTAATCAACATAATAAAACAAGTAAACATAGGCATATGTGTAATTAATCCCACAGCATTGACCCTTGTTGTGATTAGCACAATCGGTTTCTCAATTTCACAACTGATCTTGTTGCTGCTTCTGCTTTTACCTTTTTGCAAATACTTCTCACATTTAACAGATGTCAACACAGTGTACGTTCGTTGTGCCAGCACCGCTGCCGTGTGCGTTGTGTCAGATTTGATCACGACTGTCGGTCTTATATTAATGGACTTTTTTACAACTTACATATCTGAGGTCTTGTTTGGTCACGTCTTTTTCGGAAACTATGTATTGAACTTAGCCGCTTTAATTTGTTCTTTCCCTGATTACAAAACAAGGTTGTTTCCCTTTAAACTGTTGTCAAGCAGACAAACAACAAATGTGGTAGTTCTGTTTGAATCAGCTTACAAAGGCGATGAAGCTGTGGAAGTTGAAAATTCAGAAAGACCCAGAGTTATTATCAATGCTTGGGAGAAAGATGTAAAGATCACAACCGTCTCATCCAACGTCGATGCATCGAAATAGGAGATACAACAATGCGATATTTGTTTGTGAAAGTAAATCATTTCATCAATAACATTTGTTTCTGTATGTTCCGTTATACGTTACTTAGTGTTACATATATTCCGTGGTGTTCGAAAAAGAAGGACTATTGTTTAAGATAGATTAAGAAGTGAGCTTGTATGAACAAGAACGCAATCTTTGCCAATGTCGCTTGATGTGTTTGTATATCGAACTATAATATCGATAAAGTGACCGTGGCTTTTACACCAGTGAACTGAAGTTTTTATCATATTGTTGTTGTCCGTATGGAGATGTAAAAGTGCATGTGCTATCTATGTCATTGTAATATATAAGACCGTTGTGTTTCTTGTTGTGTCATTTCGCCGTCAGGAATCGGACCTCGAAACGTCGGTTGGTTTTTAATAAAACTGATGGAAGAGTAAAAATTAGTGCTATATTTGCCGTGCAGCAGCAGCTTATTCATACGACCAATGTGACTAACAAGTCAGGGTAAAATATTATAATTTATCTTGGTTTGGTTACGGGTCTTTGCGACTTTCTAAAAAGTGAAATGAGAGAGTTGGCTAAATTGGGAAATATATCGTTCATCTACACCGCGTTTAGCCATCATTCACCGATATTGTTAAACTAAAGCCTACTTTACTAACACAGATGGTTAGTTTAGGGTCCCCTTGACTGGTCTCATCAACGTCCCACGTTACACAGCTATTTTTTTTGGTTTCGTTGTTTTTACAAATTAAACTTGACTCCATAAAGGTAAAATTTATAAAAAAAAATTTTATTATGTATAATTTGGGCTGATAAGGCAAAGTATTAGCAAAACAACCATGCTAGTAAATATGACATTGAACCATTCGTTTGCTTCATACAAAATCCTGAAAAACAAAAATATTTGACTACGTAACAACCGTACGGAAAGCACATGGCGCAAATTCGTTTTACAGATCCTATTTCAGTTCAACCAAGTTCTCTTAACAAATTGCTTGCATAATGTAAATGAGTGAGTAAATTATTCAACACCAAGCGAAAAAAACATAACATATTGTTTGGAAAACTTTAAAGAACCTAACCCATTTACTCTAAGATCATACATTGACAACTGGGATCAGCCCTGTAGCGTTTATGCAGACCAGCGATCACAGCACACTCACACAATACAAATCATTACATACCGATTACCGAATCAGCCCGTCACCAAGCATTCCAACATTTAGTAAGGTAAAATCTAAAAAATCTAGCTTCCGGTGGGATTCGAACCCACGACAAAATATCTTTGATTTGGGGAAATTCGTCAAATGTTGTTAAAGAGTCAGAAATATAATCTTCGTAAATAATGCCAATTCTTTTTGGTACGCCTACTACATACAGATAGTTCTTCAGACTACAGTCAGCTTGTCTGTTATTCAATTTTTTTTTTCAATAAACAGTTATCTTGATGATGAATTTTGGTACAACTCTTTGGATTGTTGTGTGAAATTAGATAAAACGACTTCATAACCTAATTGTTCGTAGGATTCGTTTGAGTTAAATTTGTGCAGATCTGTCAATCCAGAATATATTTCAAACAATATTATATACGTCATTGCCTGGATATAAACGTCACCAAGCGAAAGTGTAAAACTTCCTATCGTGATGATAAGACATAAATGATAACACGAGTTATGACCTTTTATCTACAACATAATCACATCTGCTATAATGCGTAATTACACTGGATTAAACTTACTAAATGGTCCTAATGGTGATGACTGTGTCAAACAATATGTTGTTTTGTCGCATTCCGTTAAATATTTCATTCTTTAAATCATTAAAAACAAACATGAACGCTTAAAACTGTTCAATAAACCTGAACGAACTGATACATGATCCACCAAAATCAATTTGCGCCATATGTAGTTTTGCAACCGATTATTACGTGGTAAAACCAGTTTCTCTTTGCAGAGTTTTTAAAGGCAACAAACGCTTTACGGTGTGTGCAGTAGGTTTGGAAACTTCAGGTGAAGACTGAGTTTAAATATTGTGAACAAAAAGTGATTTTTAGACAATAATGCGAAGCGCAAATAGAATGTAGCATTGCTTAAGATTTCAAACAAGTGTCAAAGATGAAAACGTAGATTGAAATTTTGCATGTTTTTAAAAGTTTAGTAAAATATGTTTTACTCCACAACATCAATAGCTTCATATCTTACATCTTAATCGTAGTTCATTCGGAAACCTGTGTGAGTAAGTTTGTAAATATTTAATTAAAACATAAATTGGTTTTGTCTTTACCTGGTTAAAAAGTTTTAGTGGAGGATAATTTTACCTGATGCATAAAAACATGACGAACAACACTTCTTTAACCGTGGAAAACGCAACTACACCAAGCCCAGCAATGCTAGCTGCAGAATGGAGTTTACTTGGGTTTTTGATTCTGACCACTTTGTATTTGACAGTGGCATCGGCAGTTTACCAGTTCACTTCAAATCAACAAGGATTAAAGCTAAACAACAGATTGTGCACATTGTCTTGTATTATGCTGCTCTGCAGCTCGACGGCAAGAATTCTTGAATCAAGTCGAATTTTTTATTCCATCGCAATTTGCAGATGGATCATAAACCTATTTCGTTCATTCGCTGTTTTTTCCCGTTTCTTTGTCTACTTGTCTCTGTGGGTTCGACAACATTCAGTTTACAACACCGTGCACACCACAGGAATATGGACAAGGATGGCTCAAAAATTGAGTCTGGTTGCTTTGGGCGGAATTTTAATCTGTACTTTTGTGCAACTCCTGGGTCTTGTAATCAACATAATAAAACAGGTAAACACAGGCATATGTGTAATGAATCCCACAGCATTGACCCTTGCTGTGTTTAGCACAATCGGTTTCTCAATTTCACAACTGATCTTGTTGCTGCTTCTGCTTTTACCTTTTTGCAAATACTTCTCACATTTAACAGATGTCAACACAGTGTATGTTCGTTGTGCCAGCACCGCTGCCGTGTGCGTTGTGTCAGATTTGATCACGACTGTCGGTCTTATATTAATGGACTTTTTTACAACTTACATATCCGAGGTCTTGTTTGGTCACGTCTTTTTCGGAAACTATGTATTGAACTTAGCCGCTTTAATTTGTTCTTTCCCTGATCACAAAACAAGGTTGTTTCCCTTTAAACTGTTGTCAAGCAGACAAACAACAAATGTGGTGGTGCTGTTTGAATCAGCTTACAAAGGCGATAAAGCTGTGCAAGTAGGAAATTCAGAAAGACCCAGAGTTATTATCAATGCTTGGGAGAAAGACGTAAAAATAACCACCGTCTCATCCGATATTGATCAATCGACGGCAAAAACATAACGATGCAAGACTTGTTGACGATTATGTAATAAAGTATTACGATTTTAACAAAACGTTTTTGTATTTTATATAAATGTAACCACGTTCCTTGTTCTATAGTGTTTTGAAGTTTTCCCGATGGCAAATATATTTTCATTTATATATTTGTGAGTTATAAACACTTTTTCGTGTCGGACATATGTTTATTCGTTGTGTATTTTTGAAATGAAGGAAAAACGCACAAGCCAAAATTTGTAAGTTGTTTAATAAATTGCTCACCATAATGATACGTGGTAACAATTCTTTAGAGCCTAAAGTTTAGACAGAGGCATTTTATAAGGTTAGACTGTCCATATATGACGCTAGGTAGGAATTGCATATGGGAGTCCAAAGAAACACATTTTTGTGACAGAGCCGCATGTCAACGGTTGAAGCTAGTAAGAGACTATCACAGTTAAAAAAATAAAAGCCACAGATTGCGCTAAAAAAAGCCCGAATCCGAATTCAACAAAGAACCTATGGAACATTTTTATTGACAATTAGGTGGATAAAATCTTATATCGCCCAAGCATGTCATAAAACAGGCTTGGGTGCATGTAATACCAACTAAATTATACACAAATGTGATGGAAAAAATGCCGCATGTACATTTGGCAATGGAAAATAAAGACAGACAATCGATGCATTAACAACATCTCATTTCCAATATTTAACACGAAATTTTAGTTCCTTGGTTGATAAAGCAAACTCAATATAATTTAAATGATACATGAAGGTTTCAAACAATTTTGTAACATTTTCTTAACAAAACATGGCATTCCGACACTTTTCCGCAAGTCTATGGTTCTTTGTACGAAGTAAGTACGAATCCTGTGCCTATGTTCAATCAAGAAACTGGACCCGACTTCAGAAAAGCTATCAAAAAACATCTTTAATAATGTAAAGGTTCGGGTACAGGGTCTGGCTCTCAGGAGTCTAAATGTAATGTGCATTAATGATTTTAGTGCTCTATACATTCAGTGGCAGCTTGTGACCAGTAGCAGCAGAAGAAACAAGCTTTGAAGCTAATATTTATTGTTGTTCTATTGCAATATATGCGATCATAGAAAAGATCGCAGAATCAACTAAAACAATTCCCAAACGCGTGCTTTCGTATTATCTGTTCATTATGAATTCATTATGAGTGCCCGGCGTGGTCAGTTATTGACCACAGATGGAATTAACTAAGAACAGAACATACGAAACACAACTACAACTTGTATACCAAAGATGTGGCTTGGGCATTCTTTCAACCACGAATTCCATCAAAGAAAAGACTAAAAGCAAAGTGCTTTCTATTAGGAACTTCACTGGTCCGGAGAAAGCATCACATCCAATGAAAAACGGAAGATCTGATCGTATCTACAGCACACGCAAGTACAAATTTTGGCGTTTTATCTGTTATACAGCGATTATGTGACATTTCCACTTTGTAGTCAAAAAAAGTAGAAGCGCAAGTAAACTAAGCAACTACACAACGATGTTGCAATCGAGTTTGTGAGGTTAACTAAGTAACTGTGGGGTTATCACTAAAACCAAGCACTACACAAACTACATCAAATTATACATAGTGCTTGCATGTAGTGAAAGTGAGTGAATGTACTGAAAAGATACAGCATTTTTTCAGGACTGAAACTTTCCTGGTGGGAATTGTAAACAGACATAAGATATTTGAGAGACGATGTAAGTGTGTAAAGTGCATGATATACTATAAAGTAGCCAAACAAATACAACATTAAAGCTTCGTCGCACACATCAACATATTTTACAGATAGATTGCATTAAAAGTCGATCTGCGAAAAATACTAGACCAATAAACCATAGTAAAAAAGGTATAATAATGTACATGACCAAAAAGCTTGGTAAGGGAGTTTTAACTTTTGCAAAACGTTAGAGGCACACTATATTTCTATATACATATTTAGACATGACAAATTCTTTGTTTGCAAGAAAATATTTTATCACAAAGACATATTTTTCAAATATTAACAGGACGGAGATAGTATAAAAATTTCGGTAAAGATTAACAGAAAATATGTACATTTTTCAAACAATCTACAAACTGTTGATCAGAAATCTTAATGAAAAACAACAGGACTCCTTGTTTCTTAACATTGCTTATGTTTTAAATGTTACAGTCAATAAAAGAACGAAAATGGAGTTAAATGCAATTCACGTTACAGAAATGAACATAGTGTAAACATTTCGGTGTAAATGTTTCGTTCAAGGTGTACAGAACATAAAAACATTCTCGAATATGGCAAGAAGCAAACATTTTTAACCGTGCATACGTATATGAAAAGGTGTTCCACAGTGTATATTTTACAAGCACTGTTTTGCACATCTGGATTGGTGAATCTTTAAGCTGTGTTTCAAACATAAAACAAAGCACAAAATCCGCGGAAATTGATGTAAAAAGGATGATAAGTTGGCTTTGAGCTCGATAAACAGATTGAGGACTTTGGGGCTAAAAAGTGAAAAATGGGAGACGGTTTAAAGCCATGACGCATACATAGAGAAATATGTTATGCAGAAAAATGCTCGCCATATTCAACCCACTTTTTGCATCTTAAGTCATGCTTACATAGTGTATTGTTTTGTTTTTCAAGTCTAGCTAACAAATTACACACATACCGGTACTTAGCAGCGTCCTGGTGTTTCCCGACCTTGGTAAAACCACAATACGCGTAGTAACGCTGCTTCTAAATCGGCGTTTGACATACAGAGGGCCTTTGTGTTGGCATTGGACATACAAAGCCATGTTCAGGTTAAAGTCAAGTCAAAATTAGTCACAAATAACCTGATAAAAAGTTACGTGACGAAAGGCATAGTCCGGTAGAAGTTCAAAGCAAGTAAGTGCATTACGTTTTACGTTTGGTAATTATAGTTAAATGAACAAACATGAGTGTATATATTTTATGTATGCTTACTAAACAGTGAAGTGTGCATATGTAAAAATTAAAATTTAATGTAAAAAGATTAAAATGGATTAAATTTTAAACACAGTTATTGGTCATAATTGCACATTTGTTGATACCATCAACTATCATTACTTTACAATTAAAAAAGTAAAAAAAATTCAAGTAAACTGTTAAAATGTGATATCAAACCGTAAAACGTGCAAATCCTCACTCGGAGCGAAACAAAAATGTCAGAATTGTTCTGAAACTATGCGTTACATTAGCAAGTGTGTTTTGGTAACCGATTGAAGTACTGAGCGACCTCAATCAATGTTTATGACAGGTATTATTTTCCATCTATAATTTGCATGTAATTTTTCACCTTTAAACTGACATTTTTTGTTTCGCTCCGTTGAGATACTTGGCGCTAAACATCAAAACGCGATTGACCATGTGTGCAACCACTTATGGCATTCCACGTTATTTTCCAGTCCTTATTTTAGCCTATTGGCTTGCGCACAACCCCGATTACGACATATAGGTACGGATGGACTTCTGTATCTTCATTCTGCACATCGGGCATTTCTTCACCGAGGTTGCACAATTTCCACAGCTGCACAGATGACCACAAGGCACAAAGACAATATCCGAAGGTTGGTCTAAGCATATCTTGCATAATCTTTCGTCTTGTAGCTCCTTGATCCGTGCTTGCATTGAAGGACTTTGGTCTGCACATTTTCACAATGATTTGTTTCGAAGGTAATTCCTTCATAAACCCAAAACTAATAGAAGGCTTGTTTAGTGATTATATTACGTTATTTGCAGTTTCAATAGGTAGTCCGTTTTGTTACCAAGTTTACATTTTTTTCTTTTTTGGTGTCCGTTTATAGGTAAGTCGGCCTTGGGTTTCAAAAATTGGCATTTGTTGTACATATTATCAGTAAAACGTCCATTTGAATTTTTATTTGGGCAAAGTTTACCTTGGATACTTTATTTCAGAACTGCTTAAACCAAGAAACTAAAGCTGGAATTGAATAGACTTCTGATACAAAGCATCATGTGCATGTCCTTTTTCCTTCTTATTTTCTAAAGGATTTTGTTTCAAAAATCGGTTCCTTCTATTTTCAATTCTGGATGACTTCGTGTCTTCAATAGTACACTATTGAGTGGTGCAACTCATGCATAGTTCATCTTTGGTATCAATATTTCCCCTTTGTTTAGATTTTCGATTACGTTACCAATGCTTTTCTATTTGTGGACATTTCACTTTCGATGTATTGTCTCATCATAATCATTCCTTGTCGAAACCATCCATTTTTCTTACTTTGCATTGTCTTGCAATAAAGCCAAAACTAATTTCTTTCTGAACGTCCATAATAGTTTTGCTTTGGGATAATGCCCATTATTTTTTCTGTTGTATCCAGTTTCAGTATATTGTTATTTGATGATTGTACCTTTTCGAAAACTGCCTATCCCTTAACTTAATCGTTTTACTGCAACGCTGCAAGTGCTTTGAACCTTTCTGCAGGTTTCAGCAAGGTCAACCTTTTGTTATCTATTTATACTTTATTTCCTTGATGATGTAACTATATTATCCTGTCCATAGGCGTAGAGTTTTAAAAAATACCGGGGGTGCGACTTTTGATAATTGACGCCGATGCCTATGCCATGTGCAGTATTTGTACGGGTATAGGACCAAATACCACCTTTTACGTGCTTTAGCCTGTAGTTTCTATAAAATTAATTTGCAAATAGTCACTTGACACAATTTGTTTGTGTTCGATCGGAACGTTTGCTGTGCGTCTGATAAGTCTGATGGAACGAAAGGACGATTTGCCGAATCAGCAATTTTTTAACGATTTAGTTACGGCGGAAAATAAAAGTAAAAGCAATTCACGTTTTAAATATACTGACTATGTATTACTGACGCCTAAACTTAGGTCACCTTGGATCAAGTTTAGATCGTTGCAGTGCTTTGCAAACGGACATTAAACACGCTTAGGAATCAATTTATTTTTAACTATTTCCCAGTTATTTTTTATTGCAGAAAGTTATTGCCACAAATAATACTAAAACGTTAGTCTCTATGTCATGTTTATGTTGCATTAAAATACCCGTTTATTGCGAAACAATTACAATTGTTATGTTTCGACCGACGTCTGTTGGCATGAGTGCGGGCGCATTTGTTTAGCTGGAAACACGTTCTAAAACCGACGTAAATTGAAAAAGGATGCGATTTTGACGTTATACAAAGGTCAAGGCCGGGGGTGCGCGGCACCCCCGCACCCCCGTACTCTACGCCAGTGATCCTGTCCCTCGAAATCACTTTCGATTAAACCATCACTGTACTTCTGCATTTTAAATACTCCTGCACCATAATTTGACGTACCGTTCTACACCTAAACTAGGTTTCTTGTTAGTATTAGGATTCTAGGTCACATGTAGTCTAACTATAAGTGTCCACTTTATCTTAGTTTGTTAACACAACAAAGAAACTTGCTGTTCCAAAACGTTGCTGCCGCTTTCATGTACAGTATCGATAAAGAAACATTTCATTTTTGTAGGTTCTCCTAATGTCTTTACAGTGTTTGAACAAAGCAAATTTTGTGGTTAGCATCTTTGCAGTATTATTTTATGTTTAGTTTAGACAACTATTCATACCTTCCGCATCCATCGGTGTCATTGAATTGCACGCAATGTCGCCTGACAAAACAACAATTAATTAATTAAAATTCTGTGGATTATAGCTATATCACATGAATGTACAATTTTTTAATCAATAATTGCTTTGAATCTTTTTTTAGTATTTCTAGGTGAAAGAAACCATAGCGACACAATTATACTGGAACAATCACCAAGCAAGAAATAGCAACGTCAAAACATTATACGCACTACGGCGTCAGGCCTATTGACAGCATTATACCGCATCAAGTCGGTCCCCCAAACATTCTGATCGCAGTAACAAATATACGTTCTTATTAGCTATTATGAGTGTACAGTTATAGCTGGTCTGCATAAACGCTATAGGGCTGACTTGACGAATGCAGTGGTTCTGATTTGACGAACTATTTTGTTAGATTCGTTACCCATGAGAACATCCAGAAGAATTTAATTTAGCCTCTTTTCAAAAAACTAAAGTTATAAACTATCATGTCACAGAATGATGACGTCATAAAACTAAAGATGGCAATGTAATTAAAAAAGCTTAGAGCCAATACATGATAAGCTGCAGACAGTGTACAGTGTACATTTTTTGACCTATCATGTCTTACAATGCAATTTCTCCAGAAAATGCTAAATTAACCCTTCAAAAACCACTGCACTAATAAACACACTTTGATTTTGCAATATTTTTAGCTTTTTAGTTCAATTCAGTTTTTTACCTGTTCGCTTTGGGTTTGTGGATGCCGGTTGTGGTGGGTCAGTTTCCATTTCATTATCATCATCATCGTCACTATCCGATGTTCGTTGGTAATTGTCAATATCATCAACCAACTCCTCGGCTCTTGTACACGGCTTGGATTCTCGAATGCGTCTAAAGGTATTTATAAGTCATAGTACGCAAGGCATATTGAATTTCGGCCCCGCTTACAACTCTCATTAAAAAGGATTTAACGTAGTAAGTTTATTTCGTTCGATGAAGGAAGTCATCTTGGCACGATTGCACTTTAACAATTGCAAAAGCCGGACAGGCTGCGCAACCTTAGAACGACGTAAGGCAAAAATAACGAAGGCCATAGCTGGTGGATGCAGTTAAAAGTACTGCTGCAGTTGTAGCGCTTTTAGTGACGTTGGTGGTTAGACATTTTTAGAGATAACACTGAATAATTAAACACTTCGACGCAATGATTGTTTCGCATTTAAATTCTGTAAGCCACAAACGCTAGGTTGTAAATTTTCAAGATTTATTCCTTGGACTCTGATGATTAATACATTGCTCAGATTACAATACAAACCTTTTCACAACGCTTTTAATCGTTTTCAAGTCAAAGCCCATGTCTTTTACACTTTGCACAGTTTCTGATTCCATCGCTTTTTTGAACTGTTCACTTTGTTTTTTCAGCTCAACCTAAATAAGACAAAACTGAATTTATTTCAGGTAAATGAATAAGGTAATTATTAATTTTTTAAGAATGCCGTTTATGCGAAAGTTTCATAACCTTATGTTATAAATATCACCACATATTCAGAACATGACAAGAGGTATGTGTGCCACAAAGTCATAGATTATAATCTAACATTACATAATTATGTTATGAATAGGGAAATTCTGACAAAGTAGTTGAGTTGAGTTAAGTTTATGTCGCTTGTTGAAAGAAAAAATACCGCATGATCTGAATTAAACAACAAAATACCTGGGGATCATAAATAGCTGGTGGTGGTGAACCCCCTCTGCGTGAGGAAGATCCATATCCTATTTGGGGTCTTTCTCTTGCTGGTGGAACATCATGAGGGCTTCGCAAAACTGGACGGTTCAAATTGGGAAACATGGCTACCATTCTGTGAACGAAATCTGGTCCTTTACGCTGGAGCAAGAATTCACATCTATAAAAGAAACGGTTGAAGTAAAAAAATACATATCTTTTGGGCATATTTTAAACAGCTATCGATGACAAAACAATATTTGCTTCTAACATTACTTTATAACAACCTTATCGTTTTTTTAGAATGACACTGATTTGTTTGTGAAATTGTTGCATCTCTGGTAACAACATGTCTTCTGAAAGAGGCAAGGTAAAATAAAGTAATAACAAACTTTTAGAGAATGAATTTGAACAAAAAAGGGTTGGTAATAGGTACGACATACCATCTCTCAACCATTAGTACCTAAACTATGATGTTCAAATGACTAGACTAAATCTTTTTCAGGACATTTTTCTTTAATTCCATTAATGGCTATGGTAAAGTCCATGTTCATTATGTAGGCATTGGAAACCTACTCTATCAAATTAAAGCCATAGTACATTTTCGATCAACATTAAAGGCAATATATGCTTGCAGTGAGACAATTTGGTTGGATACATATGGTGTTATAAGTGTAAATACAGTGTTGCTTAAACTAGCAAGTAGCAACTGATGTAATGCTTATCAGGCATACAAAAATAGTAGTGGGAGTTTGGTTGCAGTCTACCCGGAAAACTGCAGTAAATAAGGATATGAAGTAACAAAGCAGTGACGAGTCAGTTTCCTTCAACAGGTGTGATGCAGTCAGTGGGCTATATCAGGTTCTGGAAAACCACCCATGACAAACAAGGAAATAAAAAAAAGTGGGCTATATCAGGTTCTGGAAAACCACCCATGACAAACAAGGAAATAAAAAACAAACAAGGAAATAAACTTGAAATTATCCTAGGTGGGCAATAGTTACCTAACAAACTTTAAAACCAGAACAGTACAGCAAATAAGCAATAGTAGTGGCCACTTCAATGGAAACAAACACAAACACCTTATTAAAAGTGAAAATCATGAACTGTTTTAATGTCTTCTATATCGTTAACTACATTTTAGCGTGCCACTGTTTATGAAAGTGTGAAATTAGTGAAAAAGTTTTCTAAGTTGTCACCATTTTAGCTTAAAAAAGTATTGTATTTCTTTTGTCCAGGCCTTCCAACACATTGATGGAACAGATTGTTTGAAAATCACAGGGTTTGGGAGCAGCCAATGTGTAAACTCATTGTTAGTACTATACACAAAGTTTTAAGTTTTTGACTAACGTTGGAAACCACTTTGCATGTTCTGTCCAGGGCTCATCTTGTGGATCCCAGTTTTGAAGACCTCCGTTGCAATACCAGCACTTCACACGGTCGCGTTCGCCTGAAAAACAAAAAAAATCTATTTCTCTTTTCCTTTTAATGCTTCTTAACCTTTACAAACATGCCAAATCCCCTTGTTTAGAAGACTTCTGTTAACCCTTAAGTAAAGCTTTGTCAAATCCAAGGCATTTAACTTAATCCAGGGAAACTGTTGCACCACTCTAGTGTACTTTGTTAGTGTGCAAGCTTACAAAGAACTGAAAACTAATGCACTGGCATGTACATTCTTATCTAAGTTTAAGTTTTCATTTTTAACTGTTTTTTTTCTTTTTTGCTGCAGTTAATTTGCAGTTTTTAACTACTGTGTCAAGACTAAAAATTAAAGCTGTACCACAAAATAAGTTAGTATGCTGTAACTTCATAAGCGTATGAGTATAAGAATGTAAAGCTTTCCCCAACACAGATGGTTAGTTTTATTAGGGTCGCTCAAAGGTCCCACCCAGTCGTGTTTACAAACATTGCACCAACCACACTTTCTTGTGAGCTCCAGTCACATAACGCTTTATTGTATTGTGTAACTGCAGCACATTTAGCCACTATTCACAAATTGTGCAATCCATGTTTTGTGCTCTATAACATTTTAACAATAAGCAGCAATATCTGGTTTAAATATTATTAAAAGCATTACTTTCCAGTTTAACTTGATTTTACAACTTTGCTGACCGTTTACAATGGAATGGTCAAAATGGTTCCTTTATGCATTTGTCTATTGTCGACTAACCAAGGTAGAAAAATCCAGCGGCTGCGATTTGGCGAGGAGTGGCATTAACTTGTGAAGTGGGCCAACGATGGTCATAAGTCTCCAATCTTGTATCTTCATTTCTCATGTGAGGATTTACAGCAAAATTGCATTGAAACATATTTCTTAGGTCCCTCTGAAAATAGAAAACAAAAATAGGGGATTGTTGAACTTTTTGTGGTCTCCACTGTTTGGGTTTGAAATTTGGTCTGATTTTATACCTAAATATTGTACTTTTACTTTCTGTTTTTATGCTTAATGGTATGTGGTTCATAGAGCAAAAGGCTTAAAGGAGGCACAAGGTTCTTTAGCACAGTAATCCAGCATGTAAGTTTGTACAAATATGTCAATTTCACCCCCTGGTTGAGAAGCTATTGTGTACAGCCATGATCTTAATACTGGCATAGGGTTGTGAACTTGTGATAAAAATATGTTTGCATGTAAAGTTTTCTGCTACATTGCAAAATTTTATATTAGGAGGGACAAGGTTCCTTAGAACACTAATCCAGCATGTAAATTTGTACATGTGCCCCAAAATATGTCAATTTTCCCCTCCCCTGGTTAAGAAGCTGTGGCTTAGTGTATAGTGTATACCGCCATGGTCTAAAACTAGACATAGGATACCAAAAATATGTTCACAACACTAACCAGGTTATTCACCTGTTGGTGTATACCCACAAACTTTTGTAATAGCAAATGTGCCAACTCATTAAATGATTCATCTGTTTGTCATTTACCAAACCACCCACTGCTGAATAACATGTTATTCACAGTTTATGCACCATCTAAGTCCAAACACTTTATTTCTTTACATACCACATATTTGCAAAAATAAATATAAAGTCACAGAATAAACATAACCAGCAATCTTAAGTCATTGAATCATAAACAACTGACTGTTATTGGCATTTAATCTTTGAATACTTTTACGTTTCAAATAGAAAAGTTAAAATTAGTGATGCACTAAAGTTTCGGTTGGCCAGAACATTCCGGTCAATAATGCTATTTTCTTATGTTTCGGTTTCGGCCGAACTTTTTTGAAAATTCGGCCGAAACCGAACTTTTTGATTGCATGGAAATAATACCTAAACTTTTATTTCCGCCCATATGAAAGATTTTAAATTAACTATTTGTGGTATTTATATCTACTATTTGTGGTAGTTTAGAAAAACTTCCACATTGTGAAAGTGATTTTGGTTTGTTATAATTGAGAACACGAGGTACAGTTGAAAACGTCCACACAAACGGGATTTTAGGTTCGGCCTGTTTCATTTTAGGTTCGGCCTGACATAAAACTAGTACTGATGTAACAGATATGTGATGTAAATACCGCAACATCTTCAGAAGGATCTGGTGGTTCATGGAAAACATGTTGGCTGCTTGGAACTGTTGCCCGTTGCTCAGGTGTCAAACACACATTTTGTTGCTCAGATCCTTGCACCATCCTATGTGAAAAGTTGCATCAAAACATATTTACCAAACAACTTAATAAACCACAGAGCAAATAGTAAAAAGTTGTTTACAGTACAACAAACAGACAGACATAAAGTTGCCATGCTGTCTTTATTTCTAACATTTGTCTCAGAAAATAGGATCATTCTCACAGTTAAGATATATCCTTATTTTTGTTCAGTTTCTTTTTTGTTATACCTTTGCATTCCAATGTTAACTGCATATTACCTGATTTTTGACATTAAAATGGTTACTTAGTTGGTTAGAGAAGGTGAATGTTGCTTTGAAGATTCCACATTGGTACAAACAATGTCCAAAATAAAAAAGTTTCTGTTTGTTTTATTTATGGTAAAAAAATTAATTGTTTCTAGTTGTCCTTAGTTGTAGCTTCAGACCAATGGCAAAGCTTGGCATAAGTTTAACATGAGCAATATCCTTATATCAACTAAATGTTATACAGCACTGTTCTATATTAGATCCCACATAAACAACCAGAAAGGCCTGAAGAAAATCTCATTCCGATCTTCTTGTATTATATCTGGATATCACAAAACCTCACTTCAACTATTCAACATGTTTTTAAAGAATTCTCACTTACCGACAATGTGGAAAATGCCTTCGGTGTTCAGCTTGTACATTATCACCGTAATTCCAGTTCCTTAGAACACCACCACACGAAAAGCACTGAACACGGTCAAGATTGCCAAGATAGAAAAATCCTGATCTTGCCAAGTCAGCTGACTGGACTGTTGGTCTTTCACATGGCCAATGCTCAAAGGAACGACTAAAATTCATGCATAAAAAAGCAAAAAATACAATAACTGCAATATGTGTCAGTTACCAATGTCATGAACAAAAGAAATGGTACACTAAAACAAAAACCCTAACTTTTTTTTAAATTGGCAATAAACAACAATAGCAATTTAAACAAAAAAAACATTGATAACAGGTGCACAAAGTTATTTTTTTAAAACCGAAACCGGCAACAACAGGTAGTGGAATGTGTGGTTACAAAGGTTCAATCCATTTTGTTGCAGAGCTTGAACAATAGACTCCATTGTCACATTGGTGTAACAATTGTAATCTGTAGCATCACAGTCAAAGGGGGACGCCAAGGCAATTGAAATTTGTTGTGTTTTGCTTTACATAGAATAGTCAAATGCTTTGTTGCGTTCAATTGATTTTTGTTGTGTATACAGAGGTGAAGCGCAACAAAATTGTGTTATTTTATCCTTTAACCGACAGCGGGTGAAGTACCTTAAAAAAGCTATGCCTACAAAGTGGCAAGGTGTACAAAAGTGCTTCTTAGTTGTTGCATCTTTCTCCAAGTATGATAAAATTTACATTACAGGTAGTTTTTTTTGTATTTTAGAACTTTACAACGATGGTAAGAAATATTACAAACGATGTTTTAAAACATGTATATTTATACCACACCTTCTTTCTGATTCCTTGCGCAGATCTAAGCTCCGAAGAAAGTTTTCATGGTACGATGAAGGTATAGTTGCAAATTCCACGACCTGTATCACGCAAAATACATTGGGCTTGGAATGCTTTACATACACCAACCGAAGAAACAATGAAAACAACAATACTCAATGCACATTATCAGTCATATTGAAATAAATTCTGGTAAATAAACTTAAAATGAAAACACTTTACACCAAGCAAAGTATAAAACCCCTGAATCGTGTAATTTAGTAAGTATGTTTTTTTAATTTACATTTTAGGGGCCTGTGGGTGAATGACAGGGTCTTTCGGAAGCAAACTTTCAAAGGATTCAGTTTGTACAACTAATTAACATGTGTGTAAATTTGAATAAGTTTAAAGCACATCTTGACTAAACAATAGAAACAAACCAGCGTTCAACAGAAAAAATACAAACAAAAACAATATGCCCCTTCAGAGCAGAGGTCACATAATTTGGTATGACTAGATACAGATTACCTAATGATTTGCCAAACTTTTTATCACCAGGTCACAAAGGGTGTTTGTTTTTTGCTTTTTGATCAGTTAGCTAAATATACCACTAAACCTAGTGTACCATTTCTATTTCATTTACAAAATACTTGGTGGTGTGTAAACCACACATCCGACCTTTGAGTCTATGTAAGATTACAAGGTTTTCTTCCTAATTATAACATTTAACCAACCTGAAACTGAGTCCTTGCTGTTGATGGCACCTGGCTTGCTGTTTGCATGGGAGTATAAGAGTTACTATGTGCTGCAAAGCAATAAGTTCCAATTTCAAAAACTCAAATTTAAAGGTGTATATATTGAAGCACACAAAATAGCATTGTACAGTATTTGATACAGTTTAGATTATGTTGTTTGGTATCAAAATTCTTACGAGAATGCTTGAGTAGTGCCTCTCCAGCTGGTTGCCTTGCAACGGACTTTGGGTGAGCATCTATTCCCAGAGCTGGTGGGCGATTGATTGGTGACTAAAATAAAGCAACGTTAATGCCCACATTAGATGTTGTTTCAAGAGTTTCATTTTTGTGCAAGCTTACAGAAACTGCAAAAATGCATTTGTGATTGCATCAAAATTTGTAAATTGTCACCAAAACCTATGCTAAAATTGGAGCACTTGGTCCAGAACTGTTCATGGTCCAGAAAGTAGCATCCATACATTCGATAAAAAATATATATGACGACCCAAATTTATAGGCAAACACTATGCTAATGTGACAAAAAAGCTTTGTAATACAGTGTAGCTGCAGCACATTTAGCTATGATCCACCAATTGTGCCCTCCACTATTTTGTGCTCCATACTGTTTTACATTGCGCAGCTATTTCCGACTGGATAGTTGTTTTGTCCTATAGTGTCGTTATGTGTTCTTTTAACCATTGAGACAAACTCAACTAAACATACCTGCTTGTTTCTAATAGAGCTTGCTGCTGCTGGAGGCGCCATGAAGCGACTAAAACTTCCTCCTTTCAAAGTTAAGAAAAAATAAGTTGTTTTGTAAATACAGTAGTACATTAACTTGTGTGCTAATTAAAGTCGATTTGATAACAAAACAGTAACACATGCAACAAGAATGTTGGTAAATATACAGGATTTGTTATTTTAGTGTAACATTTCTCTGTTATTTTCTATTACCTATAGGTACATTTCCACTTTCTTCTCCAGTAACTAATGCACAATCCTGTCTGTGCCATTTCGCTGATCTTACATCGTCTCCATAAACCCAATCTTCAATGCACAGAGCACAGCTAACACAATAACAAACTTGATAACAAAAACGAACAAACAAATGTTTATCTTAGTATAACAAACTTGAGTATTAGTATTCTTAGTGCAAATGTAACAAGTAGTGTGTTGAATGCTGTCAGATCTACATGCAACTGTAAAGAGGGTCAAAATGGCTAAATGCGAGTTGCCCATTATGTTGCAAGTCCATTGAAATACTTGTTATTTAAATATGTTGACTTTCAAAGATGGTGTCTTAAATTTACTGGCCTAATAGAATCCACTGCATTGGTACAAAGCAACTCAGGTTATTGTTTAGCGAAACACAAGTGGTCAATGCAGTATTAGAACCAACAACCTGATGAACATAACACAAAAACCACATGCAGTTGTGTTTTGGTACCTGAAGCATTTGACTCTGTCTTTGTATCCAGTGTAGAAAAAACCAGCTGAAGCCAAAAATCGTGGGTTGGCTGGAACTTCTTGTGGATATTTTATGAAGGTTGAAAGTCTGTAAGACTCGCTACATACATCGCCAGGAGGAATGTAGATGCTTCTTTGGCCTGGTGGATCACGAGCTCTACATAAAATTTTATAATTTTTTTGTAATAAAGTCTAAACACTTTTACAATAGTCCAAATGTTTGGTAACTTTGGTCAAAACTGTGAAAATAGACTATATTTTGGGTTGAAATTGAAATTGTGTGTTTCTGACCTGTCGTAGACATTTCCATCAGCTTCAATCAGCTAAAAATACAAAAAAATTAAAGTACACGAAGCAGGGTGCATTAATTAAAAAAGAACATTATTACACACCAATGCAAAGTTGGAAAATGCTTTAATGACATTTTCTCCACATTTGGTAGACTTGATTTCGGAAAGAGTATCAAACCTTTTTTGTATTTGTTTTGTCAAATTAAGATCATGTAAGACGTTAGCACAGTCAAACAGAAGCTGAAACTTCCATGCTGGTGCAGAGTGTGTCAAATCTAAAGACAATTTATTTTATTTTAACAATTTTTCAAAAAACTAAAACAACACTAATAGTTAATTTTGTATGTTTATGCTATTGCATGAGCCTCAATGGCTATGCAAAATAAAGATGCAAAAAGGTTGCCCACCTCTGCTCTACTGCCAAACAAATTGGGGCCATTGTGAACAACTTTGCTTAGTAACAGTATCCAAATTATCCTAATTTTTAGTAACCATTTCTCAATTATACAACATTTAACATTGAGTGTAATTACACCATACACAAAGAACAAATTCCAAAAGTGTTCCCCAATTAGCTTGCCAATTAGGCAAGCACAAGCTAATACAAGGAAGTTTTGCACAAGTGTTAACACTTACTTTGTGCTTGTTGTTGCAAAAAGTTGAGAAATATGTCAAGTTTTGTGTCATACCAATGATCATCCTGCTGTCTCATTGACAACGACTGGCAAACACCAGAGTTTGTCAGGAGGAAACAACAGTAAAGAATAACCTTCTGATTGTTAGGGGCAAACATTTCTCTGGATTCAGCAAGACTTTCAAATTGCTTAATAGATAGTGCGTTGACAGTGTGGAAAGCACAGGCAATTTCATTGAATTTGTTTCCTTGTTGTTGCCTTTTGAAACTATTTTTGCACACTTTATTAATTTTATGCAAATAGCAAGTGACGGAAGATTTCCAATTGTTGTCATCAATAACAAAATCACTGGACACAAGGCTTATAAGCCATTGATTACATTTGTCAACAAATTCCTTCACAGGAGAGTTTGATGTAATTTTTAATTTCGGCAATGGTGATTGCAACACATATGCAGCAAATGAAGGCATAAATTCGTCATCATCATCTAAATAAGTAAATGTTTAAGATAAGAGTTTCAGATAAATAGGACAGGGAGTCGAACCGGAACTGAACCCGAACCCACGAACCGATTGAAGTGGTTAATCTCATTAAACCCGAACCGAAAATTACGATTTTTCAAAAACCCCAATCGGATTTAAACCCATATTTTGTTTGGCTGTGGACCTGAACCAGTAAAAAATGCAGTCTGTTTCATATTTTGTGTCTTTTTCAAAACGGCGCACACAAGATAACACCTTTGGTGTCAAAAATAACAGTGCAGTATCAAAATTCTTCTGGAGTTTTATAATGGCAGGTAGATGATAAGTAGATTAAATTGAAACAAAAAATATTTGAACTAGTTTAAAAACTGCAAACCAGTTAGAACCGAATAATTTGCTCAAACCGGAACAAAACCCGAACCCGAAAATATACATTTTTAAAAACCTGAACTGAACCCGAACCCTTAAAAACAAACAGAAGTGAACCCGAACCGAACCTGAACCCATATGACAAGCGGTTCGAAATACGGTTATTCATATTTTCTTTTCCTACAAAAAGCTTATAGTATGAAAGATTGTAGTTTGTCCAAAGAACCACAAAATTGCATGCAATGGACATATTTTGTGTATGTAAGTGCCACTTTGCAATATTAAGTTGAGTTGAGTTTATTTCGCTTGGTGAAAAAAAACATAGCAATACAATAACACTAAAACAATCACCAAGCCGGAAATAGCTGCGCAACGTTAAAACATTATTACCGTATTTGCTCGATTGTAAGCCGCAGCTTATATTGTTTTTTAGCTGCCGTTTGTGCGGCTTATAATCGAGGGCGACTTACAATCAAGGGCTGCTTATATTTTAATTTTCTACCGAAATCATTTCTACACTCCAACATTTTAAATTATTTGGGGTTCAAAACATGTATGCGTGTACAGATTATACGTCGATATACGTTCTGTCGGGTACAATTATCAACGTTACTAACAGATATGAGCAAATGGGCATACCATATAACTACAGAAAGATGTATTAGGAAACAATCGTATCTAAAATTCCAGCGTGCGGCTTACAATCGACGGCGGCTTACATTATTTTTTTAACACCTAAACATGCGGCTTACAATCGAGGGCGGCTTATAAACGAGGGCGGCTTACAATCGAGCAAATACGGTAAGCACAAAACAGTAAAGGGCACAATTGGTGGATGAGACCAAAACGCGCTGCAGCTACACCGTATTATAAAGCATTCTTGTGATCTTTTTTATTTAAAAAAATAAACTGTCAGACATAAAAAAGAGAACCTGTTGTATTGTGAGAAACAAATGCACGATGGACAGTGGAGGTTTTTTCAGTTCGTTCATCATCATCATAACATGGAATGCACTTTTCTTTGAAAACAATCAACAGGCATGAAAAAAGTAACAATGGAATGTGCAAACCATTTGATATTTTATATCTATTGTTAAATCCTGGTGTAATGTTATTAACACTAGACCTTAATATTGCTTGATGCACCAAAACCTGCCATGTTTTCCAGACTGGTATAAAGGTGCACCTAGTTATGCTGTATATATATATATTAGATACACTGGTTAAATCCCACCAAATTTAAAAACTATTTAGTGTTTTTGTAGAGAAATTTAAGTGTTTTTGTAGCATACTATTCTTTATTGCCCACCTGCCACCCTAACAAAATCTCTCAATAATTCTCAGGTTTCATATCAAACAGTTTGTCTTGATAAGTTTACCGGTCCGATGGAAAAATGGCCGTTAAAATAATTTCAAAGTCATACAATTACCATTTTTCTCTGAAGTAGTTAGGGTTTCCTCATTACAGTCACAACATTTTTCCTTGGTTTGCTTCCCAAAGATTTCGCATTCGCATCCATTACTTTTGGAGCTGGATGCATGAATAGTAGTCATTATTGATAATCCATTGCTCCTATAAAAAACTTAAAATTTTCTTTTTTGTCTTTGTAAACTTAAAAACTGCTAAACAATACTTTGAAAATTTAGTCTTCTCTATTTGCTCATTGCTCAAACAAATACCGATAGGGACTTACCCTATCTTTCCATTACCTTGTGTAAAAAAACTTCACGGGCTACTTTTCGGAACTTAAAAAGATAGGAGATATTCAACGAATTTTTACAGTCAATTTGTTGAAATAGTTGGGATGAACTTCAACGTGTTGTTAAATTGTTAATTGAAATCGATAAAAATCAACAAATATTACAACTCGCAGTGCAGATATATGTTTATAGTTTCACAACGCTGATACGGTAGTTGAAATCTACCCATATTTTCAAACATAAGAAAAATATGCATTTTGGTGTGTATTTGTCAGATTTAGGCTAGTTTCAGTAAAAAAAAATCAAAAAGAGGACATTTCGACCTCATACAAACGAGTTGAAATCTCTATGTTTAATCAAGGGCACGGGCGCAGAACCTCATGAAACGGGAAGGACGTGACTTCTATCCATTCTTATTTTATTTTTACTTTCACATTGAGTATAGTATGAAAGATTGTAGTTTGTCCAAAGAACCTCAAAATTGCATGCAATGGACATATTTTGTTTATTTTGTGTATGTAAGTGTCACTTTGCAATATTAAGTTGAGTTGAGTTTATTTCGCTTGGTGAAAGAAAACATAGCGATACATTAACACTGAAACAATCACCAAGCCGGAAATAGCTGCGCAACATTAAAACATTATTAAGCGCAACCAAGCGCGTGCAAAGCGAGCAACGCGAAATTTCTTTTTCTGTTTAAGCCAGTAGTTCTCAGCCGCCGGTCCGCAGACCGGTGCCGGTCCGCGTCAACTTTCCTGCCGGTCCGCCAAATACATTATTATTTTATTCCTTAATTTAAATTTTACATATTTCAAGGAACCGCGTTTACGACGTATGATATCAAACAGACAGCAGCAAACTTCTCATTATATTGATTTTTTCGTACTTCTTTTGAATTGCATATTTTTGTCGTAATTGCATTTTGGGTTGATTTTAAATGTCCACCGGTCCGCAAAATTTGTTTAGAAAGTTTACCCGCGGTCCGCAAACTTAAAAGGTTGAGAACCACTGGTTTAAGCAACGCGTGGGGAAGTCCCATTTTGCACTTCTCTCGTTTGCGCGCTTCGCGTCTGGGTTGCTCCGTGAGCAACAGAAACGGCCTTTCGCGCGAGAATTTCGTCACGAATATAACTGATAAGAAAGATCAGTTTTGGCCAATGGCGGATTTTTTGTTGTTGTATAGAAGTTTATGTGCTGCAACTTTATTCCACAATGTCATTTGATGCTAATAGTAAAATATATCACACATAAAAGTGCCGGACATTCAACATAAATCTTAAATCTAATTTATCACCTAACACTCCAGTCTTAACAGAAGAATGGACACTACAATGTCGAATTATTGAAGTAGGCGGTAGTACTTCAACAATAGAGTACGAGAAACATGCTGCGACCCCCTGGAAAAACTTTGGTTCACAAATACACTGCTAAACAAGATCCAACTGTTTTTAAGTGTACATTTCTTAAATTAGCTCTGCAGAGTAAAGTAGTTTTGTATTACATAGCACGTATTTGATGGTCAACCATCACATTCAAGAGATAAACGTGGGTCTGGCCCATAAACAATTTATTTTACACACGATTCCATGAAATTAATTGCAAGTTTCAAAATATAGTGGTAGTGCACCACTGCCAGATGAGCGAAAGAAAAGGCGTTGTTCGCAACGTTCGCGCCTGGTGTAAACCTCAAATTTCGCGTCATTCGTGTGAGGAAAAAAGGAGCCGTTCGCGTTCGCGCTTGGTGGATGTTTATTTTATTTTGATTATTATTTCATTTTCACTTTCACATGGAGTCTTTGAGAAAACTAAGGGGAAGGTCGTTTTAAAAACACTTCCACTGATGGATCAACTGAAAAGAAAGAAAAATTACGACACAAATATGACATAATGTATCTAAACGAGTGCAAAACTGTTTTTAATAACCCAACCCCTTAATTTGTATTTGCATATTGTGACGTCATGGCGTTTTTAACAATCGTTATGACCTTATCAAATTCTAAAAGTTCGCTCCAACGTGTGCAATGGATTTGCTCCCCTGATCACGGGCATTGGTTTTGGCTTTAATCAAGGGCATCGTACCAGTGCGCAATTCCTTCAGTTGGTCAATGTCAGGATTATAATTAAAACATCTTTAACATTATACTTTGGCCACTAAACATAATTACCCTGGGTTTAAAACACTAAAAGTAGAGACTGGAAGAAAAAATTTAAAAAAAGAAGAAAAATTCACGCACAAGGCGAATCCGGGTCAATCTTTTCATCTTGCAAAGTAAGTTTGTCTTTCTACGTTATTTTCTACGTTCTTGACTATGTATAACTTTGGTGTGTCTTTGTTAAGGAATATAATTGTTCAATAACCGTTTATCTGGACCGCATTTATTTAAGACAGGAGTAAGGTGTGCAAAGTGTTCCTATTGCATTAGCTGCAGAGTTTTGTATCATTTGAGGCAATCAACTTCAAAATATATTTTATCGTATGACCATGTAGTATATTGTTGATTTTAAACACAATGTTTTATTACCCGTGCATTCTATATAACCGAGTCCCATTAAATTTTAAAGTATATGCTTTTTTAGTGTGTCTTTACAAAAAAATTAACTTACCCTTTTTTCTTTGTGGTTCTGGCGCCACCAGTGGTCTTGGCACAGGCAAAACAGTCTAAAATATAAAATAGTTCGAAAAATCCTATTGCCCATTGTTTCTATCTATTCTAGATCTACCAACTTTATTAAATGTTTTTAATAAGCAATTGCCAAAGTGATCCATTGTTGCAGCGTAGAATGAAGAGTTCGATTTTTTTACATTAAGGCGTGTCTCTTCAAAGTCGATACTGTTTAAATAAAGGATTACGAAAATGTTGTGCTTTTCGCAATATCGACCAACCACACCCGAGGAGGAACCATCGTTATCGCTCCTGTGTGCTCTTAAATCAAAGTTCAATTACAGTTCAAAGTCCAACATAAAGCAGTTTAAGTCTAAA
The DNA here is from genome assembly GCF_965637545.1 of Phallusia mammillata. NCBI lineage: Eukaryota > Metazoa > Chordata > Ascidiacea > Phlebobranchia > Ascidiidae > Phallusia > Phallusia mammillata. The sequence goes on along the minus strand of NC_137257.1, from coordinate 4,974,695 downwards.
TTTTTTTCTCACCATTTAAACTTTGTTCGGGATCTCCTTTTTCATCACGGACCGACCCACTGTGACCCGGGTTGTGCATGTACAGCTTTTTGTTTAAAAAGGAGAGAACAGATTTGCTGATTGTGTAAATTTGACACAGCGAGTGACATCGTTTCAAAAACTGCCCCCCTTTTAGCACGTTCCTACTCCACAGTTGTCCACGATTTTTTTCAAATTTGACATGAGAAATGGCCACAACTCGCCAGACCAGCATCAACAGCAACCAAACATGCTACATATTAACTCGAAATTAATTTTATGATAATCACAGGTGAGCTATGTCCTTAATTTTAAAACGAAAACTGGCGGAGCGTATGGGTTAATTATAGTAAACCATAATAAGAAGCAAAGACCACTTAACGCAAATTGCAAAGGATGTGAGTATTACGTGACGCACTGATATTCATATACAAGTGTGCAAGCTGTGTATCATAATTAGAAAATAAGATGACAAGTATATCTTAAGGCTTACCGAAACGTGGAAAAGCTCACGACAAAACCACGTAACGTAGACATCTGTGAATATAATTTAATTGATTTAATAAGCTCTCTTGGTAAAACCAAATAGAACACGTACCTTCAGGTAACGAATGTAGTACCATGTTCAAAATATATGAAAATACAGTTGTAATTTTTTCTATAAGCTGCTTCAACATTTTAAACCACGAACTTTTTATGCAATTCCCAGTGTCCTCACTGCGGTCAGTCTAATGACAGAAATTAACGTCAAATTTACTAAGTTATATAGTTTGTTTGTTTTGTTGCAATGTCAATAAAGATAACCTTGCTGTATTTTTTGCTTCTCTTAGAACTTGTTTTCTGAAGGGGAAAGTTTGCATTTTCGTTTTGCATCGAAAGTTTTGTGACAAAACCCTAAACAAAAAAGGCAAAGAAACGTGTTTATCTTTTCAAAGGTATAACAAGTCCAAGTCAAGTTAATATAACTTATTCGATTTTTTATCAGATTTTTTACCGATAAAGCTATAACAAAATTGTCAGCATGATATAATGCGTTATTTTACCTTTGCTCTTTGATTATTTTCCTCGGCAATATCTTGTTGCAACTTCCATGGGCACACTAAAACTGGTTTCATAAACGTACTTCTTCCGGCCTGTGTCAATTCACATAAAAAACATAGTAGCGACATGATAGCTGCATAGAGACGCTTCTGGGATGATCCCAGTTACGAATTTATGTTTATCTTAAGCAGCGACAAGAGCATTTTACATTTATTTTATTAATGTAACTAAACTTTTGTTTTTTTGCAACATGTGGTTTAATATCGAGTAGCAAATAAATTAAATTGTGCAAGGACACAGAAAACAAGTCAAAACGAAACAAAATTGATCTTAAAAATGAAAACAATCTTATCCTTTTTTTCGACTGCGCTTCTATTTACAATCACACAAAATTGTTGCATTAGTATAATTTTTTGCCGAGATTTTTTTATATACCTTGAAGTCGTTGTTTCTTTGTTGTTGAACTAATGAGAATTCTTGGCTACAAGGCACTCCTGAAAAAAATAATTTAACTAATGGGGTATATTGTTTCAGAATAAACAACGTATCGAGTATAGTTAGATTATAGTTTTCGTCACAAAGATGTTGCAAACAATAACCTAAGGACAAAGAACCACAGACAATACGCAGTTACCAAGCAACATTAAAACCGTTAGAGGGCAGTCGAACTCATTACTATGCAGCTGAAAAAAGTCATGCTAAGAGCGCAGAGAGTGACAGTAGAATCAACGAAACTTAGAGTTTATGATTAGAATGCTGCATATTTTGGTTTAAACTGTAACTCAGTTGAGCGTTGTAATTAAGTTAAGTTGAGTTAATCTTTGCATGACGCGGCACAATTGTACTAATGTATGGTTTTACCAGCAACTACCAGGTCTGCAGATCGGAGTTGTAACCCGGTTCGGGCTTAGGTTTTTTACAAAATCTGCTTAATTCGGGCCTGACTTTACACTCTGGGTCAGTATTTTTTTTAATCAATTAAACTAGCTAAATAGCCAGTTGCTGGACCTGATCTAATGCCAAACTGCCCTAAAACGCCTTGTTGAAGATCAATCGTCTTTTGTCTTTACTGTTTAATTGGTAGACTTTAATGTATACGCATGTAAATCAAACTTTCGACCTTTCGGGCCGGGTTCGAGCTCCAATTTTAAGCTCTTTTACAACTCTGCTGTAGCTACGCTGATGTTATTGGGAGTTCTTTGAAGAACGTTCTCAAGGGCGTTGAGTGGTTATTACTCTGTTTCACTTACTTGGTTCTTCAATTTCTTCCTGCGAAAAACATCTAAAATAGAACGATTCTGGCAAACAACGTCCCTGTATGGTTTCTAGTAGCTCTAATGCTCTGCATATTTTTTCAATGTATGGAATCGTCGCAGTCAACAGAACCGTCACCTTTACACAAAAACTAAATTAAAGAAAAAATTAGCGAGCATGGTAGCTTAGGTTTTTCTCAGCTTAGGACAAATCTGTCTTGAACTGCATCTTTCATTGTTTTTTGTTGCAGTGTATCGGATCTTTATGCAACAAAGCTGACAATAATTGTTACCTTTTAATGTTTTTGTGTCTTTCAAAAACAATAATTTTTTATAATTTTGAACCTAATGCACGGCCTGGAAACAGTTCAGTATTTAAACAATTTGAACTTTAAAAAATAAAATAAAAACTATAATAGTGGATTTCCTATATATTGCTTGCCAGTTTATATACATATCATATTTAACGATGTGTCACATATACCATTTACTATATTTATAATGAATATATATTTGGCACCTACATTTCATTGGGTTCCTATCTTTTTCCTGGCACTTTATAACATAATTGTTTCTGCAAGCATAATCTAAAGGGTCCCCACACATGTGCATATGCGATTTGGTAAGCGATCATTGTCTCGCGGCGTGCGAATGTTGTTAAATAAAGATATGGCGCCTATCGCGGCAGGAGAGGCCTGTCGTTAACCGCCATAAGACGCAAAACTACAATTGCATAACTGACGTTTTTAAATGTCCTACAAACATATCTCTTAATTGACGTTTTGACGTCCTTTTGATGGAGTTGTCAAGTTACAAAATACTTTAAAATACGCTGCAATGTACCAATAAAAAAGTATGAAACTCCAGAATCATCTGATTTAGAAAGTATAGCCGTTTTAAAAATTTCCCCTTTTTGCGGGCTGTGAGTGAACCGAGGGATCAAACGGGGTCAAAATTCACATGGACCATCTTCAGACCAATATCTATAATGTGTGTAAATTTGAAAAAGTTTGAACCATTTTTTCTTGACCAAAACGTGGGAACAAATCCGAGTTAGACGGAAAAAAAGTAAAAAGAAAAAAAGAAAAAGGAAAAAAAATATGGACAAAAACAATATGTGTCCCCTTCAGGGAAGAGGACCCATAAATAGCCTAATATTTTGAGTTAGAATAATTTATGTAGAAACCTGTAAAGGTAACAAACTATCTTAGACTTACTATTAGCTTGTTGAGATATTCGCTTTTATCTTCTCTGTAACAAAAAATATCTTTGGTAGCATCACAGAGGAATTTAAAAACACATATTCGTTTAAAACAAACCGTGTCGTGTTTTTGTGAAGTGTTAGGTGCATAAATGGAACTAAGTCGGAGTTTGGAAATAAACCTAAACAGTTAAACAAAATACGATTGTTATTTCGAGGATAAAAAACAGATTCCTCATAATATCTTGCGTTCGCAAAAATAAATCTGTAAGAAAAAAACTAAACCTTTTTTATTCCGCTCATGCATCGAAAGCTTTAGTTTAAAGCAGTTATGCATAAGCTCTCTTAAAAATAAAGTATACAGAATACTCCCTGTTCGTACAGATTTAATGCCAGAATACCTACATTTTGGTGGGGTTTCTACAATTTTCTGGTAAACTACGTTTGAGGAGTTTTCTTTTCCTTTTAACTTAATTCGTGTCAACATGGCTTGACTGATTTTTTGCAACTTAAACGAAAAAACAAAGTTGTTAATTGACAGTTTTTTAACTAAGTTTGCACATTGTGACGGAGTTAACAAAATTTCAGAGCCTACCGTTATGTTTCGCCTTTTCGAAATTTTTGAAGGAGAACAAAAGCCCGTTTTTACTACAGTTTCTGAAAATATAAACAAAACGTTTTTTCTTGAAATGTGAAAAAGTGCTGTTGCCAGGCACGTGAGGTGCATATACAGTACAATACAGTATTGTTTTTTAATTAAACGCTTATTGCATGTATGATGCTATGACAGAATTACCTGTAACAGAAACGATTTAGTTGTCGTGAAATATAAAATGTGGGATTGTGGCAAAATTTGGAAAATCTGTTTTAGCATACACACTTTAAATCGTTGTAAAATATTTTTGTAATGTTAGGTAGGCATAAGCATGCAAGTCTTAAACAAAAACATTAATGACGATTTTATTGTTCAGTATATTCGCCGCCAAACCTTGATTTTTTTTCACAGAACGAAAGGGTTCAAAGAGAATAATTGGTTCACAAAAATGACAAACAATAGGTTCAATGGGTGACAAAAACTTCGAAGGAATTGATGCATTAAACATTTCGACAAAATCCATTTCTATATTCTCCTGGTTTGGAAAAAGAATGTCAGAAAAGATAAAGTAAGCTTAGTTTTATTTCGTCTTGAAAAATTTTAAAAATACTTTGTTGGTAAAAATTAAAATTATCTGAAACCGTTTTTAATGAGGGCATAAATCTAGATTTTATCCAAGTCCAAACCCTTGCATTATGCATTATGGGTTACTTTAGAGTGCATTCTTAAAATAAAAAATAGGTCGAGAAAACACGTCGCATTAAACACAATTATAAACATAAATAAAATACCTCCATATGATCTCTAAGCATTGAACAAACAACCTACAGGACTATTCAAACTTTAAATGGGAATTATTTAAACTTTATGTAGAAATTATATTATTAATTTTCAGTACAAGAACAGTACAAATGTGGGGTCTTACCCAATACTTCTGCCGTTCACATTCGCCATCTTTATATTGCTTGTGTGTCTCGTTTTTAACTTGTTTTTGTAGTAGTAATCCATAAGGCTCGATACAAAATTCACATGGAGTCGTTACAAATGGTGATAGACACCTCATTGCAGTGTGGGAACTGAGTGCATTACCTTTATCAAATTCGTGCAATTCGGCGTCTATAAGACATCAAAATGCTTTCAAAAGTTACAGTCGATTTACAGGCGGTTTGTTTTATGGTAAACCACTTACCTGCAGATGTAGCACAAAGAATCAAAACAACCAAAAGCATAGCTTGGGTTTCGGTCACTGCAAAACATAAAAATAAGTATGTGGACAATTCAAAGTTCTCTTAAATTATGGGCCAAAACACAAACTTCAGGTAGACGGAACAAATTTGTGGTTGCGGCATTATACTGTATGGATCAACATTTTTTTTCGGACTGCACATTGTAAAACCAGCGATGTATACACCAGTTGCGTTTTTAAGCTTTTCAACAGTAATCTTTCGCATATCTAAAAGCAGAAGGTTGAACAGTTTTTGACCACCCGTGGTCCAGAGACCAATAATTATGTTTCTGTTGCTTATTTGTGATTATATGTAATGCTAATGCACTCAAAGCGTTTCTCGCATTATTTCGTTGCTGTGCTCTACCATTTATGTTCAACGGAGTGTTTTCCACACAACGAACAGTAAGTCTATTGTAAACAACCATATTAAATTAAATTGATTTTAAATTGGTTAAACCTCGATTAAGATATGCAATTATGAAACCGTAGCGTCAAGATCAATAACTAAATTAAGGCCAGATTGTAGTTAATTAGAGGTGTTTGCTCAACAGTTGTTTTGTGCTGCTGGCTATTTAAAGGTGAGGTGATAAAAAATAACTAACCAACAATTAAGATTCTGAACGTGGTTCTATTCATAACTTAATTTCATGGATAGATTTGCACTAATCTGATGCAACATTGCAACGATCGTTGAGGTTAAATCGTTAATCGAGAATTCAGTATAGCCGATTTACTTACGTGTATCAACTGTATGTCCTGATCAGTGATATACATCATTACATTATAATTATTAGCACATTTTAACACATACAAATGCACTTTAAAACAAAAAGTTAAAGGTTTATATCAACTTTGTCTTACTGAGACGCATATCTGTGTTCATGTGCTATTATATATCGACACAAGCTATAAGAAAGATTTTTGAGGCATCGTTTGTAGTGGATACGTTACCGAAATATGGAACTGAATTAAAAGGTATATAAAAACAAACAAACATTCAACAAATGTAAGTTGTTTCCCACTTATCTTGCAAGAAAAAAGTTATAAAAACGTTACAATACAAAGTAAGCAAACTAAAAACGAAATAATGCGGTTTGTCACAGGCCAAATGGAAGTTTTTTTTAGTTTTTGAGTTATATAGATAGCGGCAGAAAAAAGACAGGTAGTTTAATTAGGCGCTCTAGGGCTTCAAACTTTTTACGAGGATTGGAAAATTATCAAGCGTTGGGAAAAAGCAGTACAGTGAAGAACTCACTTATCATTGTAGTAGGAAACTCGCTTCACAACTTGTTTGCAAGTTCGTAAAACATAAAAAAACGTTGTAATACTTTTGGTTTTCATTAAACAGCTATACGACAAATTTCACCCATCAACATCTTGTATGCGACAGGTCTGTTACATGCGACCTTAACTGGTTCGTGCGACCTTATCACGTTTTCCTTTCATCGTCAGGCTATAAAAAGGAGTTGCGTCAAACTGGGGTAAGGTTTGCGCAACCCAAACCACTTTGCGTTGGTCTAGGATCAAAGGTAGCATAATAAGCTGGTTTAGTTTGAAAGCATACTTGAGTTGTGATTGCGACACAAAACAAACATTGCGAAAGCTTATTTGGAAATACGAGTGTGATTGATTACCAGCGCCCTTTACGAGTGCTGCAAGGTTGAATATATGAAAGAACTGACATTTCACTTTTAATACAATACAAGAGTGTTGGATCACCACACCTCCAAAGGAAATTAAATTTGGCGCCAGAATTGAACAATAAATGATGGAAACCATAGCTATAGCTTATTCTAGAAAAAGTCAAATAACTCTCAGTAACTTCTAATAAGTTGATTCTAAGAGCAAGTTGAATCATTCCCTTTTTTACAATCTATCCTGTAACGATTTCAACCTTTTTATATTTTTATCACAAGTTTGGAAACTTTTCAGGCCATAATCAGCTAGCTATTGTATGTTAGGGTTACCATCAGTAGCTCTTACAGTTGTTTTCCTGAGGAACTCAAAGGTTTACGTTCTAACTGTTGTCTATGGTGTTTTTGGTTCATGATGCTACCTACAGTCATAGAACAACTTATCGGCATGAATTTAAGGCTGGTTGGTGAAATAAAGGCTCGTCTTTGCGTCTTGAAAGCTATCAATATACTTTGTTAAAAAGACCAGATCTTGTGAAACTCTGTTTTGTACGTTATTAAGAAACATATATTTCACTTATGCAAGCATATTCAGTATCTTATTCAAATAGAATCCAGTATATTCAGTAATATTTACTCGTAAGTTGCTTGCAACAGTTTAATACGTAAGACTGATTGCTTTTTATAAAGAAAAAAAAAAAAAAGAAACGTTTTTTTCGTAGATTACGTTAATAATCTGTTTTTTAAACAGGTGGTACACACATTTTATTGTAGGCCTAATTAAACTCTGTAAATAAATTACCACACACTACAAACTGCTGGTAAACGCAGAGATTTAGACACTGTCGGACTAGCCATGACCGCGCATAAGGCCCAATAACACACGTTTTCAACTCTGGCCGATTACTTGATTATGTAATTAATCTTGTTTAAAACCAATTCAACTCATTTGATATAACAAATCTCAACCATCTTAAACAAATCTAATTCACCATCTACAGGTATAATAAGAATGTCTATTGTTTTAGATGAGCAGAAGGTAAAACGCAAGTCAATTCGAAATGACTCGAAGTTGCATCAGCCACCTTCTTTCACAATGCCTTTGCGGAAGTACAAAGTTAAAGACAATCATTTGTAAAAGTAAACAATCAAAAACATGTAACCAAAACGTGTTACATGTAACAAATCTATTCATATAATGCAGCATAATTAAATATTCCATTTTAAGCTTCGCAAGGTAAATTTCGGTGGAAAGGGTCCATTTTACACTCTCTTATTAAACTAAAACCGGTAATTTTGCTAAAACACAATGGCGGAACGATTAGAGTCAGACGATGTTTTACAATTGGACATTTCTGATCGAACTCATCATGCCATTAAAAACTTAAAAGGATTTTCTGCATTATTTGCTTTGCGCAAAGTAAAATGGGGCGTTTCTGGACTACTCCCTTGAGGAAGTGCTATTTTTAGCACAACTTGTTTAGAAAGTCAGCCGTTCCTTCTTCCTCTGCAAGTTTCCATTCAGCGTATAAAGATTGCTATTGATTAAAGTCAAGCTAAACTAAGCTGATCTGAGCTAATTTTAGCAAGCTAAGCTAAGACAAGGTAAGGAAAGCTGAGTTGTTCCGCTTGGTACAAGAAAACATAGCGGCACAATCGTGTTACTATTACCAGTAGGTGAACCTCGTGATACAGGAAACATCCAGAAAGCCCAACATCTCACTGTATGAACGCTTCAGGGCCAGTTATGAATTCATCCTAAACGATTAAACAAATAGCTCAATATTGTTCCAATGACGATTGTCTGGCATTACTCGCCTCACTACACGGTGACTCGAGAACTAGGTGAGTGAAAAACAACAGGTGTTGGTTGTTTTTATTATATTAGAATCGATTCCAATCACGTTCTCTCGCTGGATGTCGCCACACAGATACAGTGAAATACGTTAAAGGTCATGCATTTAAATCATACTGACAAATAAGTGCTGCTCCCATTTCGTACCCCAGATCTTGTCTTTTGTTACAGTCATGTAAACATTTGTAATCGTCAGTAAAGATACATGTTCCCCACTACTTTTTGTTCCATAAAATGTCATTTGCCTTATCCTTCTCATTTACAAATGGAACCGGGCCCAATGATTAGAGATTTGAAAAGTTCGCTTTTCCTCCAGTACATCTGTGCCATTCTTTTCCAGGGGCATCGTAATCTGTTGGGCATAAAGTGCATTTTATTTGTAGTGCTGGATTTGAAAGGTTTCTTCTTTATATGTACTAGTTGTTACTGTATTTGGAACCACACGTGTAGCTTATTCTATCCAGGACAAGTGGTTGACAAAGACGACTTCCCGGGAAGAAGGCCTTTAAATGCTCTAGTGCCTTGGTTTCTTACTCTGTGGTGAAAATTCCTCTGGGAATAGCTTTGATGCCTTTTCTGTGAAATCTTTCTTCTTCTTTGCAGACATATTTTCGAAAGCAAATTCTTTGGAAGAATTAGGTACTTAACATGAAGTAGCATTGTTCCTTTTAAGAATAGGCATTTGTTTAAACCTTTTTTAACATTTTGTTACAAACTGAGTGCCCAAATCAAGATTTACCACATCTCAACTTCACCCTGAAGTAAATCATCTCCGATCCATGCCTATTAGGTGGCGCATCTTTATTGCTCACACAGCTTTGCAACTAGTTACTCTTCAGTTTTTCCGACATTCAAATGGACCCAATAGTCAACACGTAAGTTCTATCTACAAAGCACTTTAACTGATTCTAGCCTAACCGCCTTAGCAAAGTTACAATACAATCGTTCGGATACATTAATGCCAAGTTAAAACTCTTGCACGGCAATCGGTTCTGGAGCCAAAAAAGTCCCCTGACACATTTCCTGCCATATCCTACATTTCTCGACAAAAGGCACATGATTGACCAAACCCTCTCGATATTCGGCCTAAATAGATTTGTCATGTCTCATCTTTATAGGGGCGGGGTTGCATCTAAATTCTAACCTAACCTATCCCTTCTTGAAATAAATCTAAACTTCTTGGGCTATAAATAAAAATTACATGTCAAAGGTTTTCTTGTTCATTGGACTGTAATATACCACTCCCCAATGTTTAAACACTTGACCTTTAGTCCCATTTTAGCACAAATTGTAGCAAATTAGATTGGAAAATGTCGGTTCCTTTCATCACTCCAGAAATACCACAAGTTTAGCAAGGCATTGCATGATAAGTAAGGTAGACATTGCGACACACTGAACCACGAAAACAGGAACCAAAAACAACTTCTCAATGACTGTGGTAATTAGGTTGCACGGACTTTGCAGCAAACAAATCGCACTCTAAAATTTTTTAACTAAGAACTGTTGGAATGAACAGTGTGCATTGCCTAAAGTTTTAATAGGTTCTATGATTGTTGGTCAAAAGTGCATATTTGAAAAGAAAAAGGCAACATCGAGAATTGACTGATATCTTCCCCTCAAAAATCAATATTATACCCCATGTACTTCTTGACCAAAGCTATAATTAAGAAACACCGTATGTTGCTTATGTGGTGTTTAAATATCTCATCTTTCTCGACTTCTAATCAAATAAAACTGAAATTATTCGTACTGAAAACCTAAACGCTTTAAAAAATTGAATTAGCTGCTTTTGTCCTGCAATTGCCGGTTTAGCGTCGAAATATAATGCAAGCAAGACGGAATGCACGAAATCAAACAAATTACCAGTACATTTCTGTGTACATGCACAACAAAGGAGACATTTAAAAAGTTATTCATTAAGCCTTTCCTAGAACCCATTTGCGAATCCAAAAAAAGTAAAAGTAAAATAGTTTTTTGTTAATGTAGTCAATTACGTCGTAAACTCGGTCCTGTTTTAACATTACAGTTTTAAAAAGGTATTGTTCTCTTACAATTTAAAAGGTTACAGGGCAGCATTAACTGCAAATGTACTTTTATATTCCAATAAACCCAATTTTAAAATTTACGAATTTCGGGTATAAAAGTTGAAAATACTTTTTTCAATGGGTTTTAAACTTTTTAGAATGTCAACGCAGAAGGTTTTACATTGAATTCACCAAAAATGTACTTATTTACTGGCTCTAACCCTGCCGAAAAGAAAATATTTACTTTTCGAATTGTTAGGACTTTGCCTTGTCAAGTTACAGCTTGTCATTGTTAGCCATGGCGCAACTTAACCAACAAAGGCACGGATCACCTAACATACTGCGCCATCGCCATGGCTTGGGATAACAACCTAACTGCTATGGTGAAGTTGTTTGAATAAAAACATTATTTATGGGAGTGTGCTTCATTAGACCATTGCGAGCTATTTGAGTGCAAAGTGGAGGTGGAATTTCCTTCTTACTGGTACAAAGCGGTAAAACATTAGCATACAAATTCTGTCAGGTGATTTTGCAAATAGTGCACTTTCGCACGCACAGGCACTTATAGCAACACATGAACTTTGTTCGATAACAAACAGTCAGTAAAGCTGCACACTTTTAACTGTTTCCGAATGGTTTGAATTAAAAACAAACACCAATTGAACGTTACTTTGCAGCAACAATGCGCTAATCAGTAAACAGACGGTAAGTTTTACCAACAGTGTAATCATAAAATACAGTGGTAATAATTTACAAAGTGAACTATTGGTGACTAAAACAGAGTCACAAATTATCCCCAACCTCGCCCATGTCTAAAAGTAGAAGCCACAAACCAGGTAAAAACTAGTGATGCACCGAACCCGCCTAAAAAGGTTCGGGCCGAAACCGAATATTGTTTTTAACTGAACCGTGTGTTGTTGAAGTGAACTCAATTATGTCAAACCAAAATCACTTTCACAATGCGAAAGCTTTACTAAACTTGTAATATTTCGCAGACAATGTGGCAAGTATTTTATAGATACAACAAATAGTTAGTTTATGATGTTTCGTATTGGCGAAAATGAAAGTTTGGGTATTAATTCCATGCAATCAAAAAGTTCGGTTTCGGCCGAATTTTTAAAAAAGTTCGGGTCGAAACCAAAACATCGAGAAACAGCGTATTCGGCCGAAATGTTTCGGCCAACCGAAACTTCGGTGCATCACTAGTAAAAACCCGATTTTTCTTAGACAAAGGTCGAAAGCTAGTCGAAATCAAGCTTGTTTTTGTACGAAAACCAACACGCAATTGGTTTTCAACAAAACAAACCCCAAAGTTGGTAAAATTGCGGCACAAATGAGTCTCAAATGTTAACTCATGCCCGAATCAGGCCCGGTTTATTTAGCAACTTAGGCCTGAAACCAACTAACAATTCTGTGATCTATCTGGTTTGTTACCAAATCGCCCCTTGATCGTTGCCCTGGCAACCCTGTTTCGTTACTAATGTTCTCCTTTTTTTTCTGGCAACACTAATTGTCAAAGTGACATTATTCAATTTCTAAGGTTACCTTGTCAAACAACCTCAACAGGGATAAAACTAAAAAGCAATGGACAATTCTGGGTGAAATTTTGTGGTGGTCTGTTTCTATAAACATAGCTCAATACAATAAACTAAACATATTCGTTGCTAAGTAAACTAAACACAGTCGATGTGTTCTAAAAAACAAACGAAATAATACCTTTTTTGTTAACGGATCATGAGACTCCAAAAATTTTTTTAGGGGAATTCCCATTCGGTAGTTTGATACGAGTTCCAGGTCCTTGACGCAATCGTCTTGTTTGTGCACTTCGGAAACCAATCGTCGCATGTTCCAATAAGAGCGATGGTATTTTTTACTTTGGTCAATATATACAAAAGCTAAAAAATTGGTCATTTGATTTGAAAATGCGTTTGCAAAAACAGTGAGGAGAAAGTCGTAAAGGAAACTGAAGCAGTTCATTCTTTACTTCAAACATGTTTGTAGAACAGTATTATTGTCTAGACTAGCGGTCGCCACCTTTTACTCTAAAAGCAATTCGGACACGTAAATAAACATGGGGAGCCACAAAGCCCTTTTGAAATGAAATGCCACTGTACATAACGTACTTCTGTGTTTGATACGTATTGTTACACAAATATCAACTCCGAACAAAAATAGCGTATTGCACTTATTGTGTTAACCTACGCGCCGCCAGTTTGCCTCTCACCTTTCATAGCATTTCTTTTGTTGCTACCGCAACTACTGAAAGCGGGCACAGTAATGTTATTAAACTGAAATCATTTTTGACTTTTGTAATCGACACAATCGTCATATAATTCGTTATTAAATGTTGTAAACATTTTATAATTGCAAAAACTGAGCCGCATCAGAAGGATCAAAGAGCGACATGCGGCTACAGAGTCGTTGGTTGGCTACGCCAAGTCTAAACCATGACATTTTCTAGTCACGTATCGTTAAAAGGTTTGGTATAGTATTTGTTTATTGTACAAAATCTCAATAATATAACAGAAAGGGAAGAGTGTTTACTAAATATTAAACAAACCACGTGTACAACGGCTTCAAAACCACTTAACCTTTTTTCGAGACTAAATATTTTGTCAACAGAACTATATTTTAAATTGAATTACAATCGTGTTCTCCTATCCAAGCAGCAAGTTCTGTCAACCCCAAAACCTATTACGATAACACTTTTCTGTCAAACGCAGAACGATTCCGTGTAAGCCTAGATGTTGTTCAAAAACCCACAGGAATTTATTCCCGACGTTGTTCGGTCGTGAAAAGATTTCGTTGAAAAAGCAATCACTCAACCACTCGAGAGGAACTATTTGGTGCAATAGTCGTTACAAGGAGTTTCAGCAGAAAAAAGGTTCACTAGGGAAATTTCAAGCAAAAAAAGGTTCTATTCGGCGTTTTCTGTTATCGCCAACTACACCACAAAGAATGTGTGTGGTAAAAAAGTTCCCCAATGTTTTTTAACTAGCAAGACGAATAAAGGGTGAGATGTGTCTCCAACAGTGACTTTTCATTTTTTATTGGCACTGCAGGGGCAGTTTTAATAAAATAACACACTCTGGTACCTGTAAAATTATTACAACACATTAGTCGCATTGACGATGATTCACGGGGAGACTTTGTTATGGAGGCGTTTTGTCGCATTCAGGCATTCCCACATTCGATAACAGTCGTCAATAACACCGTATATGTCTAGTCTAGAGTCTAGACAACATGATATACTTTTATCCGCTTCGCCTGGCAACCATACGCTAACGTAATGACACTTGGCCAATATTAGATAGTGCACGTTATTAGCACAAAGTTTCTTATCAGATCATATTGCTTTTGTCGTCTCAGTATACAGTCATAAAACATATTAGGGATTTAACTAGCGTCGGTAAGGTGCAGCGGCTTGCTGGGGTACGTTCCTGTTTGATGCGCGCTTCTTTTTTAGACATACAAAACATTTTACCAACTAAACAATACAACATATATGCGTCATATAAGGAAATTTTTGTATTTTTATTTTTTATCTTTGTGGTTTACATCTTGTTAATTTTCTACTAAAAGGTTTTTGAAAAACACATTGCACCAACTAAAGCTACATACATTGCGAGAAAAGCATTTAGTAAAATTCCCCCGTTTATTTTTAAAATTACCCATTAAATATGCCCAGTTAAGTTTGTCAATATTTACCCTAAAGTTAACCTGAATTGGTCTTTTTTCTCTTTATTTGTGGAAACAGGGCAAATTTGTGGATGTAAATAGACCCAGTAGAGCAATTTTCAACAACGGATTAAATTTCCCAAAAAAAAAACAGCACAAACCCACTGTTTGCCCAAATCCAGACCGAATATGGCGTTTTAGCGGTGTTTTAAACTTTTTGCGCAAAATTATTACCAGAAGGTTGCAATCGATCAAAAAACGCAAATTAAAACTAGAATGTTGTTTCTCTTACACATATTAGCAATTTACACATACCACGTCAACAAATTCTGTTTGCTGTAGGTAAAACGGATATACATTTGTTATACAACTTTATAGTTGAGACCCCACACTTCTGTAGTTGTAAATTGGTCTTCGTGTTAATTAAGTGCCATCATTTTTACATTTACAAAGACAATTTGGGAACATAAATTTAGAATGCGTTTGTTTAAGTTATTTTTGCATCATTAGTGTGTTTAGGTGAAAAAAAGCGAAATTTATCAAATTTCACTAAAAAAGCAAAAATTACAAACACTACATAATTGAACGAGGTGCAACAATTTGCGTTAATCTGCGGTCCGCGATAACTTTTTGTTGACATACAGTTACCTATGCCCGAGCGAAACAATAACGCTTTATTGACCTAAACGTAGATCGGTAATAACACCATCGTTTTGTTCAGCAACGATATTGCGGATATTGTTTCGTTGTACATGGTACTGTAATGATGACACGTTTTAGGAATTTAGACAGGAACCGAAACTGGCGAAGTATTTGCTGTAATCACATACTTAGAAAGCATTCCAGTGAGTCCTACGAGTTACATAGGTATTTTCGTTCAAAGTGCTGCTTACTGTTCCCATGATTACAAGTTGTGCAAAGAACCTTTCTCACAGTTTGGAATGTTCATTGAGGGTAAGCAACACATTCGGGTAGTCTCCTTAATTTTATTGCGCCACACATTCCATTTCATACCAATGTTACATTCACTACGACACTCATTCCATTTCAATATTCATTTGATTGTTTGGTAGTTTAATCTTGTGATAATTACATAACATATTATTTTTAAATCGCTGTAATTAGGTTATAGGGTGAACGTCGGGGGAAAGTGGATTCTCTGTATAAGTTTCCCAGCAAAATATTCTTATAAATTAACTTCTTGACAACCAGTGTTTTTAGTTATGTTGTGTTGCAATATCACCACTCTAATATTAGTTGTCTCTTTTGACGTTTCGTGCGTATTTACACGAAACTTCGGGTAACGGATGCTCAAATATAAATAAAAAACATGAACTAACAACAAAAGCGTTAATAATTAAAAAATATCATCATCACAGTAAAATAGACAGCTTGTTACGGTGAATGAAGCTTCGCATAAAATTAAACTGTTTATGTTACTATGAAGCAACAACTGTTGATTGCAGCACAAAAGTTTACCCTACGTGATAACCTTAATGAGTCATGGCATATTTTTTAATCCAGGATATTGCAAAATCCGGAAAAAAATGAAAGACGTTGTAGCATATGTCGAGTGAAATAGCTCCTAAGTAAAACTATACAAAACAGATCAAGACATGTTCTGCAATATTTTAAGTACAGCGCAGTCAATGCAATTTTTAAGGTCAAGAGAAATTTAAAAACGTTTTTTTGATTTAATTGATTAGGAATACAAATCAGAGAATGTGTGTTAAAATCTTTAACGCAAATTAATGCAACACATCGAAACATTACTGTTGCCATACGCGTAAAATGCAATATTGTTACCAAAGTTAGGTTTTAACTTACAATCTCAAAAAGCAATGATTTGTGTTTTTTTCGTTACGGGTAGTCTTCTTTGCGCCGGTAATAAGCTTTCATGCTAAACAAGATTAAGAATAAAAACCTTTGCAAATGTTTGCTTAGTAACAAAACGTATTGTTATATTTTTAGATCAAATTGAACATCGTTGAAAATGTATAAGACATTGCTACTCTCTGTTCTGGTGCTTGGTATCATCGTTGTTCAAACCAGTGCAAGTTATCTGCCAGTTGCACCTGCATTTCCTCATCCCATTCCATGGTTTCTTCGTCGAGGAGGTATCAGATTTATCTTCAATACATAATATACTGACCACTTTTTAGCAGTGGTGGGATTCAAATTGTTTGTCAGCCGGTTCTATCACACAAGTCACACTTTTCAGCCGGTTCTGTTACAAAAAGTCCATTGACAGTAACCAGTAATGCCAACCGGATCGCTGATCTCATAAAATTTCGTAAGACGGTTCTATATAGAAGCGGTGCAAACCGGCTGAATCCCAACACTGCTTTTTAGTATTAACATCTTACTTACAAACAAAATTGCAAAAAGTTTCATTGCAAAATAAGTTTTGTTGATGACTTTGTTTTAAAATTAAAGACTATTGGTTAGTGTTTGCTTGTTTCCACAAAAGTTTGTTAAAACTTATTCCCCAAAATTTTTCACAGATTTAATGGAAAGAATTTTATTGGTGGCTGACATGATGAAAGAAGCTAATATGAAAGAAGATTAAAGTGCACTCAATCTTAAATCTCAAAAATGTTTGTTTGCACAGTTGTTAAATAAACGGTTGAAAAGTGTGTGTTTCTTTGCTTTATGTTTTGACAAATCTACAAAGTGCATATTTCACCCTCATTTTAACTATTAGGTAGCTTGAGTTGAGTTTATTTCGCTTGGTCAAAGAAAACATAGCGACACAAACTGAGCAATCAACAAGCCGGAGATAGCTGGGCGACGTTAAAACGTCATGGACACAAAACAGTGGACGGCACAATTTGTGATTAATCGCGCTGCAGTTACACCGTATCTGTTCTTCTCAGTTGTATTGACAGATCGAAAAATGTTTAAGATACTGTTACTCTCTGTTTTGGTTCTTTGGCTTATCGTGGATCAAGCCAGTGCCACGTATCATCCCAACCCAACTGATCTTCCAGTGGCTCCAGTCTACCCTCATGAAAAACCGTGGAGTTTACGAGTACCAGCACCACCAACAAAGTGGAATCATGGAGGTACAATGCACGCCTTTGTTTAAAAAGTGAATGTTTTAATGCACGCAGTATTACCCTTCAAACAATTTAATTTGGGTTTTTGGCAAAAAATACCCCTATAACGAAAATTAAATTGCACAGATTTAATGGACAGAATATTGATGGCAGCTGACAGGATGAAAGATGTTTATACGGAAGAAGATTAGAGTATCACATCCAAACATGAAAGTCAAGAATTATAAATAAACTTGAAACAAGAGGAAAATTATGTTAAAAAACGTTTGTTCGATTTTTGTTTTAGAAGCTCCACAAAGACAAACACATACCAAAATCAAAACTTTCTGGGGTTTATTAGTGGTATTAACCCTAATTGATTTATTTTTATAATAATTAAGTACTGCACATGTATGTACGCGATTGTAATCTGCTGGCGAAGGGACGGTTTTAGTGAATAGAGTCATATTGCTAAACTACACAGAGTGGACCTTTTTCAGTCCTAATATAAACCCTGACAGATTTGATGGCAATTTTTTTTTTTTTTTTGATTTGATGTCAATTAACAAAATAACTCTCGTTGTCTCATTATACAGTCATAAAACATATACGAGGAATTTGTAGGAAAGTGCGTAAGTTTTGGACAAAAATAAAAATGAACTAAAGTAAAAAAGATAATTTTTGAAAGTGTGGACATTGAACAATTCTTTCAACACATCGAAATCGTAAACACAACATATTGTTTCTATGCCGGTCTCCACATGGGACTTCACCTAACAGTAAAAGTTACAAATGTTGAGAATTTGAGATGAGTTACTTTGATGAAGAACTAAAAGAATTTTATCTGTCACAATTAAGAAATAAAGAATCACAAGATGTTCAAACTAAAAGCAAAAGAACAAAGAAAAAGGTCAACAATCAAACAAACGAACAACAATACGATGTAGAAGAAAAATCCTCGTCGCCCATTGCTGTACAACCCTCAAGAAAAGTGGAGGTTGTTGTTTTTAAAAGACATAAAACCAATAAAAAGAAGATTTTTGATGAAAAGAGTACAGAAGAAACAGTCGACGATACTGATATGAGCAGGTTAAAGCCCAAAAAACTGTTGAGTAAATTGCAATGGGATGTTACTGCGTTTGGACTGGAGGGTTATTCAAAAGAAGAGAAAAGAAAGTTAGAAGCGGAAAGGGCAATTAAACTTGGTGCAAAACCGAAAAAGAGACAATACGTCAATTATAAAGTAAGTATCTTTGTTTGTAAGATATATATCTTAGTAAACGACAATTATTGTGTATCTTTATCTGTTTTGCACAAAATGCCATTCTTTCATTGTCTCAACGGTAAGTCAAATTTGATTGGTACAAACAGAACTGACCATCCATATCTCACCCTGTCTGTTTTTGTCTTAAAAAATAAAAACTTGTGTAAATTACACTTGCTGGATATGTACTGTCGGCAAGATGATGAGTTGGTTAGTGCAACTGCATTTTGTTCTGAAGGTGGTAAAACTATCTCCACCACTTGTGTTTTCCCAAGCAAGAAACCTAAATTTAAGTCACAACCCTGCAAACAAGAAAAAATGATGAAACAACTGTCTTGCAAATAAACAGATTGCTTCAGCAGACTCATAGTGAGCATAACATGTTCAGATAATGCCTGCCCACTGAGGACAAAAATGAAACAAACAAACATGTACTTTTTTTTTCACGAGGTTCGAACCCAGGACTCTCCCGGGGACGAATCCCGATCAGGTTTTTTTTATGTCTGTATATGGGTCAGGCGCGCCAGACCGTTCGGCCAAGTTCCTTAAATTGCACACGCTAGATATGTGTGTTGTAGCCAAGATGGCCAAGTGGTTAGTTTGAGTGCCCTGTTAATCAATCGTTATTGGTTTGAATACCGTTTCAAACACTGGTTTTTCCCTAAGCAAGAAACCTAAATGGCATTGCTCCAATTTAGTGGGTTGAACTGTATTGAAATTACTCACAACTCTATAAACAATTGAGTAAATATTTCAACAAACTTAAGAACAACCGCCCTGTTCGCGGGCTTATTGTAAAAGAAACACATTTGGATGATGCCTGTCCGCTGAGGATAACAGTAAAACAAACAAACATGTACTTTAAGTTGAAGAATGTTTTCTTTCATATACAGGTTTTAATGGAGGAAAGAAAGAAACAAAAGTTGGAAGAAGAGGCCTCCCACGAAAAAGAAGCATCTCAAAAGTCCAAGAAAAAGAGACAGAAGAACAACACAAAAACTGTCTTTTGGCAGGATTCACTCAAAACTAAAAACTTTGGCCAAGTTGGCAGTTTTAAGAATGGAGTTCTCAAAGTGTCAAGTTTTGACATAAAATCTGTGAAACGAAAGTAAACGGTTGATGTTTTCCCAAATCAACAATAGGTTTTTGAAGTTCACTAAAAATTAACTTCAAATTGGCGCCACAAAACTGTTTATTGTGTAACCAGACTGTGAAATGAAATCAAGAACAATTAAAATATTTTGATTCATCAAGATAACATGTAAAAACTGCAGTGTGGTATAAGCGCTTGATTACTGTCATGAATGTTTGATAAGTTGTTCAACAGTTGGCCTTCTTTTTGCATCCCGCATTAAACAACTTTGAACTATCTGTACAAGCCGTTTGTCACCGTATTGTGGAAATTCAATCCTGAAAGCAAAACAGTTTTGTCTTTAGTTATATTTGTTATACACTGTAAAGTTTTACACGATTTTTTTCTCGCCAAATGATGAATTAGAAACCAAATGTCTTAATGTCTATCATTGAACTTAATAACTTTATCAAACTGTCAGTACACATTTGCATTGTCACAATTTCGGATTCATAAAGAATAAAAATGCATGTGTTGGTGCTGATACAATACCTTGTGTTGGGATTAGTAATGGCAGAAAGTTTTCGTATTTGATGATTGATGTGTTGGAACGGCGTCCTACCGTACATCATTAGGTACAAAATACAACCAAGCGACCAGACATCTGCACGGGGACTTATCTAATACAGAAAAGCATATTTACACTGGCTCTCAGACTTTGTAACCAAACATACCCAATCTCAAGCTCTTTCTGCAAAATTCACAAAAGCTTAAGACTGTTTTTACCTTAAACTTCAAGTCATTGCCATCTCCACCAGACGACATATCAACTATCGCTTCAGGAGCCATATAGTTCAGTGTTCCAACCTATTCAGGATTTAATGCAAAATGGCAAAAGTTTAAATATATGTTCCTGGTTGTTTGTGCAAAAATACTTGGCCAATTAGATAGGATTAACCAATACCAAACCATTTTTATTTTCAGACTGTTAAAAAACTTTTTTTACTACAATAAACCTCCGTAAATTGGACTCAGTTAATCTGGATCTTCACCTAAATCAAGCAAAAACTGAGGTACAAATGATTTGTAATGTGGTGAGACTTCTTAAACTAATAGACATCAGTTAATCTAGATCAGGGGTGGGCAAACTTTTCAGTGCAAGGGCCGCATTCAAAAGTTTATAATCTTATCTGGCCGCATGGTATTTCACAAACGGCGCCAATTGCTTGCTTGTTGTTTTGTTTTAAAACAACTGATGTAAAGGATAAGGTTTGTATCATATATATACCATTTAAAGTCGCCTAAGATGCTCTGATTAAAAATCTAACTTGTGCACAAGTTTAACTGAACGGAGCTAACTGTTTATGACGTTATAAACTGTATTGTGGCGATTGCAGTGCCCGTTTTTTCGCATTGTTTGCACATAATAAGCGGATAAAAAGCCTGGTGCATATGGTTACTAGACTGGTAATGTTTTTTCCAGTCCCAAAATCAAAAATATTTAGCAAAAATAGATTGCGGCCGCAGGTTGTGCACCCCTGCGCAAAATTATTACATAGTATATTTTCAGCTTTATGCAAATACGTTTGTTCATGATTGTACAAACAGGGGTTGAAACGCTACAATTGTAATTGTTTCAAAAAAACAAGCGTTTGTTGCAACAACGACTGAACCACGTTTTTTGTTAATGAAGTCCTTGTGTCAAAGTTTGGGGGTCAACAGTGCAAAGTGGGCTGTATTTGAAAACGTGAATCGCTTTTACTTTTATCGAACGAAGAAATTGTGTCAAGTGACGATTTGCATAATAACGTGGCAGGCTAAAGCATGTGAAAAGTATCTGTGTTTAGTTCCAAAGTATCGTACGGGTACAGATACTGCACATGGTATTGGTATCGGCAAGTCGCACCCCCGGTATTTTTAAAACTCTGCGCCTGTGCTCATAGTACTATTCAGCGTTACTCGGGAAACATTTGGCGGGCCGCATGAACTCCTTTGCCGGGCCGCATGCGGCCCGCGGGCCGTAGTTTGCCCACCCCAGATCTAGATCTAAGGTTTACTGTACATATCTAGAAAAAAAAAAGTTTTTGCCAAACAAGTATATATATACAATATAAAATGTAACACTACCATTGTATCTTTGAAAACACTTGTCACATCTGACTGAATGGAGTTTGCAATTCCAAAATCAATCAACTTAAGGGTTCCTTTTACAATGAGGAAATTTGCTGGTTTTAAGTCAAGATGAATTATACCTGCAACATAATAATACCACAGTGTGAAATTGTATTGTTTTTCATGATAATACATTTGCATAAAAATATTTGATTATCCAAAATCTTTGTGTTTGGGTGCTTTAGAGGTTAAACAAACTTAAATTTAGAACCGTGGTGCACAAAGTATTACCAGCCAAGTAACCATATACATTTGATTTTGTGTACACCTATTATGTGCAACAATGCAAAAAAGCACCACGATATAGATGATGACGTCATAAACAGTTAAGACTGATCGTCAGACCGTGCCATTAGATGGTGTATACACCGATTTTTTTAATTCAGAAATTTTGAAACAAAACCAAGCAGACACTTGGCAGCCATTGGTAAAATAAGGATCTGTGTGGAGGCCCTTATTTACCATGTTGATGAACTGTATTCAAAGCTGCTAACATTTTTTTCCAGAAATACCAAACTTCATAAGGTTCAAGTCTTCCATTGTTTCGTTTCAGGGATTTTGACAAATCGGTCGAACCACATTCCATGACTAGATAGAGATCATCCCCAGTTAATTCGCTGTTGATGAAAAAAATGTTTTTTAAAAAGAGCTCACTAGCTGCTGAAAGATTTTAGTCTCTGTTATATTGCAATTTTTTTATGTTACCATGGAACTAAACAGAATGTGCAATTAAACAGATTTGCTTGAGCACTAAACCAGTTTAGGTTAATTCAGATCTTCTCCTAATTCAGACAAAACTTGAGATACAAATGATTCGTAATGTGGTGAGGCTTTAACTAATCAACATCGGTTAATTGGGATCTTCACCTAATCCCGACATTTTTGGTCCAAATGGGCCTGGGTTAACAGAAGTTTACTGTATTTAAATAAAGCTGAGTTATGTGCAGAATGTAATGTTGGGCAAAACATACAGCTTACAAATAGGACAGTTCAAAGCTAGCTACTTACTATGTATACAGATGAACAATGTTGGGGTTGTTTCTCAGTTGTTCAAGAAATTTCACTTCATCCAGAAAACCTTTTTTCACTGCAGCGTCACAATTTTTTAGACTTACCTGTGAATAAAAAAAAAACGTTTCTGTGATATATACCTTTCTATGTATGTCCTTATAAAAAACTTTAACAAATATTTGTAAATCACGTTTAAAGAGCTCTTCTGGCAAATGTGATTTTATTCCGACGTTTCGACGTCCTATACAGGTCGTCTTCATCAACTTGATACTATGCCTGGCAGCAATAGCTTACATTTGTAAATCACATTAAAATAGTGCACAAGGTAACTGGTTAATTGTATACTCAAACGCTTTTAGAAAAAATGAAACAAAAATAAAGTCTGAAATTGCACATCAAACCATTTGTGTTTTAAAGGAAACCCACATCTAATGGATTAAAAGTATCAAGAAACCATGTTCAAAATGAAGGGTCCTCCATACACTAATGTTTTCAGAATATAACTTAAAACTAGAAAGAACTGACTAAATGTAAAACAGTGACAATAATGAACAGAAATTGTATAAACGTACACTTATTCAAACATATTAATTTCAATCCAGTATTAAGTTAGAATACAGGATTGTAAATTTATTGAGACTTACATGTTTTACAGCCTTGATTTGTTTTGCTGCGACATCAAACACTTCAAATACTTTGCTTGACCCTCCTTCCCCTATCACTTTCAGAACGATGTACGATTTGTGGTGAATTCGTAACACTTGCACATTGTTCATCCAACTTGCGATTTCATCTGTTTCTAAAGAAAAACAGTCAGTTATTAGCAAACTTCAGTTGTTTATGGCCATATCTATTGCACAGAATGCTTGCAAATTCTGTTTTGAGTATTACTTAATGCACGCTTCCACCAGACAGCTCAGTTAAACACACAGACAAAACATTTAGCACCATGAAAACAAATCATTGTTAAGATACTCCCTGTTTACCACAAAGTGCCAACCCAGAGATGCTCAGTACCGAGTACTCGAGTTCTGGCTCGGCTCGACCCATCCATACTGCTCAGTTATTTCCAGTTTGTAGATTGTTTTTATGCAGTTTCAGTATGTTTTGCCAAGCAAACAAAACTAAATTCTTTACAAAACTCTTCATAAAACCCCACTTAATACCAAAACACATCCTAACATAATACATTACCTCTAGCTACAGGAAGAGAAGCAGGGGGTGGCATTAAGTTGGCAGTGGCAGGTGGTTCTGTATGTGGCACTCTGGCAGGTGTCGGTGTAGGTACAGAACTTGGTCTTACAGCAGGTGACATACTGATAGCATGTGCTGCAAGGTTCGGTTGAGGTTGTCTAATTGGTGGTGGGAATGTTGGTCTGGTTGGTGAAGCTGATACTTGTGAAACAGGTTGTGTGGGGAACACCTTTTCAATTCTGTTATCAGTTGGAGTGGCACCAACTGCAAAATATAATTTATTAATTTAAATAACTTTTTTTTTAATTTAAACAATTTTTTTGGATGCACCCTCTTTATTTACTATTTAAAATAAATAACATACACTAATACAGTAACAACAAAATGGTTAAAAAACTTCTATTTATCTAATATGATTTTTTTAAAAGGAATTTTTTTCACCTTCAGAAGCAAGTGGGAAGACCATTGGGTATTCACTCTTGTGCTTTTGATCGTTTTCTCTGAAATTATTTTTTTTAGTTATGAAATGCAGACGATATTTTTGAATCATTGCAAACTTACGGTTGTAATGCACATGGTATTCGTCTTGGCTTGTTTACAGGACCTGACCTTTGACCTGCAAGATAAAACATTACAATAAACCATAGATTGACCAAAATAACTTCTGCTATGCTGAGTTGAGAAAAAACTGTAAGAATAGTAAATCCACAGCTACCAAACATTTAACTATCTTTTTTGAGTTGGAGAAAAACATGTACATTGTTAAGGCTTTAAATCCAACATTCAGTTAAATAAATCACAAATTAGTTAAAAAAGTTGCTTACTAAAGCATATTTTGTTCAAGCACTTAAAATGGGGATTCTTGGTACCCGCTTATTTAAAATTTTATAATTTTGGTCTAATCCTACTGATTAAATGGTATTGACTTTTTGTACGAATATTTGCAGAGGTCCAATATATCTGGCCATCGATTTTTACATCAAAAATTTCTTTTTACCATTAGTTTTGGATGTCATCATTGGTTTTTGCACTGATGTGGTGAGATGCTCTTGTTTAGTTTGAAGTGCATGTCTGTTCGCAAGTGATTTGGTAACGGAAAACGATAATCTAAAATAATGCAACAATATGTTACTGAAATCCAGCATACAATAAACCTTTTTAACAAACACCAGAGAGCAGGCATTATAAATACTGAACAAAAAATGTAGATAAAGCTACATATTACCACCATACATTTTTATGCGTGGAAAATATACAGTTTTATGTATGGAATAATCATTATTTCAAGGTCAGTCCGCAAAAAATATTGTTAATCCCTGGAAAACATGATTTTGAACAAACCTTGGTGGAGATGGAGTTGTAATACCGAAAAATGAAGGTTTAGTGACAGATGATCTGCAAACATTGTAAGTTAGGAATATTAACAGCAGAATACAAGAAAAACTTTGTTTCCAGCTTAAATAGTTTTGGGATCATGGTCAAGTAGTAACAATGTAAAAGTAAGAAATTTTAAACCCATTAGAGTGATTTTCTTAAAGTCGAGAATATTTTTTTAAAATTAAAATAGTGTGTTACACCCTGAATCACCTGTTTTTCTGTATTGGTGTCATCATTTTTCCACTTGGTGTTTGAACAAAGGTTGGGGGTCTGTGAAAGTTTTGTTTTAAAGTCTTGTAAAAAAGACAAAATGCTTAACAACAGCAAATATACCTTGGGCTTTCAGGAAAATCCAAAGCCTCTAGTTCCCTTTTGATGTGAGCCGGCCTAAAACAACATGTAAAAAAGTTATTGATTATAAGCTGCATTTAGTGTTTAAGTAACAACTATTTGCAAGAATATCAACGCGAACTGTATGAAAACGCCGGGCTGTCAAAAAGTCTATACCAGTAATTCTCAAACGCGGCTCTCAGGGCCACATGCTGCTTCAACCAAATCTCAGAAAACCACCAAAGATTGCTATTTTAGCTTTCAAGGTAATAATCTTTAGTTATTTTTTCAAGGTTTCGTTTTTTTGCAGCTCCTTACACACTTAAAAAACTCTCATTTGGCCCAACAATAAAAAAGTTTGAGCACCACTGGTCTAAACAAGACATTAAAATTGTCCGACGTATAAATGGTGGGCTACAAACTTATAGCTGCAAATTACAAGCAAATATATGATATAAGGCGACTTAATAGTTTTAATATACAGATGTGACACAAAAACTGTAAGCTAGGTGAGTTATAGGGTTAAAAACTTTTACAAGCAAAAATATGGTATTGGGTGACTAAATAGTTTGTATTCTACTTTGCAATAAGTTACATATACCTGATTGGTGATTTAATGCAGGTATCAGTTAGCGAATGTTTCGAAGTGGGAAAAATTTTCATGATGGAATCTCCTTGAAAAATGAAAAATTTTAACAAACTGTGTGTGTTACTAGTTTTAAACTTAGTAATGCTTACCGAAATCATACTTGGCCACTTTTGGAGTTGACATTGAATTTGTGTTATCCCCTAAAAACAATTCAGTTTGACAAGATTGACATAAACAATAGTTTACAAAAATGACACACAGCATAAAATAATTAACAAAAAATATCATATACATTGAGAAATATCAGGCCATATTTTTTTCCATTTTTAACTGCTGTACACTTGTGCGATGTGTAATGTAAAAGATTAGGTCAACTCATAACCAAAATAGCCTGTGTTCTACATGAGTTAACCTTACTTACGTAGCACTGAGGAATTAAACATTGGGTCATTTTTTAATCCCAGATTGGTTTCATTGGACTTCAACCTCTTAATTGCATCAGAGATTTCTTTTGAATCTGGCAGAACCATTTTTCCCAGTTCTAAAATCTTTTTGGCTTTTTCAAGACGACCTGCAATGGAATGAAACAATTAGAACAGTGTTTCTTGACCTTTTTTGCGCTCGTACCCTTTGAGCTTTCATAAAATTTTCTCGTACCCCTGTCTGCAATGGCCCACGTAAGTAAACAAAATTGTAGCAACAGGAATTAAACTCAGTGTATTTATAACTTGGGTGTTGGATGCATGCATGAAAACATTATTGTAAGTAGTACAAAACTAACCCTTCTATATATATAACAAAGTAACTTGTTACGCATTCTTCACAAATATGCCTAAATAGCGTATAATTTCACACTACATGTCGTACCCCCTGCTTTGGTGTTTCGTACCACCAAGGGGTACATGTACCCCTGAATTAGAATATCTGAAAACCCAGCATATTCCAAACCATTGATCAAGGCCTCAGATTCATTATGTGTAGCCACTATGGCACAGATTTTTTGTTCCAAATGAGACATTTGAGCTTTTTCACATTACTTTCATTTATCTGTTTTGAAATGTTCCACATAAGTAAGTTTATTTTGTACAAAATATTCAAAGAAAATAATAAAAATTTTTAAAAAAAGAATATGGGATGTAGCGAAAGACTCTGCGGTCACCGTGTCAGCTACCCTTATGCAAGTGAAGAAGGGAGACTAAAACTAAAGATTTACCGAGTGCTTTTCATCAAATTCATTATCCACAACAACTCACCAGAGTCAACTTCATATTGTGCGAATGCAACATGAATAAATGGCACAGGTCGACAAGTATCAGTTGCAAAGCGGAAAGCCACCCCAGCATCTTGTCTGCTGCTTAAGCTAAAAATGTAAGTAGGATAATACAGATTCAGATATAACATGTCTAAAAGATAAGTATCACTGAGCAGTACCTGATAAAAAGTGCCTCTTGTGCAAGAATTCTAGCATAAGTTTCACTTCTTCTGTGAACTGCTGGATCAATATTCTTTTTTGCTTGAAGAAAAAACCTACAAGAGATTAGAGTTCATCCCACAGCTAAGGCAAAATGTTACAATCACAATTACTGGATACAATTTTGTATAATAGTAACTTTAACACTAAAGTGTATAAAAAAGCAAACCACTATGAGATAAGAAACGTCTTATGTCAGTCCGCAAAACATGGCAGTTCCTGATAAGATTTCAGGAGGCCATCATGTCCTACATGCAAGACCAATTTCAGCGGGCACAAAACAAGCGATAGAGGTTAAGGCAGGACAATTAAATGCCTTTAGTGCAGAATTCCAACATGCAAAAAAAAAAATGCACAAAAAATTGCGCATACAGTTGCCACTGGCACTGCAGACTAAGTCTTAAGTAAAGCTTGCAAGAAATTTGTTTTGGTGTGCAGTTGTTTAGTTTGAAGGACTAAACACTTTTACTAACTTGAGTAGCATCATTATCTTACTGTTTTAACATTCGTTTTTTGTGTAAAGTGTTGTCCAACTTTAAGCAGTCTTGAAGAATTTGATTCCATTTTTCAGGGTCGTCACCAACTTCTTTTAAATTACTTGTCACTTTCCCTAAACATAAGAACTAGGAATAATATGAATTAATTATTACTTGCAGGTATTTATGTCGCACTCGCATATTAAGTTCATCAGGTACATTGAAGTCGTTTGTCAACAAAAACAACAAACTTACAGTTACAGAAATCCGCCCAAAAAATACCTGTGACATTTTGAGTATTGGTATTTTCTTTGTCACTTTCGGCGACACATTCGTTTTCTTTGAACATTTTGGACTAACGAGTAACGAATCCGCTGTAAAGAAAAATGTTAATGTTTTGCTAAAAAAACTACTAAGTTCAATTTGAAAACGAAGCGCCACTATTGCTGCTATAGAAATCATAAATATTGGACAAGTCTCATCATAGAAATCATGAATTTTGTTCATTTTTAAAACAAACATGTCACAAAATAAACAGTCCGAACAACCTTCAATGCCGTCTTTGTTTTAACTGCTACAGTCAATGAACAATCATGCATTGGTTTTGCCGCGTAATCTTTAAAAAATGTGTCACAAACCTCTCTGCATGACATAAAATCTACACTTATATTTTCTTCAGGAATTTCTACTATCAACAGCAAAATACAGTAAGCTGAACGAAATTTTTTATTCTTACAATACATTGCTAGTCTAAAATACAAGACCTACAAAAATGACCCCAGTTCAATACAACTGTAAGCAGAACATAGTTTCAACAAAATTATAGAAATATTTGTTTAGATGGGGCTTAACCTGATAGAAGCAATACAGTTCATGTTCTATTGCACACGGCTTTAAACTACAAATTGGCAAAATTCCAAACGAGTACATTTGTAGAGGCAGATTTACAAATCATTGGTAGGTCTATTCCACTATTTTTTCATGAGTGAAATTGGGTATGCTGCTAACTGCACATAAGTTAACTTGAAGAACAATGAAGAAAAAGTATCAATTCAATTGCACAACTAGCTACAGGCTCCACATGCAAACATTCACCGATCAATTTTACAAAATTCATACCACATAGTTTTATACTGGATAGCATCACCAAAAAACAGCAAATTAAATTTGCAAATTCTGCAGTAAAATAAGGATCGTAAAGAGTTTTTTCCAAAAAATATTTTGCAATATTACACTATTTACCAAAAGTTATCACAAAATTTTGCCGTTTACGATATACGTACATAGTGCATGGTTTTATGACAAAAAATTAAGCATAAGTTCATGTACATGATGTGACTTGATGCATTAGAATTTAAAAAAGTTTAAATTGGCATCAGAAAATAAACTCTAAGAAAAATTACCATACATTTGCTATTTAGTATGCAGATCAACACTTGCAATCTTATTTAGGAATGTGTTGGGTGAAGAAAAATCTGAAACAGTACACATTTCTATATGAATGCAAACAGTCCTCAACACACATAAAACTTTAAGACGGCATTTGAATTAGGTCTGCAAATGGAACTTTAATTTTGCTCCATAAAGCAACACCCTCTTTATTCACTTTGATCTGCAAAATGGCATAATTGGTAAGGATCTCCTTAAGATCCATTGTCTTGCGAGCTTTAAACAAATCAATCTCCTGCAGTGCACTATCAAGAAACTCCTTCGCAGCAGCCTTGCTTTTGTCAAGATTTTCATCTGATTCTGTGATGCTCTTGTCAAGTTGCTCAATCTTGTTTTCAAGTTGTTCCTCTCGGTCTGCGCCCATCAATCTGGCTTTCATGCCGCTGAATGAGAAGGTGTTCATCTTGCCTGTCAACGCTTGCTTCTTCTCTGCTCGTAAATGATGGACTTGGTTGTCATACCACTCAACATCGTACTGGAGTGCCTCATGACGCTTGCACAAAGCCTGTAAAAAGAAAAATACACAACATTGTACATTTATTAAAGTTTCTGACACAACAAGATGGCAATACATCCTAAACAAAGAACTTGAAAGGATCTTTTTGCAGCTGATACCCCTTGTCATGTCAAGTTACTTGTTTAACATGAATTGTGTGATTTTATTACTAATGCACCTCTTAAGCTTACGATTTTACCAACAAAAAACACTGAACCACTGTTCCAACCACTAGGTTGTATATTTAACTAAGTAATCTTTAATTTCACAAGCTCTGAACAGTAACTTTGATAAACATAGCTACTGTCATTATTATTGTATTGTCACACTTCATTGAAATAAAGGAAGTAATTTACATAATCGTGTAGGCAAAATAACAAATGTAAGAAATGAACATTGAAACTTGTTTGTGCAAATACACTTGCAGCAGGAACAAATTTATTTACTTGTTTCATTTAGGTTAGCTCCGACACAGTTTAATTCAGGTAATTTATACATTTGTATTACCTTTAAGGAATCAGCAAAGTAAAGGTACTCCTTTAAATTTTCAGCAAGTATGTCTTCTTCATCAATCAAAGTGTCAATTGATTTGCCAAGAATTTCAATTTCACTTGCAGCTTTTTGCAATGCACTGTGCAAAGGCTCTGATTCGAGCAAAGCCCATTCTTTGAAAACTCGATCATAGTTGCCATGGATCTTGTAAATTCCAAACACTCTTTCAGCAAGTTTTGCCCGAACACGTAGCAAATTGGACAAAGCTGTTTGCAACTGATTTGCATACGATTTCAGCTGATCAAACCTGCACAAATTGCCAGATATACACGTACATATATATATATTTAAGGCCAACTCAAAGTACTGTTTGAGAAAAGTTTCCTAGAACAAACATTTTTTAATACTTCAAATGTTAATTACATTAAATTTGTTTTTGAAAAAGAAAATAAGAAGACTTTTAGTATGCTATATTGGTGTGTTTAGGGGTGTAAGTTATTTAAAAATCTGCAAAAAGGCTAATATGAGAAGTTGAAAACTTTATGCGAAGAATATGAATTAGACTAACAATGATTCTTCATATGCAGGTACAAACCTTATGTCCGGTTGCTTTACACGAAGCGAAGCATTCACTTTCCTCAACCACGAATCTGACATTGCCTGATAGTCAGTTGCCATAACAACATCCCTCCATCCATCTTCCTTCAGGATGAAGTGCTTGACGATTCGGTCACTGCTGAGCTTATGATGGCCAGCAAGTCGGTGAAGAAATGACTCCAAACCACCTCGGCGACGATCAAGAAATTCCACATCAAAAGTGTCGACAGCTGTAAGCTTATTCCATATAAAGTTGGCTCTCTTTTCAGGCAGAGGTGGAATGATAACCGATGGGTACATCGCTAGTAGATAGTTACGTAACAACTCAAATTCACTATATCTTCGCCACAATGAAGTAACTGACTCATACACCGAACTTTTGGCATCAAGAGGTGTTGTTTCGATCATATAAACCACAAAGGTTTCCTGCATCTTAAGACCAGTAGCTTGGGTTCTTTTCTCAGGATCACTGACAGTTATTTTTAGTTTATTTAACATTGTGTCGGAGTTAGGTAAAGAATCATCGCCCTTGCTTGTAACTGGAGTTGGAATTTCAACGCCCTCCTCATCAAAAAGATCATTATCTTCAGAGCTACTCATTTTGAATGTCAAATTCCGTATTACATCTAAGTAAAATATGGTAACAATGGTATATCCAAGTTAACAACAAATAAATACCAAACATTTTTTATTTGTGTGGATGTCAATACAAAACATTGTGCTTTGAGGATCTAAACTCAGTCTCAAGCATGGACTAAATGTTAGGGCCTTAGAGTGTATTTTCACCCAACCAGCTAAGAAAATATGTTGATGAGGTGATCAAACACAAATCCTCCACAACAAACCGTCGAAAACAGTGTAAACACAAAGTTTTCAAATGACATTTTGTACAAAGTTTTACATTTTTGCGTCATACACCCAAGCAAAACCACTCATCCGTAACGCTAAAGTACTTTATCGGTGCCCGCTTGTGGCCGGTAACAGACAAATACAAAATAGTCAAAGGTTTTTTACCCTGAACAAAAGTGGTTTAGGCCTAAAACAAACAAAGTTTATAAATTGACATTTTTGCTGTACGGGTCATTGGACACATCTGGCTTAGATAGAGTAAATTATGTCAATTATTTTTAGATACGTTTTGTCTTTTCGTACGTTCTGTGGCCTAAATTTAATTGATGATCTAAATATACAGATACAGACGATAGCTTTGGGGCAGCGTTCTCAACTTCTCATCAAATCGTATCTTAGTTAGTTACGTTTGTCGTTTTTTTTTCGTTCGACATGTTGCACCATCTACAGATAGGACATTTTGTTATGTTCCATCTTTAAATTCCTATTGCAATTGCTGTATCAAACTTTGTTACAAATTGCAGTTTGTTTACACAATTTTGGGTACACTTTCAAGGGATGTCAAATGAGTTGAGGTCGGTCCTTTTGTTAAGCATTGATCAGTCGAAATATTTATCAAATTCTAACACTAACAGCACTCGAAACTATCCCTATTTTGTAAATGGACTATACAGGCTCATTTTAGTCATGTATTATATAGGCTATTGACAAGCATGTGGCCAGAACTGTCAGATACGTCACACCAAACACGCGACATGCCGTTATTCATTGACTAAACCACAAAAAAATCACTGTTAATCACCACCAAACAAGCCAGGTTTGTTCGACACGACAAACACTGTGTCAATTTGAAATTTGAGGCAAAAAAGGGTAAATTTATTTCTAAAGCTAGGCAATTGTTAATTACGCTATTGAGCTAGCATTAACAGTTGGCGAACCTAGCTGTGTCAGCTTAGATTTAATGCTAGTCTACTGGTACATGAATCACGAATAAAGTTTGCTTAAAATCAATTTGGGCTGCAGTCGCTGAACAGGTCAGGTTTGGCAAATGTTTGAAAAAACAAACAACAGTGCATGATTAAAGTGTAAAATACTTCGTGTGTGAAAATAATTGCTAGAAATAAAACCCAAGCGGAAAAAGGTGTTTTGTAGCGTCTGGAACTTAAAAAATGCCAAAACATCACTTGTTCTACAAAAGCGACCAGCCAATTGTTTCCGCATTCGAATATCTGAAACGTCACAATGGCGCAGAGGAAAAAGGGTGAAAGTGAAAACAAATCGCGGCAGATCCGGGTACGTAATGGGCCACGTATTACATCACAATACTTCATTGTGACGCGTCCGTGAATTTCAGGAGAGAAAACTTTAAGGTACTTTGAAAAAGCTTTACAAAAATTTTAGCATGTAAAATGTTGTGCTGTATTTGCCGCAAAGCCTATTGTACTACATTTTATAAACGCTTTTTACTCTAAGAATAAGTTTTTGGTGTACATTTTACAAATATGAACAGATTTGACTTGCTTGTTTAGGTCAGTTTAGGCCTGAATGGCATTACACTACAGGTTAGCCGTACAGTGATCTCTGTATAAAGCGTAGAGACCAATTATCGGTATTTGCGGTTTGATCTCATGTTGCTTCAGTCAACCGCCAGTCTGAGAAGTTGATTTGTCCGTCTGCTGTCTTGTGTACGTTTCACGGTTTCTAATATTCAACTCCCAAGCATGAGCCCACATAAACCAACGCTGTATGCTTTTGCTTTTTCATTTCAGTAGGGATTTCGCCAGCAAGAATGACAGTTAAATGGTTGTATTACAGTTTTATGAGTGTATACCGACCTTGTTAAATTGGGTATGTTATTCTTTGTGGATTTGTTCAATTAAATTGGTACATCTAAAGTTTTATGCTCTTCTGCATTATCTTTGACTGTTTATGGTGTCTATGGCTGCGTAAATAATGGCAAGTTGTGTATACACCATTTAGGTCGTGGGTTAACCACGTTGACGTTGTGGTTTAATTTATCACCTTTTCCGTCTTACTGTAAACAACACGTTCGAGTCTAATGGTACAAAACGCTTTATAGTTAGTCGAAAAACTGTTGATGCATAAAACGGTACGTTTTGTTATCTAAATACCGGATGGAAGATAACTATAAAGCTATTGTTCACAGGCTTGAAGACACCCACTTAAAATCAGTATTGTATCACGGTGAATCCATCATACTTTCGATGAAGAAACCACGAATTGTTAAACCGTTTGTGGACGCATTAACACTTTACTCGTGGTTTTGACCTCCCAAGTTGTGACTTAAGTGCCTAATGTTTACCTGTTTTATGTCTATTGTAGTCTTTTGAGGCTGGGGTATTTGCGTAAAGGGTAGTTCTGTTAGTTACTGAATATGTGCAAAAAATGTGACATTATGCTACGCTTGTTTAGTTTGAATAGAAATCTAGTTTGACATTTTGTTTTCATGAAGCATGTTTTGGTCACCAATAAAACAGCTTTTATTTGAGTCGTAAACTTTAAAGTTTATTGTATGCAGTGTACGGCTGATACAATATACTTTATGTGCATAATATTGTGCAATATTCCATCTGTTTACCGATGTGTTATTGAATATGGGTCTAAGAACAGAACACTTTGTCAGTTTTGTTTTGTCATGAATCAAACTTATGTTTGAAACAATCACTTTTGTTCGAAGAGAAAGTTTTGACTGTAAGCACCTCTTGAAACCATAAGCGACGTACCATAATGTATTGTTCGCTCTTGATGCTTTCAGTGGGGAGAAATCGTTCAAGCTTTTGGCATCAGCCACGTGCCGCTCTTAAAATGGCCTGAAAAGTAAAAGTTATAGCCTTAAAACGACCTGTTTATGCCACCAACTGAACACTGCAATTGTTAGTTCTTAGGTTACATTTACAACTTTTTGATCAGTGTAGTGACTTAAGGGCCGCTAGCGCTGTGATTTAATGCGAAAGGTTTTTACGAACTGCCTTTGCTTCTGTTTTATGAATAATTTTGGTCGGAGTGTATTGCTGTACTTCTTAAGCCTAATTTATTCCTTAACTGGCAAGCAGCACCGCAGTAAACTTGCACGACAGCTCAGTCGACTCTAAACCTACAACGCCTCAACCATATCTAAGAACTGTGTACCTCAAAGCAAATATTTGTTATTCAGTCAGCAGACTGTGTGCGACAAGTCTCAAATGGTTTCTCACGGGGCAATAGAACCGTTAGTTCAGCCAGCAGTAGTCTTGTACTTACTACTTTCATATTGAATTTATATATAGTTAACCTTGTGTCGCGTTAAATGCTTGGTTCTAGTTTACTGACCAAATTGACCTGTTAGCTAGAGTAAGAATATGCAGGATTGTGAGGTAACAACCATTTTAGAGTAAAATCAATGAACCAAATCTAACCAGGACCGCCCAGTGCAGATTTCCAAAAATCGGCCAAAGACTGCTAAACTTTCTACATGTCTTAAAGTTTAGTAGAGTTAAACCTATTGGTCACAGTTTTAAAAGGAAATTAGAGGTTTAGTAAAGAACAGAAAACATCGTAGTTATCAGCTGAGTTAAGCTAAAGTTCAGTACCATTGGCTTGCCTAAACTTCCAAGAAAAACCTGCGGTCTGTTTTGCACGTATTGCGGTAAATGCCGAGTGTAAATTTTGTCAACGTTACGCCAGGTTCTTAGCATGCAGTTTTTCTGCTTTACCGTTGTGTTTGAACAAAAATTGCCGACATTATTGACATGGCTTGTGCTAACTGGCTTGAATCGTAAAACATTCTAAAACTATTGTGTACTTAGTTGTACATGGTTAAGTTCATTGAGCTAAACTCGTCTGTATTTTGGTCGATGAACATTAAACCAAGTTTGATGCAGCCCCTCGGTTTTGACAAAGCTGTACAAAGGGTTTCTTTAGGGCGGGGATGTAGAACAGTTTTGTTATTAGTGCCGCTTCATCGTTTTGCAACGGACGCTACTCTTTTCGGATGGCCTTTGTTATAATATAATTATTTTTCATGGTATCACGCTGTTCTTGCGCCTTTTGTTTCTTGCATTCGTCATTCATTGCTCTGAAGAAGTCCTACCGTTCTGGTGGACGAAACGTCAGCGAAAATACAAGTTATGGATAGAAACAACTAGTATTTTTGTTTAACATTAACACCAGTTGAACGACATTTTTGTTAAATTGCTGGGCATATTACACATTCTTATGACACAAACCGTCGCCTGTGTCACAATACTGAAAAGTCTAGCCCAGTGGTTCTTAACCGGTGAGAAATTTCCCACTAGTGGGAAATTTCATGTTTTCGGAGGGAAATTATGTAAGCTTGAAAAGAGCAAACTCGCGCTCGAGGGTCGAATCCGGCTTTGAATTAACCATTGAAAGTTACTTTACTAAAAATTGTCTGCAACAACATGTAAGATTAATTTCACTAAGGTTTACACGACACATACAAATCCAAAGGCCGTTTGTTACATCACAGACAAGACTAAAACCATCAATGACTTTGCTATTTTGCGCGAATAAAAGCCTTTCCTTTGTTGATTGTGATGCAATAAATGAATAATGCATGCAGAGCAGACTCTTCAGTATTCCAAATAGTTTAATCTCTCACAGTAGCACTATTTAAACTCAAAAAGATTGCAGTATACCTTTAGGGTCCAGACCAAATCGCTCCACAAAATTATTTTATTTAAAAAATATTTTTTTGTTAACGTAGGGCACAAAACATGATTTTAAAAATAACAGAGGGGGAAATTCGAAGTTGGTGATTGACGTTAGTGGTAAACCACACCAAAAAGGTTAAGAACCACTGGTCTAGCCAGATAGTCGAATTTGGCTTGCAACATAATAATCGTTTAAGATCGAAAAGTTACCGTTTTAACCAAGTTTCATAAGCCGAATATCTAGTTAATAGTTTGTTCGTTAATATACCATCATTAGTATAGATATATTTTTGTTCTACTTGCTCCCAAGTTACATCAGCGGTCTCGTGTGACTGTACGGCGGCAGGTTGTGTACAACTTCTCCAAGAGTCTAGTAGCGGTTCGGCTTGATCTTAAATGTTGTTGGAATCTGTCTTACCTATTGGTATAATGCATCCATATTGATTTCCCAGAGTAAACTTATTTTTATTAAACTCCGTTTGCTATATTTAAACTTTGGCGTGGTATAAAAGAGTTAAACGTGTTTTACCCGTTTTGTCCAAGTGTAAAACCATCGATCGTAGCCCGTTTTAAATTGCCACCAAATTAAGTTAATATCGATTTCAGGACACCTCTGGCAATCTTGCTACGATACGTCACAGTCTGATATGTGTGGTATCACTTTGCTGTTCTTGTTGTGTTGGGTGTGGGTTGGCAAAAACCCAGGGGACAAATTGATGTTGTAATTATGTCATAGAAGTTGAATGTATATGATTTTGATAATGGACGCAAGAGTTGTAAGTAGGGCCGGATTCGGGCTTAGGATTTGTTTATCAGGTTTTTTTACAACCTGTGTCCGTACCTGAAAAAATGTACCTAGCTAGTTGCTCCTAAGTCCTAACGTCCAATAGCCCTAAAACGTTCTTTTAAGCCATCGCTTATTATTGTCTTTGTCTTCATTATTATAAGCTTGTCAATCAAACTTTTTGACCAAAACCACCTTCTCAAAAACGGCTCCTGGATCAGGCCCGAATTTCGGGCCTGCTTACGACTCTGGGTGGACGTAATTTAAACTTATTGAACTACCAGATGCTGTCATTTACAGTTGAAAGTAGTCACGAAATTGTGCCTGAAAGTACAAGCCAGAAACCCAGGCCAAACCTAAAAACGGAACCCAAATTAGGCCTAAAAGTTGGGGAAATTGTGGCACAAATAAGACTGAGTGTAAAATACAGGCTCGAATCAAGCCCGTTTCGTTTAACGTAGGCCCGAACCCGTCCCGAATAAGGGACTTTTAACTCTGTTGTATGTATACTTGTTAAGCTTATGTTGATATTGTAAAAAAAAACAATGCCCAAATAGGGGTAGCATAACGTGCACCACATGTAATTGTAACGAAGTCGATGATAGAATTTTATGCTTTTTATGATATCGTATATTCAACTGCGAAATAATTTGCGCAAACTTTTTTCCGTATCAATTGCGTCTGCTGTAAAGTATTCCAAGTTTCCAAAATGGCGACAAAATTGAGTAGTTGTTTAACTTTAAAACAAGATTTATCACCGAAGGTCACATTATCGCCGCAATTCCAAGCTCGAAAAAACTTTAATCGCTAAAGTGGATTAACTCCCGCTCTAATGCATGTGTACTGACGTAAATAGACTAAGATTTTGCCACAATCGCATTTCAAGCGATCAACAGGTTACAAATAAAAATATTATTTCCAAAAGCTACAAAAAGTTGTGGCGAAAATTCAATAACATTTGATTTCACCGTTGATTTTGACGCCAGATGCCGACCCTAAAGTTTAACGTAGCTGGAAAAATTACGCATTTTGGGGTTGACAGTGATGGATGTGGTACCTTAACCTAAAAACAAATAATGGTTCTATTTGTATGACTAACTCAATATGTCGTTTTTAGTTTTATCGAAATATATAAGTTCTTTCCTAAGATTTACCACGACAAATCATGTTCCTCAAAAATGTGTTTCAAAAATAAACTCAACACAAAAAAATCACTTTGTTTTTCATGCAGAATCAGAAAGAGAAAATAGGTAATACGCCCGGCTAAATAGAACATGCGAAGTTTGGTAAGGTACGTGCCGCGTCGATACCGCATGACAGCGCTACGGTGCGCAGTCGGTTCAGTGATATTGCTTGTTATTTACATCATGATGTCGGGGGAGCAATCGTCCACCGGCGCAGGAAGAAACGACGACCCTCATTTTCAGTTTCGCGACGATCACAACGCGATGGCAGGCGAGATACTGGACCAGGTCGCTCAAGAGATGGAAGAGCAGCAAGCTCTTGCTCCTGGGAGCCACCTAGGGGATAGCGAGGTCGTCGAGAATGAAGGAGGAGCTGGAAACTTTTCGGAAGAAGGGATGCTGAAACCGGAGGTAAGTGACTTGTTTTCGTGACATTTTAGCGAACTTTTTTCCACAAAAAGAAATCACTCTACGTCGGCGAAAAAAGTATGCTAACTTTGTGCAGATATTTCAATGAGTTACCCCAAAATACTACGTAATAGTTCTAAAATAGCACAAAAAGAAAATTCCTGGTTTAATTATGTCAGTATGGAGTAAAAAAAGTAATTTCTTCAGGTTTCTGCGGAATTCGATAGGGCAATAGCCTTTATTGCATGACAACTAACAAAAATGCAATTGTTTGCGCACAATCGTAATGTGTTTTTTTTGTCTTGTCTTTGATCACAAGCTGTCTTTGGATCATTCTTATGCGCAATTTTGTATAACTAGCTAAAACCCTGCAATTAACTTTCGTTTTTCTGAAATACACATTCAGGCTTAAGGACCGCGAGCCCTTGATATAATAGCAAAGGGACCGTTTTGAAAAAATAATGAAAAAGTGTGAGAACCACTGGTATGGCTGAACACTATCAAGTATCAGCCCCGTACAGCCTTTTGGCTGGACCCTGAAAAAAAAGAACATTTTCAATTCTTGCGTTCCAGGTGTTTGAATATTTTACCGAAGATGAACTGAGACCTTGGTTCCCAAAGCCGCAAGCGAATCCTTCCGCTCCAGGAGAGTTCGGAAGACCGGTGAGGATCACTGATAACAAGGAGGAGACGAAGAAAAGGATTAAGGAGGGTTGGGATAAACATGCTTTCAACCATTATGTCTGTGAGAAAATTTCGCTACATCGC
This sequence comes from Phallusia mammillata, assembly GCF_965637545.1. Taxonomy (NCBI): domain Eukaryota; kingdom Metazoa; phylum Chordata; class Ascidiacea; order Phlebobranchia; family Ascidiidae; genus Phallusia; species Phallusia mammillata. Next base: position 4,934,474 of record NC_137257.1, on the reverse strand, counting down.
AACCTCGGAGACAAAAGAGACAAAGAGTAAGTAGAGTTTTAAAACAAATATGGATATGAGTTTAATGGCGATATGCTACATTTTTTTCGGAAAATGCTCATGTCATCATAAGTGGTAACTTATGAGAGACTGCATCAGTTACACCCGTTAATATCCACTTGAGTCACGTTAAATAAAGATAAAAAAGGTGCGAAACAAGCGTTGCATAAAAACTACATAAAAAACGCGCCCAGAAGTGAGGTGTAAGCCACCTGCAAACCAATATGGATAGGTGTGGGCTAAACAACGTATGGATGGGTTGGACGGACGGACACCAGGGGCGGCTCGTGCTAGGGTGCTGCGGAGCTGCAGCACCCCCTAGATATTTTTACTTAATATTCCCACCACAACATTACAGATAACTTTCATGATACTTATTTTTTTATTCTAAAGTATAATTTTTATGAGTAAAATTTCCGCCTTGATCGGCATTTTTTTCATTTAAAAAAAAAATTATGGCATTAATATGTTATCTATGGTGGAACTGCAGCTCCAGTTTCATGACTGATCGTGACGTTTCATGACGTTTTGCACTTGTGCGCATGCGCACTTGGGAAAGCTACATGCCGGGCGAAATAGGCGACAGGGTGCTGCGGCTCGCGCAGCTCCACCAATCACGCAGCGTGTGAACCGGCGTGTAGTTCAGTGTTGTCTGTTCCGGGTTTACTGTGCTACAAAACCAAACTCGTTTGCTATATTCTTGAGTTCGACAGTAAGTACAGTAAAATAATTATTTTGTCATCTTTTAATTTATTCTTTGAAGGTTAGTCGTGGTCTTTTAAGATGACGGTAAGTGGGCTTTAGTTTTTGCAGTGATCATTGAATTAAAAAGGATGAAAAAAATGTATCTACCCAAAAAAGTGTATCTACTTAAAAAGTGTATCTACCACCTTGGAAAAGAAAAAAAGGTCATCTAACCGTTTGAAAAGTCACGATTAACCTTTATAATAAAAACCTGAATAAAAAGTTAAGAAAACTGGGATAAAACATCCGCTATCTTAGTGATGACAATTTCAAGTTTGGGTTTCTTAACACACCATGTGGACAGTATTTGCAGCCAAGTGCAATCTTGTGTATTGATATAATGGACATGTACTGTTTCTCTAAAAACAGTAGCTGCTAAATTGCTTCACAGGAAATGTTTCTCAAAAATGAACATTCTACAGGGGAGATAGTAGTTACCACCAAGCATATCCTGTTGTTAGAAAAGTTACTGAAACTTTTAAAAAGAAAAGCCAGTTAGCCAGCAATTTCCATGAGTCTCTCAAAGGCAAAACGGTTCTTGTCAACACTAAAAAGGGAGAAAACTTTTCTAAGGAACACCATTATTTCCAAAAAGACTTGCACTTGCAGTGATAGCACTAAATAGAAGAAAAAAAAAACAGTTTCTTAGTTGTCATTTGGAAATCAAGGAAGAAGCTATCCATAATTTTGCTCAAACTATAACTTTATGATTCATTTAAGTTGTAAAATAGAAGCACAAGGTTCAATAATATGTTTTAAATTTAAGTGAGAGTCTTGTAATTTTCAAAGCTTGGAGAGTTTTGCACTTCAATAAAGGAATTATAAGCTACTTGCCACCAAATAAAGCAGCAAGTGTAGCAGTTAAGAGCCTTAAAAACAATTAATAGTTGTACACAAAAGTTAAGTAAAGATGTCGAATAAAATAAACAAGTTCTGACACAAATGTAATGTGGTCGTTAAATTTATCAGTTATGATACAAATTAAAACCTTTATGGCTAGTTTTTTTGTGGCAATTATAATCTGTGAAGTGTCATAGAATATGTTGAAAATGCTGACTGTGGCTATAAGTTACCTAAATGATTAGCAAGTGTGTTAGTTAGTAGTCATTGTTATAACCAGTTTTACTTTAATGTTGTCCAACTGAAATACTTCGATCTTTTTCGACTCATTTATTAATATTTTTTTCCATGTACTGTTGTTGTGTTTTACCGTATTTACAACCGCTTCGTTTCGAGTCTGTGTCACGTGTGTTTTTGTGCCACTTTTTTCCTGCATGTTATTAAGTTTGGTCCGTCGCTGTGCAAGTAAACAAAATTCCCCAATCATACCGTCTGCGGTTTACACTCGTGTGCATTATTGCGTAACAAACATTACGTCACAATGGAGTTGCCGATTAAGATTTGTATTACTTGTTTTTGTACATAAAACAATGGCTAGAAAACTAGAAATTTTTTTTCTATATATTGCCAACTAATATTTGTTCAATAAAGGCTAAAATTTGGAGCAGCACCCCCACAAATTTTAGGCACGAGCCGCCACTGACGGACACGTAGATCTGCCTGCCTAAATCGCTGAAGATCCAATCACAATCGCAGGCCTAACTAGTGACAATCGCAGGTCTAACTATGTGACAATCGCAGGTCTAACTATGTGACAATCGCAGGTCTAACTATGTGACAATCGCAGGTCTATACCGAACCAAACAGCCGTGTTACATTAGAACACACAACCTTGAATTTTTTTAAAGCACTCGCGTTTGTAACTAATCCAAAACCCAGTATATGAAACCTTAGGCCAAACGGAATCAACCGTTATACACATTATTTGCACAGAATATAAATTTCATCAAGGATTTTGACATCTTCAGCTCCTGTGAGCGAATACAACACTGATATAAAAAGCGAAAAAATAGTAAAATGGTAAAACTATTAAATAGTAAAGCAAGCTGCCAGTATTGCATGCAACTAACTTGCCAGAGTTAACGCAGAACCGTTTGTAACTAAGCTACATTGTTATAGATACTGGAAGAGTAACAGCCCAAATATAATAGCGGTCACATGCTAATTAGAGTTATTTATGTTCCAATAAAATGATATGACATTTTTACTGCACTTTTAGGTGCAAGGAAAGAAAATGGAGAAAACCTGTTCCTGACACATCAGTAATCATAATCTTCCACAACGAGGCATGGTGTGCCCTCCTGCGGACAGTGCTTAGCGTCCTGGAAAGTTCTCCCAAGGTTTTACTTAAAGAGATTTTGCTGGTTGATGACGCCAGCACACTCGGTATGTACGTCTAACAAACATTTTACGTCAATATTCACCAGAAAATGGTCAAAAAATAAATCAAATCATTTTAACTTTTGAGACCAGTATTGCTTTACTAATATTATCTTGTATTTCTGTTGAGGTGGGATTTAAATTCCTATAAGGCTCTTGTCGTGGGTTCGAATCCCACCGCATTCGTCTTTAACGTATTTTTGAGCCTATCAGAATGCAGTTTTACTTGCTTGGGAAATCACTTTTCGGATTTAAGTCAGCCTTGTGTAAACATCAAAGTTTTCACAATTTCCTGTCATGCAACATCCTATAAATATTTCCGAGGGTTTGCCACTAACTGTAATGAACTTACAACAACTTGATCACATCCTAAAGAAAAAAGTTAAAGAGTTTTGTGTTTAGACGACTTGGGAAAGAAATTGGACGATTATGTCGCAAAACTGAAGGTGGTAAAGATCATACGGTTACCTGAACGGTCCGGATTAATCAGGGCCAGGTTGGCTGGAGCAGAAGCTGCACAGGGACAAGTCCTCACATTCCTTGACTCACATTGTAAGTAACATCTTAATTATGAGTTAAGTTGCAACTCAGTTCTCATAACGGTACCGCTGTTCTATATAGTAAACCACTGCATAACGGTTAAGATAGGGTAATATGTATGCTGTTTAGTAAGATGTCATTTTTCCCCCTTTAAAAGTTATAATTTTCAGGTGAGTGCGCCCCTCACTGGCTGGAACCAATGTTGGAGCGAATCGCTGAAGATCCGACCAGGGTTGTTTGTCCGGTGATCGAAGTTATAGACGCCGATACGTTTTCGATGAGCCTCACCACAGCAAGGTAATTTTAACTATTTGTCCGTCAACAACTGATCACCTATTACCAGGGTTGCCATACCGCCCTTGTTTCCAAGATTAGTCCTTATTTTGAAGGGCAATGTCTAAAAAAGTGTATTGTTCTGATTTCTAAGACGGTCCTTGAGTCCTTATTTTGTCTTATTTTCAACAATTGCAAGGAACAGACTTAGTGAAATGACAGTCAAATCCCTGCTACAGGTAAAAGTTAACCTATACCTGAGCTGTCATGAGATGCACAAAGTATTTTCTACGAACAAGGAGTTGCTGGAACAGATTGTTTCGGGCCAAAAAATATGGCATGTGACATGGCATGACTTGCATAAATGTAAAGATTTGTTCAAAAACGTTTTTTCTTTGTTTTGTATGAAAATTTAAGTTTACAATTGTCCTTATTTTGGGTGCAAGTCGATAAACAGGTACTGAACTTCTAAGAACTGCTGTCAAAGATTTTTTTGTTTTACTTGAAGTGAGAGTGATTCTTTTTGAATAAGGTTTGCCAGTTTTTACCAGGAAAATATTTTTATTCTTGGCTATCTGTTTTAATTGTTTTGAGTGATAAGTGTTGCGCAAAAGAGTGTTTTTTTCTGTGTTGGATGCAAAATATTTGGGTTAAAAGACAACACAATTTTGTTGTTTTTGGTATTCTTTTACGGAAGACGGGAGGATTTTGTCCCCAAAATATCAGTTTCTTATGGTTTCTCTTGGTTATTTGCAGGTTTAAGTGTTTTTTTTCTTTAATATTTCACTGTAGAAACGCACATATGGTTAGCATATGTTTAATCACTACGGGTTGTTTTACCTTCTAAAACAATTTGAGTAGTTTGTGGTGGTGGTTTTCACATCGTATGAGGCTGTAAGTATGTTTGCCTCGAATTAAATCTGTTCAAATGCATTCGGTAAGTCAATTTTCTTCTTTTAAAGTGATTAGTGTTTGTAAATACATTTATAAATGCGTTGCGAACACCGAGCTGTTTTCGCATGTGCAATATACATCGATCTTGGTTTGTCCCAAACTTTAGAAAAATATGCTGGTTTCCTTAACAAAGCAAGTTACAAAAAACGACATTTGTTTTTTAAACCAGCGGTTCTCAAATTGTGGTCCGCGGTCCTCGAGGGTCTGCCTAGCGATTTTAGAGGGACTGCGAGGTATTTCCATACATGCAATCTTATTTATTATCAGATCTGTGACTGTAAAAGCAAAAAATATGTGACTGTAAAAGCAAAAATTAGACATTTAAATAAGTCTTCTTTGAAAAGAAATATTCCTTCATTTGAGGCGTTTTTTCGTTTAGAATATTTAAAACTGTGCATTGTGCACCTAAATTACATTATTGTTTTAGTTTTATTTGTGACGTAATAAATTGTCCTTGAACTTTTAGTTGTCATCTACAGGTTTTGTTTCGCTTAGGTTTATTCCGTTTTATAAATAAGTTTATATTTAGCTTGGGCCGCGACTCGCGAGTGCGCGAGAAAATGGCAAAGGAACCGTTATGACAAAAAGTTGAAAAAAAAGAACAAATGTTTAAAAACCACTGTGTTGAACAGCTTGCTTCAATTTCAGCATCAGGGCTAAACAAATGACACAAATTAAAACATTTTTTTTTAGTTGTAATACCTCACTAATCACTACATCTATTTTTACAAGTCCAGTTACAATCCTCTGAAAAGCATGGCCAAACACCAATCTTATAGTTGTTTAACGAAGCACGTAATATTATCTTAATCCAGGTCAGTGCAGCGCGGAATTCTGGGATGGAACCTGAATTTTAACTGGGGCCCACAGCGTCCGGCCCCAGGCCAAGGATACCGAAATGACGCTGCAATCACTTCACCCACTATGGCCGGGGGCCTGTTCGCGATGAGCAAAAAATATTTCAACCATCTGGGAACTTATGATCCTGAGATGAAAGTTTGGGGAGGCGAAAACATTGAGATGTCACTTAGGGTAAGTTTTGTGTCACTCGTTTGAGGCTACTCAAAGCCTGTTTTTGGCTACTCAAAAACTAAGAGTTTAGCCAATAAAAAACTGAGTTTTGAGTTCCTTGAAAAAAATGGCCATTTTGCCAAAAAAACAACATTTTTAACACTTAAAACCTGAGTTATCAAAAAGTATCAATTTAAATCTGAATTTTTTTTGGGAAAAAATCTTAGCATTTTGTCAAAAAATTTAGTTTATGCCATTCAAAAATTTAGGGGTACGTGTCGCTTAAAAGCAAATGGTTATGTGTCACTTAAAAATTGGCGGCTGTGTTTCAACTAAAAACTGAGAGTAAATGGCAATCAGAAACTAAGAGCTGTGTGTCACTCAAAAACTGAGAGCAGAATGCCAATCAAAAGGTGAGTTGTATCTCACTCAAAGTGTAAGGGCCATTCGAAATCTAAGGGCTATATGTCACCTAAAAACTGAAGGCTATGTGTCACACAAAAAATTACGGTAAAATGAAAACTAATATTTAAAATCTGCAAAATAAGTAGTGTATCACTCGAAATCTAAGAACTATGCGTGTTACTCAAAAATTTATAAGAGATGTACTGTACATGTAATGTATGATAGAAAAACGCTGTTAAAACCATCAATTGGAATTACATACATTTCAATATCTTTTATCTCGAAGATCTGGACCTGTGGTGGGACTTTAGAAATCCACCCCTGCTCTCACGTAGGTCACGTGTTTCGCAAGAGGGCGCCCTACTCCCATCCAGGCGGAGGAAATGTGATAACAAGAAATAATAAGAGAGTAGCCGAGGTGTGGTTGGATGAATACAAAGAACAATATTACAAGCGGGTGCCAAGTGCAAAATCGGTAAGAATTTTTGGATTAAGCTGCTAATTTTGCGGCGTCGTAATTATGTAACTTATTTTGTTTTTGTTCTATCCTGAGGTTTTTCTGCGTTATTGCAACACAAACAAGTGAACCTAAATTTAAGCTTACAATCTCTTTGCCATTGTCAACCGGTCAGCACGAACTTGGAATCCTAAGGCCAAACATACCCAGTACACTTCAAGCATTTTTTTCAAATAATAGGACACTTGACTCGATAACTCATACAGTTGTCTTCGATGGCTGTTTTCCAAAACCGTTCAGATTTAACAAAATTGACGAAGTGACAATACAAATGAACTTTGATCTACTTAAACTTTGGGTAAAAATTTATGCCCCATTTATGTGATTCGTCTTTCCTAGGAAACACATATGATTTGTTCTGTTACTTTACAACATGATATTTAATGGTTCCGCTTTGAAATTAAATTATACAAAATTTTCAGTGACTTTTGAAATGTTTAGATCGATGCTGGCGATACGTCGATGAGAAAGAAGCTCCGTGAGGACCTCAAGTGTCGAAGTTTTAAATGGTATCTCACTAACATTTATCCGGACCTGTATGCGCCACCTAAGGAAGATATCCTGAAGAGCGGAGAGGTTAGCCGAGATTGTGGTGTACCGGATTGCAACTTAAATTTGACAAAAGGGAGAGAACACTTGCTCTAAAGTCTAAACTTTTGGGTCAGACTAGTAAGCACGCTCGAAACTTGGAAACCGACTCGAACCACTTTTTTCATAAAGCCGGATCAAAGCTCGAAAGTTGGATATAATGCGGCATTTTTCAAGCCTTTCAAGCCAAGTCTCAAGCCCGTTTTATTCAACCTGATGCCCAATCCCGAACCCGAACCGAAAAGCCCGGTCAGATTTACGACTGTGATTTGGGTAGTCCCCATTTCTTCGACTTAAAAATATGAAAACAAAACGTTTTGTGTAGCTGATAGATTAAATATAATTAACAAATAAACTGAGATGAATACATTCATACTGGGATCAGCCTTGAAGCGTCGATGCAGACCAGCGATCACGGCATACTAATGTACAAATCATAGTACGCCAGGCCTATAAAAGGCGTCATAGCGAATCAGCCGGTCTCCCAAGCATTCCCAAATGGCAAAAATTTAGCCTGCGGTGGGATTCGAACTCACGACAGGAGTCTTTACGGGACTCGCGCTCTACCAACTGAGCTACACAGGCTCAGTGGAGAAACCACCGAAAGTCGAATCACAAGCACCGTTGCCTACCTTGTATGCTGCGCATGTCAGCTTGGGATACCGGCTGATTCGGTATGTCTTTAATAGACATGCCTTAACAAATAAACCCGTGGAAATATTGAGTTTTTGTTGACTTTCAGTGGCACAACGGTGATAAGAGTGGAAAATACTGTCTGGATTCAGCAAACCCGGATGGAAAAGTTGGTGTAAAAGCAAACATGTATATTTGTCATGGGATGGGGGTGAATCAGGTAAATGACCTTTTATATATTGTAGTTTTTTTTCAACAGTGATTTAATTTTGTGTGCTTGGTGTTTTATTTATCTCATTCTGCAAAACCACATTGCTCAGTTAGACTTTACGGGAGTCTAGATGTTTTTGATCATCCACAAGTAAGTTTTCCACGCAAATAAAGCTTTTTTCGCCTTGCCTCATTGCAACATTTTTTCTAACATTTTTATCGTCGCATCAAGGGAAATTCGTTACATTTGTTTACCAACAAAATCTCCTGACAAACAAATCTAAAACTTAATATCTAGCGCAGTGGTTCTCAATCAGGGTCAATGGCACCCCAGGGTGTAAGCTCACTATGTACACCCACCAAAAGTTAGTGAGCCATTTTCTTTAATAATGCTCAGAATTAAGTGTGTGCTGCAAATGATAAAATTTTCTAATTTAATCGACTATTTCCCACACTATTTGCCCATATTGAGGTTATTTCTAGCCAAAAAAATCATCCAGATACATCATGGACTTCACAATTTAGTTGGGTTTGCTACATACATTTTTGGTAGGGGGCCACAGGTCTTACGAAAGTTATTTTTAGAGGGGCTCAGGGCATGAAAGTTTGAGAACCACTGGTCTAGCGTATCCTAATTTTGACACAATTTTTGAATTTTTGTTTCAGGACTTTGAATACACGCGTCAGCACGAGATCCGGCATAATTATGTGAAGGAACTTTGTATGCAACCAGACGGAGCTTCGTTGATCGCACAAGAGTGTGTTTATCCCAAGGGTCCAGTTCCCGCCCAGCAAAAATGGGAACTCACTTCAGTAAGTTGAAAAATGATGATTAGGTACAACATTTGTGGGGTGATATGATTGACCTGTTTCATACTAAAAACGACTGTTTACGTCCAAAAACAGTTGTTGATTTGAAACAAATGTTGCACTTGCATTACCTGTAGCTATCTGGGCTTCTTATAGACTTTTGCGCTAAAAAGTGAGTTTATAAAAGCGTGCCCATAGAACTACAAAGCAAAGGATCATAGCTGGGGGAAATGGGGGAAATTTATATTGAACATAGATAAACGTTAGAAAACTCTTTTAAATATGTGGCATTATCATTATTTTAAAAGCAGGGAAGAGTGTAAGAATGTCTGCCAAAAAGTCCAAAAAGCAAAATGTATAACTTGCGGCTGTAAACACCACTGAAATTTTGTACAAATTTAAATCAGTGTCATTGTATTGTATTGTATTGTAACAACTTTATCCCACAGTACGCTTTTTGTGGGGTGTTATTCCGACACTAAATTAAGAAATAAGCATCTTGCTAGCAACTCTAAATCGTCTACTAAACGCATAGCGCGTCAATTCTTTAAAAAACAACGGTAGCGCACAAAACAGTATGGGAAACACTGTTGTTGTAAACAAACTTCTCTCTTTGCAGGACGGTCACATAAAACACGTTCTATCCCAGAAGTGCATAGAAGCAGTGGACACTTATGTTCTTGTTCAACCATGCCTTGACAGGCCATCGCAAACTTGGTCAATACAAGAGCTAAGGAAACATTAACGTCTCCAGTGGAAGGCCACGGACTTGTGGTGGATACGTATATGTTTGCGATTCGGGTCGGGTGATAAGGCCAAAGGGCCGAAGCTGATTAGATCTTTTGTATTGTAGAGTTGGTAATTTGAGAGAAAATTACCGATAAAGGCAAAAGACATGACAAGAGTTTAAAGTAGATGACATTTAGCATAGATTGTAGATTGCTTAAGGTCATTTAAGCGGTGCTCATTGTTTTTCTTGCTTTTTAGATTATGAGACGCAATTTAGTACCATTTTTAGGTTTGAAAGGCTTGTGTTTGAAAGTTTATAGTTCATTAGGATTGTTTTTTTTTTGGAATAAACACGAAATAATGAAAGTTGGTGAATAGGGACCCTACCAAATTAGCGTTGGCAAAAAATACACACATGTCTTAGTTTAAAATCGTACCTTGGTTTTCAGTAACAAACATACGACTTTTTCTATTTTACCTTTGCAGTATAATCGTGTCTGTTATTTATTTCCGCTACTGGAAGAAAAAATGTATTTTTAAGTCAAAAATAATTTCTCTATGAAACATCATTGAAGTATTTAGTTGTTTCCCGATTTTATTTGCACGAATGACTGGGTGCTTATATGTGATTAGTCCTATAGCTTTCCATTATGATTTATAAGCATGTATTTTATTTACCACAACAGTTCCCAAAACGTATAATTTAAAAGTGTTTTTATCCACACAAGGCTCGTATTATATGTTAGTCTCCTTGTACGAGCATTTATGGTATCAAAGTGTTTACAATCTAAGCCTGTTTAGTTGCGAACTCGAACTGAAATGACTATGTTAGCACGTTTTGTCACGGTTGGTTAAATCTCCTTTGAAATCTAGCTTGATGCACAGTGGTGGGATTCAGCCGGTTCGCACCGGTTCTATAGAACCGCCCCACGAAATTTTATGGAGGTCAGCGAACCGGTTGGTATTACTCGTTACTGTCAATGGACTTTTGTAACAAAACCGGCTGAAAAATATCACTAATATAATAGAACCGACTGACAAACAATTTGAATCCCTACACTGTTTATACATATCCATACATGCGGCTTGAAACTTGTTTTAGGGTTTGTATTTGAAAGTTGTTGAAAAAAAACTAACCTTGCTTGATACAGTAAATCTCGGTTAATCCGGACCCGTTTGGACCAAAACATTTGTCCGGATTAGCCTATGTCGATTAGTTAAAGCCTTATCACATGACAAATCATTTGTACACCAAGTTTTGTCCGAATTAGGCAAAGATCCAGATTAACCGAAGCCGGATTAACCGAGGTTTACTGTATTTATCTTATTCTGCATTCGGTTTACTGAGTTCAACAAAATGCGTTTCTGTGATTTTGGTTTTGTCGTACTGATTGCTTTAAGACGCGTGCTGTGCTTTTTTCCGGTGCAATATTTCTCTTTCTTCTTCAACATTGTGTTTGTATGACGTAAACACCGGAAACGCGCAGTTTCCGCTTCAATAAGCTTCGCAACAAATAGAAACGTAAAAGACGAATATGTCATATACTGTGTAGTTAGGTGCATATTATTCTACGTTAAACTTATTTTTATCATAGCTACCAAGTCTTTACTATACCAACGTTACATCTAAGCCGTGCAATTACGTACTGAACAAGAGAACCTTTGCTGCGCACAAACTGGTGTGTGGCCACTGTGTGCACATCTATAATGTAGACCACAGTGGTCTTTAGTGTATTCAAGGAGCTTGTTAGTATGTCCAGGCACGTGAAAATTCAAGCTTCGCCTAAACTCGTGTGTATAGCCACCGCATACACACATGATGTTGCTCGGGGAAGTTGTGTGTTTGTCTTGACACGCGAGACATGGAAAGAAAAAATATTGGTTGTGACCAAATTGAAAAGCAACTTAGTTTAATGAAGTGTTTCTTAACTTGTGTTAGTTACCGACGAAGTTCTATCTGAGATTTAAACATCCTTTAGTCAGCGATTTTTTTCTGCATCTCATAAAATACCAAATGTTTGATGCATGCAAACCACATGTCATAACGTTGCCTAAATCGTCGCACAAACATATCGTCATAGAAGTTGCAGTTTAGTGCTCCGTTAATACTTTTACGCTCGGCGTGTTCGTAAAGGTCGAAACCAATTTGTCCATAGTTGAAACCTTAAATTTGATTCGAGTCTAAGGTGAAATAACATGTTTTGACTTAACGAAGTGGTAAAAAATGAGAATATTTTAGTCGTTGTAGAAAATGGTTGAGTCGCAGTGTAATTCATGATTTGTACGTGGTTGTCTGTTTGTGATGAAGTTTTTATCTTTTTGCCATTCATTGGAGCACAACCATTTGTCATTCCATTCTGTATCATAGACACGTGCCACAGGGAGCCTTCGGCTGGGGTCTGGAATTTCACTGGGCTACTCAACCTGGAAACAAGGGAATGGAAATACAAGAGAATGCTAGAGATGATCCTTTCACGTAAGATAACTCTTACCCAAATATATAATTAACGGTGCAATAGAGTTGTAAGTTAGGCTGGGCTTTCGGGTCGAGTCTGGGAAAAAATTGAATAAAACAGGCTTAATTCAAGCCTAACTTCACACTCTGGGCTTATTGGTATTGGTGAAGCAATATCACCGACTTTCGGACTTTGATGAAGTGTTGTGAAACAATGATACCAAAACCTGTCCGTCTGCGACGCGGTAGAAAACAAAAATTGGGGCAAATTGATTTTTAAAAATGGCGTAAGATGACCTGAACGAGGCTTCACACGAGAAAGTTGCATACTCTATTTTTAATTGCTCTCTGCTGTTGTATTCCAGAACCCCTGTCATGGCTGGTGCGGTGTTCAGCGTCGACAAAGAGCATTTCTTCCGGGTGGGGGCGTATGATCCAGATATGGACGGGATCGGTTCCGAAAATCTGGAACTTTCTTTCAGGGTAAAAAGACCACTAGTGAACTATAAGACTTAAACTGATGTCAGGCCATAACGTACACATATAACGTTGCTTACAGTGGTTTTTGCTGTACTTAGGGAGTTAGCTAATGTGTATGGCTAGACATATGAAGACCTATATACCGGTGTGTAATCACAGTGTGCTAATGTTGCTTACAGTAGTATAGGCACTGCTCTTGCCTAGCTTATGATTATGCTCAGACATACAAAAAGTATGAGGAATGTTGGTGGTAATACAATACCAAACCATCTTCAATCAGTTAAAATACTTCCAAACCGTTAAGAGCCCTTTACGTCCTAACATATTTTGTCATTAGATCTGGATCTGTGGTGGGTCAATTGAGATTGCTCCTTGCTCAAGAGTTGGTCACATAGGAAGGAGGAGGAAGCCTTATCAGAAGGAGTCAGATTTGGAGGCTGTCCTCCGGAACAAAATCCGAGTTGCAGAGTTATGGATGGGAGAATACAAATGGATGTTTTATCGAAGAACTCCCAAGGTACACTCCTGATTTAAAATTACCAGGTTAAAATTGTGATAAAATGACCAACAACAATTAGATTTGGAAACCTACTATCAGTACAAATTTTTTTATGGAGTCATAGCATTCGGTTCGCACCGGTTCAGGAGAACCAATTCTGGATTTTTTAGGTTTTTAGGTTCTAAGAACCGGTTGCGACCTGTAGCCTTAGGGCTGTAAATGGCCAAAGAGTTATAAGGTTTACAATTTGCCCAGGAGCCACTATTAAAAAATAAACATATTCATTTATTTAAATTTTCTAAACAATAATTGCCTACCTAAAGTTTTTCAGCAAAAAAGCTGACTTTGTGACCAATTCAAACCGCTGCAACTGACATTTGTCTAACATCGCAGGCCCGTACTATGTTGATTCCGGATTTGGACAAACGGCGTCAACTTCACGACGAACTGCAGTGTGGAAATTTCGAGTGGTTCATGAATGAAATATATCCGGACCTTCACATCGTCCCATACGAGGATCTTATCCTACATGGAGAGGTTTGTATTTGTTTTTAGAAAATCTAGGCACCAACCACAAAAAATCTTTAGAAAGTCCTCTATTATTGTATTACCTGAAAATTGTTCCAAAAAAACATATGCTGTCCAGGTCAAGGAACATCATGTATTTGTTTAGCAGGTTATTGACCAGTAATTCACGGTGAAATCAATTGTGACACATGTGGTAACGAAGCATAATCTTATGCAACTTTAAGAATAATTCAAAATCCAACAAATTGTAACTCATCGTGCGATTGCAATAGCACTGTAAAAACCCTGTCAGTGAGTGCCAACAAAAGCAATCTGGTATCATATTTGTCATAAGCATACTTACGTGCTTTTCCTCAACGTGAAAAAGAAATAGTTTAAAGTCGAGCTGATTTTTGCTTGGTGAAAGAAAACGCAACGACACAATTGTCCAAAATAGCTCCCAAGTACTGTTGTAACGTTTTTAAGGGAAAAACTGAAGGGTGTAACTGCTGGACAATGTTTAAGGCAAGCGACAATGTATCCAAACGGTTTTTAAAACGGCTTTATTACCACAAATGTAATAATTCAACAATATACTTCCCTGATATTTTGCAGGTTTTTAGAGTTTTAAAGATCTGATTTTACGTTGTTATACTTGACTGCTTGATTTAACATATTTCGACAGATTCGTTGTTCTAGCAACGAGGATTGGTGCTTGGAGTCAAACAACATTCATGGTAATCCAGGTTCTGTAGTTGATGTTGCACCATGCCATGGCGTTGGAAAGGGACAGGTTTGTATAAATAGTCTGTTGTGAAACCTAAAAACAAAAAAATGTAAAGTTGCAAAAAGCAAGTGATTATTTTAACAATTACAAAATTGCCTATAGTTAACTACATGCGCCAAAGCAAATGTAGATGCAATATGCCTGTGGTTTAGCATTTAAGTTACCTTTAAATTTTTCCTCAGTACTACGAATTAACGGAGCAGGGTGAAATCCGTCAGAACACGATTTCAGAATTGTGTTTGGCCGCGAGAGGAAATGAAGTCTGGACAGAAAAGTGCAGATATCCTTGGCATGACGTTCCCGCCTCGCATAAATGGCTGGTGCTGCCGGTATGCGTGTTAAAAAGCTGTAAAAAGGGCGGTTTTGTTATGTTTGCAATAAGACATCAAAAATCAGAACACATGAGTACAATTAACTGTAAAAAGTGTAGTTTTGTTAGCTGTACATCAAGATACACATAGTACCAAGAATTATATATACCAGAGTTGTAAACGGGCCTGAAATTGGAGCCCAAACCCGGCCCGAACCCAAAAGTACAAGCCCGAAACCCGGCCCGAACCCGTTTTTGAGAAGCCCGTTTAGGCCCGAAAGTTTGATTGACAGGCCTATAATTGAAGCCTCAGAAAAGACCAAGACAACAAACACAATAGACAACGCGAACAAGGCATTTTAGGGCTGTTTGACATTAAGTCAGGTCCAGCAACTGGCTATTTAGCTCGTTAAATTTGTTTCTAAGATATAAAAAATCAGAACACATTAACTCAACCGTTTTAGACTCGCAGCACCCTAGGAAAGTATTTTTGTTTTTCGGCATAATATGTAGGCTAAAATCACAAAATTTAACAAAATTTGAAAAGTAAGGGGTTTGTTGAAAATCACTGATGTTTTGCAAAGAATTTTTTGCCGATTTTGAAAAGCTTAAACCTAACAGCAAAAATTTGTTTACAACTTACTTCAGCAAGGTCAGATTTATCATCCGGAGACGAATCTGTGTCTGACCGCAAACATCCACAAGCGACAAGTGAGTTTACTGAAATGTGTAAAGCAGGGAACAACACAACTGTGGAAGATGGGACAAAAGGACGGGTATAAGGAAAGTAGGTACATCGACTTGTTGCAAAAACTCAATAGTATACGGATGTCACACAAATATGCCTGATGATGACAAAAAAAATTGTCGAAACGAAATGCTTTACACAAATACAGGGTCTGATTTTTTTGCTCGGAATACCCAATAAGCTTACAAGAAGCAGTGGAGCATTTTTTCAGTTGCACATAACTGATCTTAAGATGCGGTTTTTGAGTATTTTCTTATAGTGACTGCACAATCTACAAGTTAGCTGTACAACAATTTAGCAAAATATATATTCAACTAATGTTAAAGTTACCAAATAAAAACGTGTTGTTTGCTTTTCTGAACCATAAACCTGCCTCATGCCAAATTACCTTGATCTTATGCCACAAACTGACTGTCCACATTTTGCAAGTGCTTAAAATCCTTCAATAACAGCTCACTATAGAAATAAAAACTACCGCACATCATATTAAAACTCAGCAGACAACTTCAGTACTTTAACAACCACCCCATAAACTTTTAAAACACATAAAATGTCGCGGCCTGTCACCATACTTCTTCATTTTGTAACCAACATTACTCAACTAAAGCTAACTAGAGGTGTAAGGCCTGTATACGTGGATAAGAGCCTGGTTGCCGGAAGCGCGATGCGTCGTAGACCAATCAGCGTATTTTGGGTCCCTCGAGCAAAAAGAGGAATGTTAAAAAGTTCAACTAGACCAAACCGGAAAAGTGGCAACATGCAGTTAGAACAGTTGTTAGAAGTGGCAATTTACACTTATTTCCAAATGTTTTGTATTTCTTTGGTTTGACTACATAAAGTTGGTTAACATTAATTAACCGTTCTTTCAAGAATGTTGCTCCGATTTTCATCACAAAAATTACACCTTTGAGAGTGTTTTACTATGAATCCCATTTTTGGGTGTTCTATTTACATTGGCCTGCATGCTTACGTGATTTTTGTGTTTAACGGAATTTAGTAGTTTGAGCGCATAAGCGAGTTTCGGAACGCTTCGGAAAATTTCGGAAAATTTTGGAAAATTTTCGGAACTTTTCGGAAAATCTTTGTAATTTCATTATCTGACTGTTATAACATATTCTCATACTATTGCCAGCTCCGGCGGAGGAGGAAACGGAACAATTGGTCGGCGACCTGGTCGACAAACTGACGGAGTCGAATTCGACGGAACCGATCGATGGGAAGTCCCCCCAACTGAAAGTGGTATATGAAGAAGCTGTTTTACCGAAATCTGACGAAGCCGAAGTTAAAGAATGATAGTCAAACTATTGTATTGCTATTTAGAGAACATTTTTTCGCGTGCACGTTGCTGTAAAGCTAAGGGGATGGTCAGTTTTTTTTTCGATGTTTCAGTGAAAACGATTCTTGTCGCATTTTGATGAAATTAAATTCGTTTTAATGCGATTTGTGCAAGTTTGTAATGCCTGAAATTTTCAGAATTTTTTGTCGGTTGTAACTCAAATAAATCACTGATAGAACACTTATAGAATGAAGCGAAGAAATAAGATACAGAAAACGACGAAACACTGGTGCACAACGGTTTATCTCAAAAACTCATTATAAGACGAATTTTTGACATCATATGTATATTTTAAAGAAATTTCTGCACATAATTTTCTAAATGTCTTGGCCGAAACTTCCATACATTTTGTGTAAACAGCAACAAAAAATATATACAGCATATGATTGTGTCATAGCAAGCCTAAAATGAGACCGGCTTTCCATGATTATGAGATTGTTTTTCAACAAGGTTTTGCAACAACTAAACGTTACCACGGCTATAGCAATCAGGTAAAAAACTGCTTAGTGTATCGTATTTGTAAATTATCAACTTTGTGGTTCGTAAAAACAATCCAATGGTAGTTAAATGGCGCAACAGGTTCGTATATATTATAAATATAATTAGGATATGGAAGTCAAATATTACGGTCTGACGACTTCCACGAATGTTGGAGCCATTTGGGAGTGTCGGGAAAACCAATGGGCGTGGGATTTACGATAAAATCATCGGATGATTGAAACGAATTGTTTCCGGAATGTGTGGAACCAAAACAATTGAGGCACTGGTTGTGGTGGTGTTTCGCAACATTCCCAAACAGTACACAGAATACAGTAACTGGTATTCACTCATAATCTAGTGTTAATGCGAAACCCTGTTAGGTTATAGAGTTAGTGTCCGATCTGTGACAACCATGGTTTAAAATGTGTTAAAACAGTACTGGCGTTTGACTGTGACAGGAAATATACAAATAACTTCTTTTATTTCTTTATGTGCATGCATTAAAGGTTTGTAACAACCTAATAAGTTAAATATACTAAGATCAATTTGTTTGGGATATAATACATTTTAAAATTTTCTACAATAAATTTCAAAACATTTGCTTTTACATTAAAGATCCGTTTTGCAACAGTATATACAAGCTAAATAATTCAAGACAACATATAAGGCAATAGATCTGATCTTGGGTAAATAAAGTCTTTAAGGCAATAAAGAAGAGATGAGACACAAAATTTACATTTACAGAATAAATACAAATAATCACTGTGATGAGATAGTTGTACTATTGCAAAATTTAACAAACTGTGCGAAAGATGAAATAGGTGTTAAAGCTGTTGCGCAAATAACATGCTTCTTTTGTTTCTTACCTCATGTATTTTACTATGTAGCCTAAATCAAAAAAAAATGTAACATTTCCTCAATCAAAAAAAATTCAGAAGAATAAAATTCAGATTCTATTAAAATGTTTAAACAAAAACAGTACAACTGTCTTTAAAACGTCTAAGTAATAAGATTTAAAATTTGGAATAAAACAGTCTAAACACAGAAAAAATCCGAATAAATTTTTAAATGCTGTGCAATGGTTAAGCAAAACATTCAATGACATTCCAAAATAATGTTTATTAGGGATAATTATTAATAATGCTACATTTGTTACTGAATAAATTAGGGCAAAACACCGTTAAATAATTTAAGGCAACGAGGCAACGAAAACTAATAACAAACTTTCAAATCTTAACTTTTGTTTCAATCAACCTGTTAACTTATGTGGCAAAGAGCAACCTGCTGCATATTTAGTATTAGCATCTGTAATAACCCCTAAGTCAGGCGCCATGTGAGATACGAATGGACGTGCACTTCCGTAGTACGGGCTTCTATGCTTGGCTTTCAGATCTCTTACAAGACCTTGCCAAGAGCGCCTATCCAAATTGAAGTTGTCGTATTTGTAACCAAAAAGTTGCTCGTAATAGTAAGAGTTTCTGACAGTCCAAACTTGTGAATTTAACGTAACTCCGTTCGGGTTCATTGTAGCGTTGCAGAACGGCGACATCGGCCAATCAAATGATCCAGCTTTGTCAGGAGTCATTTTGGTTCCCATCTGTTACAATAAAAGCGTTGACAGTTGTAATAAACTTTTTAATAAATTTGTGGATAAAATCTCCCATGTACACAGTACCATTAAGCTAGAAATATAGCTAAACTGTTGGATCGTAGTATTTCCGACAGTGATCGATAATTTCATTATATTTGGTTGCATACATTATGGCATTTTTATCTTACGTAGCCTTTATAGTTGCGTTTATTTTTGTTAATTTGTTGCAATTAAAATTTAAATTTGGGCCGATACACTAAAACCTTTGAAGTCTAAAGTCTTTTAAGGTTAAACAGACTCTATTTAAATAAGATCCTGTAGATGCCTGTTACTTTTCAGTCTGTTAGCATACGCTACTGTTGTATCAATCCCTCATGCTAAGTCTCCGAGGACTTGTGGTAATATAAAATACTTCACACTGTTTGGGACGACATCACCAAATTTACCGAATGGTCCAGCTAAAAAAATATTCCACTTTCATCACTGTTTTGGGGGTGGATACTTTTTGAATTTGCGGCGTTACTGTTAAGCAGCATTGTACCAACGACATCACTCTACCTTGTGGTAAGATCCGATAAAACTCGACTCTGTCCAATCTTGGTCTCCGACTTCATCATGTATAGCTTTGTAAAGAGAGTAAAGTCTGTCAATCTGGCTGTGGTGAAGACTGAATATCGGATCAAACGCAGAGTAGGTGATGGTCAGCATACTGTACAGGCAAATGTGTTGGATAAAAGAACCCTTTCCGGTACAAAGGCAATTGTGAATCTGTAATGTAAATTTTTCTATGTTCATGTTTAGAAGCAACAGCAAATGATTTTGGACACTATAGCTTTCAAATATTCTATTGAAAATCTGTTATCTAAATGATTGTTTTGGAGAGAATTTTTAATAACCCTTTGGTAAATACCCTAACACAGTGGTTCCCAACCTTTCGTGGACCATGGCCCCCTTAAAGTAACTTTTTGGCCTCGTGGCCCCCTTCAAGTTACCATGTAGGACCTGTGGCCCCCTTGATATGTAGATAGCAATCTCGCGTTGGAATGCGGTATTAATTTTGGCCTTAAATAGGTCTAATACAGTAAATGAGCGTGATAAACCTCACTATAAACAAATAGTATGTGAAATAGTCGATTAAATTCGGGAATAAAGTTGAAGTGAAAACGACTTTTAGTGGGTGTTTCTTGTGAATCTACGCCCGTGGCCCCCCGGAACATAGCTTGTGGCCCCCCTGGGGGGCCATGGGCCCTGGTTGGGAACCACTGCCCTAACAGAAATCATCCATTTTGCAAAGATTAAATTTTCACACAAGATTTAATTGAAAACACGATTTAATTTTTTACGTATGTTTGATTACTTTGTATTTACACGGAAGTGTATGATACTAATTTTTTCTATTTTTGTTTATCAAAGTGATTTGGAGTACTCACTTGTTTTAAATTTACTCCCTGATAAAAAAACAACAACAACATAGAATAGGCAATCAAGGTAAATGTTAGCCGTTTATCAAACTTACAATAATAAATTAATATTCAATTTGAACATGACATGGCAAATTATACCTGATTATGTGGATGCTGCTGCATTAGGTCGTAAGTTGCATAGTCGGGCATATTCATTGCTCTAATCACACTCCGTAACAAAAGCTTTTCCCACAAAAGGCCGTCCATATTAGGAATTCTCCAAGTGCGACTAGATACAAAATCAATAGTTTATGTGACAGAAAATTTTTGGCAAACACGGGGTTAGGTATTGCAGGCTTTTCAATAGTTTTTTATACTACGTCTGCGTTATTTTTCTTCCAGTCCCTACACTTTGGCCACAAAACAAAAATGTTTTGAATGATTTACAGACCGCTTAAAAGTTATTTACGTGAAAGAACACTTTAGCTTTTCGTGAACAGTTTAACAAAAATGCAAAGTTTTTCTCAATTTAACGAAAGAAAAAGTGTCGTTTACGTCATTTTTAAACCCAATTGGCAAAATTTTGTCAATGCTATTGACAAAAATATTCGATTATCCGGTTTCTGTATGAACAATGCGCGTCATAGGGAACCCTATAATGAAAATAATCACTTTATGCTATAATGCGTAATTGTTTTTACTTTACTTGATCCTTAACTAGACAAAACAGGTAAGAAAAGTATTTTTTTCTAGTTATCACCTTACCAAGTTTCATTGATAACTTTGACGTGGTTTGTCATGATTGAGCCATGAAACGGATTCTTAACGTATTTGTTAAGAACGGAGTCAAAAATCTCAGCATCTCGGAACAAATAAGGCAAGGTGGTCCATCCACGTTCAGTCCAATCCCAGTACGGCATACCAATTGACTTGTCCTTCAGAAATTTGTTCATTCCTGTTCACAATGTGTTTGTATTGTTCATAATGCGTAAAATTTTCATTATCAAATTTAATTTCGGCGAAGTATAAACCAAATTATCTGCAGTTCTATAGAGCGTTTGAAAGTATTTTAGGATTTTTCATTATTACTCCAATGCAGTGGGTTAACCTGGGGTAATTACCCAACGGGGTATTTTGACAATTTTGTTTTTGGGGGGGGGGTCATTTTATGATAATGTACAGCTTTGTGACGTCATGTTTGGTAACTTTATTATTTTTCTAAATATTCAAGGGTTTCAAATAAGAGATGGTGTTAGATTTAGGAAAAATTTCTAAATCAGAACATTTTTGTCTCCCGCACTAACATTACTTGTTTCTCCAGCAGGGCTAAGAATTAGTTTCTATTTCAAGGATTATTTTCGTACATCACAGATTTTCCATAATTGCTTCAATAACATCCTCAGTTTGGTGTTTTAATCCACTTTGCAAATACACGCATATTTAACTTACCCATTTCCAATTGGACAATATGTAAACGATGCCAGGCCAGGAATAATGGATGAGCGTGCCAACTGCAGTGACCGTTTCCGTGTCCAACGATAGTTTTGTACCAAGGACATTCGAAAGGCCATCCATGCCACTTTACAATATACTGTGGCAAAGGGAAAAAATGTAAACAAAATTGCAATAAACTTTGTAGATACAAAGGTCGAAGAAAAATTTTTAAAATGAAAGCGAAACAATGTAACATAACAATATCGGAACCAATTATGTCGACACCAGGGCCAAACCTTGGAAAAACTCTAGACGGGCTCTAACCATGTCAAAAAAGGCGAAAAAAATGTAGGCATAACGATATTATAACTGACTATGTAGACACAAGATTTTAAAACCAAAAACAATTTCCAAACAGGTTTTAAGCATGTCATACAAAAGCGAAAAATTTTTTAACAAATCTGAAAGAAACATAAATATGCTTTTACCTGGAAGCCGTCAGACGAGTTTTCCGCTTTAAACTTGGTGTAAGCTTGAATTAAATCGTGCATTTCTTCATCAGTTAGTGTTCGAACGTTCTTACGAGTTACGTAAGCTGCGAAAAAATAGTAAGTTCCTCAGAGCGTTTTCAAAGTGTGTTGCTTATACCCACTTTTAGATACTGTTATGCATGTTTGCATTAACCATTCGAAAGCAGTGTTTAGTGTTCATTCTGTAACAAACAAACTTTAATTCAAGGTGACTTCAGTTAAGACGCAATAACTGGACAATGTTTGTCAAATCAACGATAAAATCTTCGAACATAGTCTTGGACATGTGGCCTGCACGTAAAATTATAAATTAACGTTATCGCAGCTACTTACGTTTTGTGACGGCTGAGCATTTTCTTCCTTCACTTCCAACACCTTTGCATCTTCCCAGCACAGTAACTCCATTTGATTTACAAATCCTTCCTCTCGTCTGCAATCCGCCCCATGACGATTTAATACAAGTGCTCCAAGATGACCAACTCCCCCAAGCGGCTGAAATCAAATTAGGATAAACTTACATTCATAACTGGGATCAGCTCTGAAGCGTTCATGCTCACCATCCATCATGCATACTCACATATAAATTATGGCAAAGCCTGTTTTGCAATAACAAATACACAGACTCTTTTGAGTGAGCTGAATTTGTCAGCTAAGTAATGTTATGACAAGGCCTATTAGAAGCGTTGTACCAAATCAAGCCGTATACTTAATGGAAGTGCCAAGGTGTTTTTATATACAGTATGGCACAGGCTAGAACAATTTCATAACCCGAAAGGCTGCCTACGCCCAGTGGTGGGATTCAGCCGGTTCGCATCGGTTCTGTAGAACCGTCTCACGAAATTTTATGAGATCAGCGAACCGGTTAGCATTACTGGTTACTGTCAATGGATACTGTCAACTTTTTTTGCACAGAACCGGCAGAAAAATAAGACTTTTTGTGATAGAACCAGCTGACAACAAATTAGAATTCCATCACTGCCTACGCCTGTATATTAACCAACCTTTTTAAACCGAAATCGCGCAACGCACAAAAAATACTGAAGCACTTATAACCAATTTAAAAAATATGGAAATTTGTAAAATAATATAGAAATTCAAAAAATAAAATTCTACCTTTATTGCAGCTTTTGTTGTCGTCTCCAATACTGTATCCTTTCTTGCAGGTGCACTTGCAGCAACCAGTACCAGTATCTAACATTTTTCCGTGCGCACATTTGGCGGTGCAGAACACATTTCCCGTCGGACATTTCTTGTTTTCAGACGCCCGCAAGGCGGCGGTAAGGAGACCCTTGGTTGTTGCGTCACTCATCGGTATCAACGTCACGTCCGGTTCTGATTGAACTTCGTCGAAGTTTTGGTAGAACATGACTTCTTTGCTTTGCTTTAGGCCTGAAAACATGGATAAGTAAAAAACATGCACTGTACAGCAATAAAACTAAATATATGTGGAACAATTTAATACTTTGATTAGTTATTTAGTCAATGAGACACAACTGTGTTTAAAAAGATCAAGTTTATTTCCGTTGGTTATCTACCCTTGAGTTCAAAAATTCAACGCAAATGTCTCTACCGCTATCGCTTCACGATGGAGTATTTTTCACAGTGCGTGCTTGTGCTTTTGTAGAACTCACCTGTACTTTGCCATGAAAGTTGCGGACAGTGGACACTGTTTTGAACTAAGGTCTAATCAGCCATGTTTGTGACAAGACATTGGCCGTTTATGCTACTGTTAACCTCAAAATCCATAGCCATACAACTGACATCCGAGATTGCTTATCTAAAGCCTTACAAAGCGGCGCAGCACAAAATCAACTTAAGTTGCTCATAGGTATAACTTATTATAGTATACTATCTACTGTAAACACATTTGGCTACGAATATCACAAAAATACTAGACAGGATGATAAGGCATGGGACGTTTTCCGAAAGAAGCCTTGGGCAAGGAACGCAGCGCAACGCTTTTTTAATCAATTAGCGCGATTCGCATGCTGTTAGGCAAAGATAATGCCAATTAAATAGGTCAAGCATTACAGGGTTAAAACGAATAAACCCACTACATAATGCTAAAGCAAAAAAAATACGTTGTCCTAAATGGGAAAAATTAAGGACTAAACTATTTGACCATAGTACCATAAACTTTGAGTTGTATTAAAACGTCATCAACCCTCAGGTCAAGTTATTGACGTGTCATAACTCATAACCTTTGCACTTGACTCAGCTAAATTGGTCTTCGGTTGATGAGCGGATTTTGTCGCAAGACACAGATGGCGTCGATTTTGTTAATATTTTATTAGGATCGAACCTAATTTGAGTTCAATCACATAATAGGAAACTAACGATAATTTGCCTTTCCTGTATTTGTTTCCATTTGCAATTCGATTGCTATTTAAACGCATCAATATGTCAAGGAGATAGTATTGTATGAAAAAATACCTAATTCCGCCGAAAACATGAATGAAATCATTTAAGAACGTAATTGCAATTTGCAAGTCGGAAAATAGTTTTGCATTAACGTTAAGACGTTATAACCCAAAACAACGCAAGCACAAATGGCAGATATAGTTTTAAAATATGTTTTTGGAAACACTTGTTTGGTTTCCGGACTAAAAGTAAATAGCTTACCTTCCATTAGTTCCTCTTCCGTGACCAGAGCGGTCGTCAAGGCAACCAAGACGCACGCGACGGCGCCCAACAGATTTTTCATTTCCTACCTGTTCCTTTCCAACTGCAAGAAAACAATAGGAATATATACACTTCGATTAACGAGATAAAAGCCTTATTTCTGATTCCTGTTATGAATTTGAGTTCACTTTGGTTACCTTTCCAGACTAATACCTTACCCATTCACCAATGTAACAAATTTGATGACTTTTCAGGCTATTTGCAAAATAAAAACTCTTAACCAAAAACAACATATGTTTGATAAATGTATTCTTTCGTAAACAAATCTTGTCATGATTTTAGAGACCGTCAATTTTCCAGGCTCTCCGCAGTTTTGCCAAGTCGTAAGTTATAAACTACCACCTTGCAACGTTATATGTCTATAGATTTCACTATTTTAGATCACGCTTGTTTCCTTGATCCCATTTGGCAACTGTTGCATAATACATGTGCACTAGACATTGGCATTTCACGGCGGGATGTAATTCATTGCAAAAATTTTTCCCAAACAAAGAAGTAATTTGTTACAGTTCAAGGCATATTTCTTAAATTGTTTTTGTAAAGCTTTATAGCAAAGAAAAGTTGTTTTTTAAGTTCGCATACGTGAAATTTATTGAATATAGGCAGAATTTATTAAAGGCAGTTCCCAACGATTCTGAAGCTAAAATTTTACACTGTTACCATATAACGCTGAAAATTTAAGCACAAATCATCATGCAACGACACTGTAGCACTTAAAACTCTGGTCTTATTTCTTTTTGCGCCAAATTTAATTTAAATCACTGTGTGACAGCAGGCTTGTAAGCCTAACCGGGCTTTTCAGCCAGGTTCGGTATTATTTTTGAATAAAACAGGCGTGATTCGGGCCTGACTTTACATTATACATATATAAGTTGTAATTTCATCTTGTTGAATTTAACTTTCGGGTCTCATTCTTTATTGCAACAAATTTCGGCTTTGAAAAATTTCGGTTAAAGGCCTCAATTTAGGGCCCGTTTACACCTCTGCTTGACTAATACTGACAAAAATACTTTTTTTAAGATAACGTATTTCGACAGATAAACTAATAGATAAACTGCTTATACCTAAAAGTAAAAAGAGTACAACTAAACTGAATATAGAGAGATTAAACCATAATATATCACTCAACAGAGAAAGATAAATAGTAACTTAATGAAACAGCCCCTAAAACATTCACAGAATAGCCCGAATTTGTAAATCGCTGTAACTCATTGACACGCAACAGTTCCACTTGATCAAAGTTTTCTCATAAAATTTCATTGTGGCGTCTTTCGGAAAGCAACTGACAGCTGATCTATCGCTTCCTTTCCCGAGTTATTGATTGTCAGCTGCCTAACACTCCCACAGAAATACAATCATTTCGTATTAGCTTCAATTCGCGCCGCTAAATTAACATTCCAAAAACCGGGAATTTTAGAGTTACTGTTATACCAATGTGTACGTGCACGCATAAAGCAAGTTTAAAAAGCAGCTTTATCTATTTA
The DNA here is from genome assembly GCF_965637545.1 of Phallusia mammillata. NCBI lineage: Eukaryota > Metazoa > Chordata > Ascidiacea > Phlebobranchia > Ascidiidae > Phallusia > Phallusia mammillata. The sequence goes on along the minus strand of NC_137257.1, from coordinate 4,908,015 downwards.
AAACGTTTGTAACCAGGCTGTAAAAATACCAACTTTTAATCTTTAAACGTGTTTTATTGACCTATTATTTACACCAGTGGTTCTTAACCTTTTTTCCTTGCTGCACCCCTTTCAAATCACCAACCAATCTTCGCACCCCCTTTCAAATCACCAACCAATTTTCGCTCCCCCTTCTGTAATTGCTTAAATAGAATAGACCTAACCAACCTTAATGATTCAGCATCCCCGCACCCCCTAGGAACAGTTCTCGCACCCCCTGGGGGTGCGTGCACCCCTGGTTAAGAACCCCTGATTTACACCATTGATTCCCAACGTTTTTCGACGAATTCCACCCTTAATAATTCAAAACATTTGTATGCCTCCCTAATATAATACATAGTAGATGCTAAATCTTACAAAGATCATTTACAATTTGGTCTTTTATCACCTTTACAAGTTATATTACCAGAGCTTAAGTGCCCATTTACAAACCACATGTAAAATTCAAACTAAATTCCACCCCTAAAGTTTTAAAATTCCTCCCTGATTGGGAACCATTGATTTAAGCTTTCAACTTTTAATAGATTAAACACAGAGTAAATCACCTCACTACCAACAGCTAAAACCCAACCTAAATTTTCCACGTCGACAGAAACTCACATCAAAAAGTGTTGGCTGTGTATAGCTAAGCATATGGCACGTGGATTCATATACACAAACCGTCCCGACAAATTGCAAGAATTCCAGGACCGAAATTAAGCACTGCTGCTTTGCCAACGAGAGTCCATCACGTAGAAATAGCTATGTGCAGTGTTTAGAATAAAATCTAGGACTATATTTCACTACATATGTTTAGAGCATAATAAAGTAAAGCCATTTGTGTTTGTGTTCGTATTGACTTTCAAACGTGTTTTCATGTAAGGTTTGATTATTTCATTTTTTCCGTTTTGTACTTTACTTTATATTTACGTTTTTAAAAGCGCAGTAAACATCGGTTAAACTGGATTTGGTTAATCCAGATCTTCGCCTTATTAGCACAAAACTTGAGGTACAAATGATTTGTATTGTGGTAAGGCTTTTGATTTCTAATGGTAAACTAACGGACATCGGTTTATCAAGATCTTCACCTAATCCCGAAAATGTTTTGGTTCAAACGGTCCCGATTAACCGAGGTTTACTGCAGTTTCTAAAATAAGGTTGTTATCAATTGGCCACCTTACTTGTGTCATTTAACTGTTTTTGATTGTTACAAGATAGGCTAGAAGGCAAAATGCTTGATTGCTAACGAATAAATACTGCTTCCATGCTAACGAAAAATGTGGTTTAATTTGAACTATTCCATAACGTTGAGTTAAAACGGCATTAACTATTCCATATGCTATATTGAAAAATAACAGGTAATAAATGAAATTCATCGAGAAATATTTTAACAGAAATACAATGCTGTGGGTATCGGTATGTACAGGACAAATCGCAAAGTTCATAAAACATAATCGACGCGATAAAAATGAAAACAAATGTATTGCACGTTGCAGAAATTCTAAGTACTAAAGAAAATATATACAAGAAAAAGTTAAATTGTTGCACGCCTGTTAACCAGATGTTCTTTACTGGGGTCCAATTCCCATTACATGGGTGTAAATTGAAGTAAGCAAAAACAGTTTTTGGTGCGTGCATTATGCATTATTGACAAATTTTAGACAATTTTATCTTCTAAATCCAAACACACATTACCTAACTATAGGGTACACTATGTATTTTTTATGTCTGTAATTCTTTTATAACTTATATTTATTTGGGATGTTTAGGAGGCACAGTACAATCGGCAGGATAGTCGGTGTTCTTTTGTGTAATGGTTCCAAGTTTAGGATCCATATTGGACTTAAAAGGTTTCATAATCCCGTACGACGAACTCTTCTGCTGTGCCATCAAATCTTGTACCAGTCTTTTCCATGAATAACCAGCCAGATTCAGAGTATCGTATTTGTAGCCGAATAACTGCTGGTAGTAGAATGAGTTTCTCACTGTCCAAACTTGCGAGTTGAGAGTGACTTTATTCGGATTCATTGTAGCGTTGCAGAATGGCGACATCGGCCAATCAAAGGAACCGCTTATGTCAGGTGTCATTTTAGTATTGGTCTGAAAAGATAAAAACGTTTCTTTACAGTTCCTACCTATGATCCCCAACAGGCTGCTCTTGCGCAATTACTCGAAAATCCAGATGCATTTATCTTAGTGCACTTAATGAGGTTGTATTTAGCCCAAGACAAATATAAATCTATGTTGGTTAATATGTGTGTTGCCTCAGAGTGGACTAACGTTGTTCACAGTGGTTATTAGTAAACCCAGTGGGCTTGTGTTTGTCCAGACATGAATAGCTATGTTGACTAAAACTTGTGCTTGGTCACAGCATCGCATCAAATGTTGCTCACAGTGGTCCTAAGTGTACTCAAGGAGCTTGTATGTATGTAAAGACACATTAAAATCTATGCTGCGCATAAACTGGTTTGTGGCCGCGGCATTCACATCTAATATAGCTCACAGTAGCCCCAAGTGTTATCAAGGAGCGTATTAGTATGTCCGGACACGTAATAACCTTACCTGCTGCACCCAAGCTGGGGTATGACCAAAGCATGTACCTTTAACGTTGCTTCCATTGGTACTTAAACAACGGATGTACATGACAACAGACATAAATATATATGTGCTGCGCTTAAACTATAAGGTTGTGACCACAGCGTGCACGTCTAATGTTGCTCACAGGGCTTCTAAGTGCACTTAAGGTGCTAATGTACATGTCAAGAAACATGAAAATCTAAGTTGGGCCCAAACTGGTGTGTGACAATAGCGTGTACATCCAATGTTGCCAAAATCCGTTAGGTCGGGGCTACTCAATCGGCAGAAGGTGGTTCGCCCTTAAGCAATTTTAAACTTGTAATTGAGTTGCCCTGCCATGCTCCAGCATGTAATAAATATAAAATCGTTAAACGATAAACTAACCGCTACGTAGGATCCGATAAAGCTGGATTTTGTCCAATCTTGGTTGCCCACAGCGTCGTGAATAGCTTTGTACAAGGCGAGCAACCTGTCAATCTGACTGTGGTGAAGTCCAAATATAGGGTCGAACGCTGAATAGGTGATGGTAAGCATACTATAAGAACAGATGTATGTTCTGTACATGCTTTCACCGGTACACATACAATTGTGGATCTGGAAATAAGTAACTCTTGTTTATTAGAAATATGTGGTTTGATCAAATACGAAACAACTGTTGTGTTGTAGATTAATTTAACGAATGACAATATTTACGTTCTCTCAGCTAAAAGTTGCGCTGTAATACTTGGCTGTCTGTAAGCCATTATCATTAAGGGGGATGCTACTACATAACAACTCATATCAGATAAAGTCAGCAAAATACCGATATGTGGCACAAAGAGCAATTGCACCATAATTCAAACAGCCGCACGTTAAGCTAAATTTCTAAAGGCGGCGCAAAGAGCACAAACAACGTTAGTAGCTGCTCTACCGACGGTTAGGGCTACTAGGATTGAAGGTTTTATAATTAAAATAACAATAAACTCAACGTATATACTTAGTTCCTTATCTTACTTTCGTTCCTATTTCCATTCTCAGTGTTAATTTGAATAATTGTGCTCTTTGCGACACTTGTTATCATTGAGTGCCTGTTTAATCCAATTTGTTTACCTGGTCATGCGGACTTTCTTGCATCGAATTGTAGGTTGCATAGTTGTACATGTTCATTGCTCTTATCACACTCCGAAACAGCAACTTGTTGTAGGACAAACCCGCCAAGTTAGGATACCTACAAGTGTGACTGAAAAATCAAAGGTTTACAATTGGATGGGAAAAAAACGCAAAAAGATTTTCCTAAAGGCCATAAGACAGTTTTGTAAACTTGGGATCCAGAGCAACACTGTGTTTCCTAAACGAGTTTTTCCGGCTATGGCTTATATAAGGGACAATGTGGTGTTTATACATGTGTTCCGTAATTGAGGCTTGTGAGCGGGTCTGAGCCCATAAGTACAAACCCTAAACCACAAACCTTATTTTTGTTAAACAAAGCCTGAAACTTGGTAAAAATGTGCCAAGTCTCACAACTATGGTTTCTCCTCTCTAAGTTCCCTAACGTCTTCTTCCCAGTCGTGTTTACCCACAATCCGCCAAATTCACTTTATTGTGAGCTGTAGTCATGTATGTGCTTTATAATACGGTGTAGCTGCGCGTTTAGCCTTTATCCATCGATTGGGCAGCCACGCTTTTGCGCTCTATAACATTTCAACGTTGCGCAGCTATTTCCGATTTGGTTTTTGTTTTAGTGCCATTGTGTCGCTACGTTTTCTTTCATCTAACGAAGTTAGCTCATGTCAATCAAGCGGCGAAAGTAATTGATCCGTATAACTTACCACGTCTGATTAAGCACTTTGGGGTGCAGCGGCATATAAGTTCCATGGAATGGATTCACAACGTATTTGTTAAGGATTGGATCAAAAATCTCATAGTCGCGAACCAAATATGGTAAACGCGTCCAACCAATCTCAGTCCAATCCCAGTAAGGCATTCCAAGCGTCTTGTTTATCAAGTATTTGTTCATCCCTGTTAAAAATAGTTAGTGGTTATTAAATATGGTTACTCCGCAACATTATACCTACAAAATAGTGTAATCTTTGACCCTATGTAGTCAAAAAGTAGGCTACTGTAAGACAACAATGTAACCTGTACGCCGCTTAGTGGTAAATGTTTAGGCACGCAAGTTTGCTAAATTCCGGTAGGTGACGCACTCAAATTTTTTAAATGTAGTTTGCGTAACTGACCCATATACAGACACAAAAAGCCTGATCGGGATTCGTCCCCGGGAGTGTCCTGGGTTCCAACTCCGTGAAAAAAAGGTTAGGGCTATTAGGGTTAGCTAAATCGTGTGTGCTGTGTTAGTAGCTCTACCAACACAGTATTTCCGAACTAGTTTCAGGCCATGAAGCACCAGTTTAATTACCGAAATCGTGCACTTGGGTCTTGTTAAGTAAAAATAAAGCAAGCAAGCATATTAGCTTGAAATATATTCCTTCAAAACAGAATTTTGAGGATTGATTACAAACGAGAGAGCTAACAATAAATGGCTAATAATTTGGACAAGCTTTTTTCGTGCTGAATGTTCAACAAAATATGAAACTATATCTAGTTTATCGCCAAATACAATTAACATGCTACGCACCATTTAAAAAGTCATCATGGACCATCAATGATCCATGGACACACCAGTTGAGAACCACTGGTTTAGTTTGAAAAATCATGGCCAACTTAGAGCATGAATTATTTGTATTTTACTTTTGTGTTCATTGGCCACTTATTCGTCGATTCTATTTGAATAAGTTTACAAATTAGTGAGAAGGGCAACAATTTTGAAGGTTATAGGGTCAAATCATTTTGTGTGTCAATTGCTTACCCATTTCGAGTTGGATAATAATTAAACGGTGCCAGGCCAGGAACATCGGATGAGCGTGCCAACTGCAGTGACCATTGCTGTGCCCCTCAATGTGTTTGTACCACGGACATTCGAAAGGCCAGCCATGCCACCTTACAATGTACTGAAAAACACGGATTTCTTTAAGTCGTGTTATTACAAAAGAATCAAGTTTAGAATTGTTTTTCGAATCAGGAAAGGCCAGTTTAAATGTTTATAGCAGTTGTTAGATTCCTATTTTACATAACTGAGCTTTTATAGCAGAGCTAGAAGCTTGTAATCTAAACCCATTTTTACCAAGAAGCCATCAGAGGAATTGTCTGCTTTAAACTTGGTGTAAGCTTGAATTAAATCGTGCATTTCTTCATCTGTCAGCTTTCGAACGTTTTTACGAATACGGAAAGCTGTAAAACCAAGAATTTTTACCTAAATGAAGGCTGATACAGTTGTATTATGATTATACCTGAAAGAAATATGTAAAATAAAAGGCTATTTAAATATGCAATTGTTTCGAAACCTTTTGTTTTAAAACCTACACAGCCTTTTTATGACATTGTCATTCTAAAGCAGTTCCACACTAGCAATGGACACAATTACAAACAAACGGAATTTTACTTCAAACCTCCTAAAACCAGCCCGAAATTCGGGGTCCCCAAACCCGGCCCAAACCCGAAGGTACAAGCCCGAAACCCAGTCCGAACCCGAACCAAATCTAGACCAGAAAAAACAAGTCTCCCCGTGTAGCAATCCGATAACAGTCTATACTAGTGATGCACCGAACCCGCCTAAAAAGGTTCGGGCCGAAACCAAATATCAGGCCGAACCTAAAAAACCCGTTTATAAGAATGTTTCCAACTGAACCTTGTGTCGTTGATGCGATTAAACTCAATTTTGACAAACCAAAATCACTTCACAATGCGGAAAGCTTTACTAGACTTGTAATATTTTGTAGACAATGTGGCTCATATTTTATAAACACAACAATTAGCTAATTTATGACGTTTCGTACTGGAGAAAATGATAGTTTAGGCATTAATTCCGTGCAATCAAAAAGTTCGGTTTCGGCCGAATTTTCAAAAAAAGTTCGGGCCGAAACCGAAACATCGAAAAACGTCGTATTCGGCCGAAATGTTTCGGCCAACCGAAACTTCGGGGCAGTCTATACGAATAGCGAATACTATTTCGAACACCAAGTGTAAAAATTGAACACATTTTACATTTTGTAACACTTGTGCAAGTTCTGTCTTGACTCCCGGCTCCTTTACATCTGCTCAATGCAGTGACATTGTTTGCTTTACAAATCCTTCCTCTCGTCTGCAATCCGCCCCATGCTGACTTAATACAAGTGCTCCAAGAAGACCAACTCCCCCAAGTGGCTAAAAAAGAGAAACGAATGGTTTTATTTCATATAAAGGGGAACAGCATTATCATAGGAAAACTTGCCAAATTAAGTACTAAATTTTTTATTAGTATGTTGTTTATAAGCTACATATTATTTATGAGATCATTTCACTTGCTCAAAGCGGATGTAGCCATCAAAGGTACATGTTTCTTGTTGTTAGATTTCTGTATTGTTTAACTTTTTTTGAAATAATATACTGCGTAACAAAAGTTTATTTCATGCAGCCTTTAAGTAGCTTCATAAGTCTTTACTTGGCTATTTTAAATTGAAGTTTAAAAACCCTGAAGTATACATTACGTTTCAACGTTGCGCAGCTATTTCTGGCTTAGTGATTGTTCAGTGCCACTGCCGTTGTGACGCTATATGTGCTTTTAAATAAACTCAAATCAAATCAACATACTTCAACTAAAACATTAAAATTCTCAATAATAAAACGGACTGAGAAGTACTCACCCTTTATGCAGGTTTTCCAATCAGTGCTCAATTTGTAACCAATCTTACATGTGCATTTGCAACAACCGCTGCCAGTGTCTATCAATTTCGCTTGATCACATTTTATGCTGCAAAGCACCTGACCTTTGCCACACTTTTTGTTTTTCACCACACGCAAGGTGGCGGTACGGAGCGCCTTGGTTGTTGCGTCACTCATCGGTATCATCGTCATATCTGGTTCGACGGGTCCAGCTTGATCAAACCTCATGTAGGGCATGATCTTTTCGTTCTGCATGATACCTAGACACATTGGTGGTTATTTCAATAATTTAATATATTTTTGTGAAGATTACAAAGGCCTAATTGAAGGCGTTATACCGAACCAGCCAGTCAACAAGCATCCACATGTGGCAAGGCGTAGGCTTCAATGGGTCTGGCGTACTGTGATTTATATATATATTGTGTATAAGTGTACGGTGATCGCTGGTCTGCATAGACCAGGGGTGCACAACCTTTTTGCTAAGACGGCCGCATCGCAGATTCTTATTTCACCAACGGCCGCCATTTACCTGCTTGTTTTTGTTTTTAATTTGTGAAAATAGGGCTTGTCCCACATACATAAACCATTTAATGGCGTTCAGAAAGCCCGGATAATTGAAAACTTGATCAACAGATTGAGCTAAACAGTCTGACGACCACTCTGAGCTATTTATGACGTCATAATCTATATTATGACGCAAGAGGTGACTGTTTATTTGCATTGTTTGCACACAATAGGCGTCTATAAAGTGTGATCCACAGGGTTACTAGGCTGGTAATATTCTTTACAGTCTTACCAAATCTATTTAATGCAGTTTGCAAGTCAAAATATTTAGCAAAAGAGGTTTTTACGTCACGGCCGCCAGTGCATATATTTTAATAAACATGTTCACGGCCGCACAAAATCGTCTATTCGGCCGCATGCGGCCGTACGGCCGCAGGTTGTGCACCCCTGGCATAGACGCATGCGGGCTGATCCCAGTTATAAATTGATGTCTATCTTAACTAATATTGGTCAATCTGGCGATCCTATGCTACGAAGCTGACATGTGCAGTATACGGGGCAGGCAACGGTGTTTGTGATTCAACTTTCGGCAGGTTTCTCCACTGAGCCTGCGTAGCTCAGTTGGTATAGAGCGCGAGTTCCGAAAAGACACCTGTCGTAATTCGAATCCCACCGCAGGCTAGATTTTTCTAGCCTACGCCACACGGCAATGCTTGCTGACCGGCTGATTTGATATAACGCCTTCAATGGGGCTGGCGTACAGTAATTTCCAATAACTTATCAACCGTTTAAAGGAATCTTTTAAACAGTTGACTTTTTAAATGATAGTTGCCTATTCTTAAAAACGTCTGGCACCCCATAAGCCCATGAATTTCACGTCATGCAAGTAAGCGTGGTGTAATCCATTTTTTTATGAGCAGAAACAACTAAATTCGCTTTAAAAGTGCGAATAACGATCGGTGGTTTGTGCAGACCAAATATCACTTCAACACAACGATTTTTAATCTGTGTGTCTCGTCTATGCCCTTCGAAAGCTTTTGTTTATTCCATGTTTTTATTTCCCTACTGGGATCAGCCCTCAAGCTTTCGTGCAGGGACTGCAGACCATCGATCACGGTACACTCATATGTAAACCACAATACGCCCGGGATGGGCTACAGTCGTATGTTCAAATCCCACCGCAGGGTAAGTTTTACTATCCTATATGCTTTTCCATTTGTGTTAATGCTTGGATAGCTTGATTTGGCGTAACGCCTACAATTGTAATTAGTTGTCCTGGTGTACAATGATTCATGTTTTGCTCGACAACCAACACCACAAAAAGTCTGTAGTTAGTTCTTTGCAATGACCTAAACAGTATGTTGATAGCGCCAGGGCCTTTTAAATTTATATTTACCCGGTTGTAAACCTCTAATTTGATGGTAGGCGTACTGCACTAATGATAACAATATTCATGTCATTTAACTGTTGTTTTAGATAGAGGCGTTTATCCGCTCGTTTAGTATCGTTAGTTAATTCAAGACTCTAATTATCAACAGGCTACACCAGGGGTGGGCAACCTGCGGCCCGTGGGCCACATGCGGCCGTTCGATTAAAGTTGTGCCGCCCGCAGAGTCACTTGAATTTCAAATGCAATGGCAATTGAGTCCAAATTATTATATTTTTTTGAGCAGATTGGTGCGCCCGGTGCTATTTTTCTGCGACCTAACAATAGGCTGCTAAAATTAAATGCGAATTTTACTTGTGGCAAGGCATTTTTGGTATGCAACGAAGTTAAATCACCTTGTTTTTTTTATAAAGGTGCGGCCCGTGATCTAATCATCGCAATAGGATTTGGCCCCACAGTGAAAAAGGTTGCCCACCCCTGGGCTACACTGTTGTTGTGAGATACTATAATTGCTATCTCTTTTGAGAAACATAGTGGGCTAGTTTTGAGTCAGAATTACTGCCTAAACAGCCACATTTGTCCGCACAAGTGATGCTAAAATTTACATACAGTGCGTTGATTAATTCTCTTTTACCGGATATGTGGCTGCTAAAGTTGACATGAAATAAAGGTTTAGTATGTCGGTGTATGTAAGTAACTGACGTACGCGTTTGAGTATTTATTTTGGCATATATATTGGGAAAAAGTACGTATAACAACACTATTAGTTTGTTACACAAGCGAATAACTGGTAGGCCCCTGGACTAATGTTAAGTAACCGTTATAAACATTAATTTTGTATTTATTCGTAGGTTAAACATACACAGATAACGGCAGTCATCGCCATGTTTGTTACTCCCCAATTTTTGACGCAAATTTTAACAAAAAAAATCGAAACAGTCGCTTACCATTTACCAGCTCTTCATCAGTTACTCTCAGCGTTGCCGTAGCAATCACGACGCGCACCAGCGCGCAGTACAGCGGCAACCAAAGCCCAAAATGCATTTCCTATGTTTTAAGCTACTAGAGAAATGTACAGCGAGTCGTTTAGAATATGGCGTGGGAATTAACATGGAAATCCTGTACACAACCGCCCCTGTATATGCTGTACAGCCTACGGTACTATGACGTGCCTTTACAATAAAAGTTCTTACTGCTGAAAGCTTATGAGTTGCACAGAAAGAGGGAAAAACGTACCCACGGTTGCAAAAACTCTGCTACACGAAGCTTTTATAATTTGAATTGGCTAATTGTACCCTTAGTGACAAAAAGCGACTGTTTAAACGTCTACATTAAAGATGCACTGCTTAGTGATTAAAAACCGTTGCCAAATTTCTTGTTAGTAAAGCGCTTCTGATCAAAATACGTGCATTTCTGGCTACTTACATTAACTTGACCAATCTGCCATACCTATTTTCGTTCATTCTTTTTGCATAAATAATAACTGCTACATGAACTTTGTAACACAAAACTGCAAGTAGGCGTATACAGCACAGCTAACACGGTTTCCACAGAGAAACATCGGATTTTGTTGTTGATATAAACGATAGCGGGAAGTCCGATACATAACATTGGCCTTTGTAACACAAATACACAATGTAAGTGCTTGTGCCAAAGCCCAGACTAAACATTACACGAGAAAATACAATAACAAGAAGCAGTATTATTTTACAACATTACTTCATTGCAGAAAGCATAAAACGCTCATTCATGCGAACTATGCCGTTTCAACTTTGACCTGCGACACTATTTCAATCACAACCACTGACTTGCAAACTACCTTGTGTTAAATGCACCTGTTCAAATAACATCGCCGGAAAAAAGGCAATGCATGTTTGTGCAATTATCTTGCATTTGAAAACTAAACTGATAAAGGTTTGCAAAACAAGATACGTTACACGGTTGTATATGCTTCTAAAATCAGTCAGATACGACAAAACCTACGTTTCCTTTTGTAACGGAATCTACGAGCCCACAACTTTATTTAGATGACACTGGAAATGGTGCCACATAAAGTTTACAGGTTGACTTCTAATATGCTCGATACATTTCGATCGTTCGGTTCTTGTTCTTATCTCTTTAGAGCAGTGGTTTTAAAATATTAAGATTGTCAGCCCCTAAAGACCCCTGTTTAAATTACCACATTTTTTGAAAAAAGCTTTTTCAATTATTACGTCATTAAAAGATGACGCCGTGGTGCCAAATGTAGTGTTTCCTACGTTGTAAAATCTTTTGAATTAAGCGTAGTAATGTCAATCTTTCTCGGTGCTTAGCTAAGGTTTGTCAACATTTCAAACAATTGGAGATAATTTCGGTCAATTTAATACCAAAGCCGTACGAGCCATTGTCAACTACCTTAGTGCAATCTTTGTTAAACCTACAGAAGTTGAAACAAGTTGATATGCTTCCATGTATTGGCGTAGGAAGTTAATTCTGCGGCGAATACCAACGATTGTAAAGGCAGAAAAAAAACATGTATCTGTATAATTGAAACCATTTTTTCACGCAAATACTGATATTAATATAAGCAAACACATTTCTAGAGGGGCACGGGCCGCTTTTTTGCTTTAGGCAACCATGACTCATTGATTTTGCAAAAAGCAGCAGTCACTAACAAGCGTTTACATCAGTGCTTCTCAAACTTTTTCAGAATTTTTTTTAAACGGTCCCTTTGCCATTGTTGCGAGGGCTCGCGGTCCTGAACGTGTATTTCAGAAAAACGAAAGCTGATTACAGGATTTTAGCTAGTTATGCAAAATTGCGCTTAATAATGATCCAAAGACAGCTTGTGACATCACAAACAAGACAAAAAAACATCACAATTGTGCGTGAACAATTGCATTTTTGTTAGTTATCATGCAATAAAGGCTATTGTTTAGCAATGGAGACAGACAATTCTCAATTCTACTTTGATTTAAACTTTTCCAGTGGCACAAACTGACGCCAAGTAAGCTTATAAAATTACTTTAACCCTTTCGCGCCCCCCCCCCCAAAAAAAAATTGCCTCACGGACCCCAAAAGGACCGCGGACCCCAGTTTGAGAACCGCTGGTTTACATTAATGCCAGACTTAGCAAAAACATTTAATCTCAGTTAATCCAGACCTGTTTAGACCAAAACATTTGTCCGGATGAGGCTAAGATCCGGATTATCCGATGTGAAATAGTTAAAAGCCATACCACACTACAAATCATTTGCACCTCAAGTTTTACCCGCACTAGGCAGAGATCCGGATTATCCGAATCCGGTTTAACCGAAAATTACTGCATTGTAAATTTTACACTTTTTTACTTGACAATTAGGGTAAAATTTGGGCGTTGTTATCTAATCAATGAAAAAAGACGGTTCAAATGCACCTTTGGAGGCACGTCTTGCTAACCAAGGGAAAATGCGCAACACCAAGGTGTAAAGCAGTGTTTCCCAACCTATGGGTCGCCTGAAAATTCTGTTGGGTCGCCTGTTTTTTTAACAAAAACATCTACTATTTGACTTTGTTTCGTAGTGTTATTATTTTATTTCCCAAGACTTTAAATTGTTGCCAAATAATAATTTTGCGACAACATGATGTGATAATGAGTAATTCTGTTTGTGGCGTCATAAAATATGTGTTAGATCACTGTTGAGCGTTGTCTGGCTGATAATGCTTTGAACCAGTTCTCAAGTTCGGGCTAAATGGAAATGTTTGGTCGATAAAACGATTATTATTTGTTTGATAATTTATTTTTTTTAAACTGGCGTAGTAATTTTTAAAAAACTTTCGTGCTTTAGAGACAAAAATACAACCAAAATAGTAAGAAGGTATGTCCATGGGTCGCGAGAGACCACAAAACAAAATTTTGGGAAGTATTTGGGTCGCGTCAAAAAAAGGTTGGGTACCACTGGTGTAAAGCACTACACTGCCTCCAAAGTATATTACATCGTTTGCTAAGAATAATTCGTTCTTCTACATTTGCACTAATCGGTAAAAAAGAATTAAATTCTAATACAAAGCGGTATTAAAAACACTGCCCCACACAACAAAAGACAACAAAACAGCGCAAAAAAATAGAACTATACCCAATAACTGTCTCCAAATCTGAATTTTTTGTCAAAATCTTTGAGTTTCACCGCAGAATTGCTGGTATTTAACCAAAGGAATCAATCATGAGATGTTTTTGCAAACGTTACCCGGAAATGCGGTTCTGTTATGCAAGCCTTGCAAAGTGGCTGCGCTTGGTTTGTAAGTTGAGTTCTTTGTCCTAAATGCCAATGGTGCAACCAACTATGACGTAACAACCAGGACCTTACATAACACAACAGCAGAACGAGGGTTAATATCAACGGGTGCAGCCAAAGGTAGAGGTATTTTTGCACGTTTTATATTTTCATCTAAGTTTTCGTCATCACAGAGCACGCATAGATAGACCCAAGTTGTGATGAAACTTTTAGGTAAAACGTTTATTGACTATACATAACATATACATAACAGGGAGAATTTAGGAAACATTTTGTGCTAACACTGGTTTCTAATTTGAAACATGGTATATAATTGTATACGTAACAGCGTAATATACAGTAGTTACATTGTATGTATCAGTGGTTCTCAAACTTTTTTATTGTCGGGGCCAAATGGTATTTTTTAAGTGTGTAGGGAGCCGCAAAAAAATGAAACCTTGAGAAAATCACTAAAGAAGATGACTTTGAAAGCTAAAATAGCAATGTTTGTTGGTTTTCTGAGGTCTGGTGCGAGCCGCAAAATAAGTAGTTGGGAGCCGCATGCGGCCCCTAACCGAGTTTGAGAACCACTGGTATATATCATCATACTGTAGTTTAACTTTCAGCTTTCTGTGCGCACAATAATCTCAAAAAAATTCAATAATTCTGTGCTGATGGCAAAAGTTCGATCAAAACGTTTAATATAACTACATCTTATACGGGTACTGTCCGCAGTTGCAAGTGGACTCAAAACCCTCCAAAACCAAAAAGTTAAAGCCAAAAAGACCTTTTCAAAATAAAGCTCACCAATTTCCCCGATATTCGGTTAACCAAGGTATATTTTTTTAAATTACAAATTAATAAGCCCGTGTTGTTTAAACGTTTGCCCAAACTCGAAAAGCCCGGCCAGAATCACACTTCTACACTCGTTGTATGCCGAAATTTTACCTCGGTAAAACCCACTTTTTTGCCTAATTATTCTTTTTCTCACTAATGTCGAGATCGGGCCGAATTCGTTTGCTATTTTTGCTTACAAGGCTGTTTTGACTTTTTTAGAAACTTTCCTTTGAAACTAGCATGGATCGACCTTTTCCCGGAAATAAACAGAAAAATGCAACAAGTTTACTTTATATTCGACCGTAAAGTAAAGGAAACACTGGCGGCTGTTATAGTCCATAGAAACTGTCAAGCAACGCGCAACGGCTAAATAGTTGTATTAGGGTTTTGCTAAACCCTTAAAATGTCTTTCTCCGACTGCGTATATTGTTCCATTTTTTACCACTTAGCTTTTAAGCTGGATGGACTTTAAAGTTTAATCGACCCAAAATTAGAACTATATATGCGTGTTTTAAATCCAGTTCCAATCGTAAATTGCAAACCACTCAGGAAACGGCTAAATCGAAGCATTACTTCACGCTATAGCATCAGGCTTAGCTATTGTATACTTTGTGGGAACTCTTTGTGGATAAAATAGAAATGTCAGTGCAATTCTGTAAACTAGGTACCAAATCCGCCAATGAATCAGACGTTATAGTGAACTGATGTAGAGAAAATTCGGGTAAAGATTCAGTCAACAAAGTTTTGAAACGTTCAGTTGGCCATCAAATGCCCAGGTAGTCTGCTGTATTGATTTTACATGCTCTTAATTAACACCGTAACCTTTTGCTTGAAACATCTCAAATTCGTAAAGTAGTAGAAGTCATTAATTATAATAGATAAAAACTCATCATTTAACCAACACTGGTTAAAAAGGCCAATATTGCCAACAACTAGCACAAGGATATTCAAGCATAAGCTCTTGTTTATGTAATTGTTTGCACATAATAGCCGGTTATATATGTTTTCAGCCCAATAAAATGCATACACACCAGTCTTTTAAAGCCATGACATTATGAATCATTCTTTGTTTGAATTGCTACACCAAACCGCTTTGAACCCCTGTGCGACTCTTAAAGTTCACGGAACCCCTGTACGGGTTGTACGGAACCCTAGGGTTCCGCGGAACCCCGGTTGAAGAGCTCTGATATAAGCAAACACCTTTCTAGAGGGGCACGGGCCGCACTATTCTAAACACCAGACTAAAGCTTCTGGTACGTTCTTAACCTTCGCCGAAAGCCGTAAACAAAAATTTTAAGCCTAAAACTTGCACCATTCTTAACAACTTCAGAATCAAGACAACTAATCAAAAATAGAATAAAGAAGCTTAATTTCAAAGTTTTGAATGCAACTGATGTCGTGTTTAGTAGTGGAAACTTTCATTAACGCATAATTGTAAGCTTTCCTATACACGCTTAATTAGCATATTACAAAATTCTACGCTTCATTTCCATTTTGTCAGCTTTTGTCAGTGTCTTATATCTTGTTTTCAATGACTGTGCTGAAGCTTGCGCAATGTATTCATGTTTTTCGATTGTTACATAAGGCGTCACGGTTAAGGTCAATGGCGCGTGTAACTGTTATATAACCTAGCCTTACAATCCCAAGCTTTTTTGCTTGAGGCAACCTTACATGATTCAATGATTTTGCAAAACGCAGCAGTCACTTACAGGCGTTTACATCAATGCCATATGTCGATTAGTTCAAGCTTTACCACATTACAAATCATATGTACCTCAAGATATGTCCTGAATGAGGCAAAGATCCGGATTAACCGAATCCGGTTTGAGCGAAATTTACCGTGTTGTTAATTTTACTCAAACATTCGGTCGTTGTTTAGCAGTTTAAATGCGCCTTTGGAGGCACGTCTTGCTAACCAAGGAAAAAGCTTATAGCGGCGCGGCACCCAAGTTGTAAAGGACTGCACTGCCTCCAAAGTATATTACATCATTTGCTAAGAATAATTGGTTCTTCTACATTTGCACTAATCTGTTGTATCTAATACAAAGCGGTATTAAAAACACTGCTTCGCACAACAAAAGACAACAAAACAGCACAACAAACTAAAATTATACCCCAAGAACTGTCTCCAAATCTGAATTTTTTGTCAAAATCTTTGAGTTTGACCGCAGAATTGAACTCTTTGTCCTAAATGCCAATGGTGCAACCAACTATGACGTAACAACCAGGTCCTTACACAACAGAACAAAGCACGTCTTCTTAATGAAAGGGTAAATATCAACGGGTGCAGCCAAGGGTAGAGGTATTTTTACACGTTTTCGTCATCACATGGCACGCATAGATAAACCCAAGTTGTGATGAAACTTTTAGGTAAAACGTTTATTGACTATACATAACATATACATAACAGGGAGAATTTAGGAAACATTTTTACTAACATTGGTTTCTAATTTGAAACATGGTATATAATTGTATACGTAACAGCCTAATATATAGTAGTTACATTCAAGGGCGTCCGCAGGTTTTCGGTTAGGGGGGGTCAAGGTGGGTTCACTCTTGGGGGTCCGGACCCCCCCTTTACAAAAAGTTGTACGTAAATTAAATAGGCCCAAATCGTTTAGTTTACCGCTACATGATATCAGGAAGTCGTTATCTCAAAGCCGCGAGGCTTTAATCTCTTGTATTAGCTTGTTATCTAACGCCAATTGTGACGTAACAAGGGTTGAATAAGGAGTTTTATGCGCTAACAATCGGAAAGTTACATTCCGGCTGGGACGCTGGTTGTTAACTGCACTAAATGCAACGTATCAACTTGTTTTGCATTTTAAAAATGTAAAATGACTAAAAAATGGATATGAACGTTTAATGTTGTATTGTTTCGACCCGCCAAACACGTAATAGTTTGTCACGAACATTAGATCGATGTTCATTGAATTTATGCCTTCTACAGTTTACCTACAGTTAGTTCTACAGAACTTTAGTGCATTCTTGACATTGTGCAACTTAACAGTAACATTATCGCTTTAGAAAGGCGTTCAGTCCTTGAGAATCTGTTCCCCGTGTTTTAAGCAACGATTTCGATTAACTGACGCTTATCGCTTATCTTGCAGCTGCAGTTTTGCTGAGTAAGCTAGATGGCAGCGGCGGAATCAGGAAACTACAAAGCTGTCGCGAAAATTATTTGTTATTTCTGTCAATTGGACGGATATAGAAACCGCCAAAGTTGAAAGTTGGATTAGGTTTCGGTCTTGTACTTTCGGGTTAAAGTGGTCGGGACAATTGAGTGGTAGTTTGACGTGTGAATTACGTATTTAGTCTCGTGCGGTCTAGCGTATTTGTGTGGAAAATTTTCCACATGTCTAATGACGTCATTAGGGAAATTCCCAAAATAAAATGTTGGACCCCCCTTTAAACATTTCTGGATACGCCCCTGGTTGTGATTATATCAACAGCAAATTTGAAAATTAGCGATAGTTCAAATAGCTTAGTTTCAATCTACCAAGGACTGGTAGAAGTGTGGCAAGCTGTAAATGCAGTTTACCAGTAGCCTATATATGTGGTGATTTGAGATTTGCAGTGAGCCTAAAAAGATTTGAGCAAGCGTATGATCATTTTTCATCCAACAATTTTCCAGGGGGGGTCAGCTGACCCCATTTGCCCCTATGTGCGGACGCCTTTGGTTACATTGTATATATCATCATACTTCAGTTTAAATTTCAGCTTTCTGTGCGCATAATAATCTCAAAAAATTCCAATAATTCAGTGCTGATGGCAAAAGTTCGATCAAAACGTTTAATATAACTACATCTTATACCGGTACTGTCCGCAGTTGCAAGTGGACTCAAAACCCTCCAAAACCAAAACGTTAAAGCCAAAAAGACCTGTTTAAAATAAAGCTCACCAATTTCCCCGAAATTCGGTTAACCAAGGTATATTTTTTTAAATTACAAATTAATAAGCCCGTGTTGTTTAAACGTTTGTCCAAACTCGAAAAGCCCGGCCAGAATCACACTTCTACACTCGTTGTATGCCGAAATTTTACCTCGGTAAACCCAACTTTTTTGCCTAATTATTATTTTTCTCACTAATGTCGAGATCGGGCCGAATTCGTTTGCTATTTTTGCTTACAAGGCTGTTTTGACTTTTTTTAGAAACTTTCCTTTGAAACCAGCATGGATCGACCTTTTCCCGGAAAAATACAACAATTTTTAACCTGTCAAACAACTCGCAACGGCTAAAAAGTTGTATTAGGGCTTTGCTAAACCCTTAAAATGTCTTTCTCCGACTGCGTATATTGTTCCATTTTTTACCACTTAGCTTTTAAGCTGGATGGACTTTAAAGTTTAATCGACCCAAAATTAGAACAGACGGCTATATGCGTGTTTTAAATCCAGTTCCAATCGTAAACGGATAAATCGAAGCATTACTTCACGCTATAGCATCAGGCTTAGCTATTGTATACTTTGTGGGAACTCTTTGTGGATAAAATAGAAATGTCAGTGCAATTCTGTAAACTAGGTACCAAATCCGCCAATGAATCAGACGTTATAGTGAACTGATGTAGAGAAAAATCGGGTAAAGATTCAGTCAACAAAGTTTTGAAACGTTCAGTTGGCCATCAAATGCCGAGGCAGTCTGCTGTATTGATTTTACATGCTCTTAATTAACACCGTAACCTTTTGCTTGAAACATCTCAAATTCGTAAAGTAGTAGAAGTCATTAATTATAATAGATAAAAACTCATCATTTAACCAACACTGGTTAAAAAGGTCAATATTGCCAACAACTAGCACAAGGATATTCAAGTATAAGCTCTTGTTTATGTAATTGTTTGCACATAATAGCCGGTTATATATGTTTTCAGCCCAATAAAATGCATACACACCAGTCTTTTAAAGCCATGACATTATGAATCATTCTTTGTTTGAATTGCTACACCAAACCGCTTTGAACCCCTGTGCGACTCTTAAAGTTCACGGAACCCCTGTACGGGTTGTACGGAACCCTAGGGTTCCGCGGAACCCCGGTTGAAGAGCACTGATATAACCAAACACCTTTCTAGAGGGGCACGGGCCGTACTATTCTAAACACCAGACTAAAGCTTCTGGTACGTTCTTAACCTTCGCCGAAAGCCGTAAACAAAAATTTTAAGCCTAAAACTTGCACCATTCTTAACAACTTCAGAATCAAGACAACTAATCAAAAATAGAATAAAGAAGCTTAATTTCAAAGTTTTGAATGCAACTGATGTCGTGTTTAGTAGTGGAAACTTTCATTAACGCATAATTGTAAGCTTTCCTATACACGCTTAATTAGCATATTACAAAATTCTACGCTTCATTTCCATTTTGTCAGCTTTTGTCAGTGTCTTATATCTTGTTTTCAATGACTGTGCTGAAGCTTGCGCAATGTTGTTCATGTTTTCGATTGTTACATAAGGCGTCACGGTTAAGGTCAATGGCGCGTGTAACTGTTATATAACCTAGCCTTACAATCCCAAGCTTTTTTGCTTGAGGCAACCTTACATGACTCAATGATTTTGCAAAACGCAGCAGTCACTTACAAGCGTTTACATCAATGCCATATGTCGATTAGTTCAAGCTTTACCACATTACAAATCATATGTACCTCAAGATATGTCCTGAATGAGGCAAAGATCCGGATTAACCGAATCCGGTTTGAGCGAAATTTACCGTGTTGTTAATTTTACTCAAACATTCGGTCGTTGTTTAGCAGTTTAAATGCGCCTTTGGAGGCACGTCTTGCTAACCAAGGAAAAAGCTTATAGCGGCGCGGCACCCAAGTTGTAAAGGACTGCACTGCCTCCAAAGTATATTACATCATTTGCTAAGAATAATTGGTTCTTCTACATTTGCACTAATCTGTTGTATCTAATACAAAGCGGTATTAAAAACACTGCTTCGCACAACAAAAGACAACAAAACAGCACAACAAACTAAAATTATACCCCAAGAACTGTCTCCAAATCTGAATTTTTTGTCAAAATCTTTGAGTTTGACCGCAGAATTGAGCTCTTTGTCCTAAATGCCAATGGTGCAACCAACTATGACGTAACAACCAGGTCCTTACACAACAGAACAAAGCATGTCTTCGTAATGAAAGGGTAAATATCAACGGGTGCAGCCAAGGGTAGAGGTATTTTTACACGTTTTCGTCATCACATGGCACGCATAGATAAACCCAAGTTGTGATGAAACTTTTAGGTAAAACGTTTATTGACTATACATAACACATACATAACAGGAAGAATTTAGGAAACATTTTTACTAACATTGGTTTCTAATTTGAAACATGGTATATAATTGTATACGTAACAGCCTAATATATAGTAGTTACATTTAAGGGCGTCCGCAGGTTTTCGGTTAGGGGGGGTCAAGGTGGGTTCACTCTTCGGGGTCCGGACCCCCCCTTTACAAAAAGTTGTACGTAAATTAAATAGGCCCAAATCGTTTAGTTTACCGCTACATGATATCAGGAAGTCGTTATCTCAAAGCCGCGAGGCTTTAATCTCTTGTATTAGCTTGTTATCTAACGCCAATTGTGACGTAACAAGGGTTGAATAAGGAGTTTTATGCGCTAACAATCGGAAAGTTACATTCCGGCTGGGACGCTGGTTGTTAACTGCACTAAATGCAACGTATCAACTTGTTTTGCATTTTAAAAATGTAAAATGACTAAAAAATGGATATGAACGTTTAATGTTGTATTGTTTCGACCCGCCAAACACGTAATAGTTTGTCACGAACATTAGATCGATGTTCATTGAATTTATGCCTTCTACAGTTTACCTACAGTTAGTTCTACAGAACTTTAGTGCATTCTTGACATTGTGCAACTTAACAGTAACATTATCGCTTTAGAAAGGCGTTCAGTCCTTGAGAATCTGTTCCCCGTGTTTTAAGCAACGATTTCGATTAACTGACGCTTATCGCTTATCTTGCAGCTGCAGTTTTGCTGAGTAAGCTAGATGGCAGCGGCGGAATCAGGAAACTACAAAGCTGTCGCGAAAATTATTTGTTATTTCTGTCAATTGGACGGATATAGAAACCGCCAAAGTTGAAAGTTGGATTAGGTTTCGGTCTTGTACCTTCGGGTTAAAGTGGTCGGGACAATTGAGTGGTAGTTTGACGTGTGAATTACGTATTTAGTCTCGTGCGGTCTAGCGTATTTGTGTGGAAAATTTTCCACATGTCTAATGACGTCATTAGGGAAATTCCCAAAATAAAATGTTGGACCCCCCTTTAAAAATTTCTGGATACGCCCCTGGTTGTGATTATATCAACAGCAAATTTGAAAATTAGCGATTGTTCAAATAGCTAAGTTTCAATCTACCAAGGACTGGTAGAAGTGTGGCAAGCTGTAAATGCAGTTTACCAGTAGCCTATATATGTGGTGATTTGAGATTTGCAGTGAGCCTAAAAAGATTTGAGCAAGCGTATGATCATTTTTCATCCAACAATTTTCCAGGGGGGGTCAGCTGACCCCATTTGCCCCTATGTGCGGACGCCCTTGGTTACATTGTATATATCATCATACTTCAGTTTAAATTTCAGCTTTCTGTGCGCACAATAATCTCAAAAAATTCCAATAATTCAGTGCTGATGGCAAAAGTTCGATCAAAACGTTTAATATAACTACATCTTATACGGGTACTGTCCGCAGTTGCAAGTGGACTCAAAACCCTCCAAAACCAAAACGTTAAGGCCAAAAAGACCTTTTTAAAATAAAGCTCACCAATTTCCCCGAAATTCGGTTAACCAAGGTATATATTTTTAAATTACAAATTAATAAGCCCGTGTTGTTTAAACGTTTGTCCAAACTCGAAAAGCCCGGCCAGAATCACACTTCTACACTCGTTGTATGCCGAAATTTTACCTCGGTAAACCCACTTTTTTGCCTAATTATTATTTTTCTCACTAATGTCGAGATCGGGCCGAATTCGTTTGCTATTTTTGCTTACAAGGCTGTTTTGACTTTTTTAGAAACTTTCCTTTGAAACTAGCATGGATCGACCTTTTCCCGGAAAAATACAACAATTTTTAACCTGTCAAACAACTCGCAACGGCTAAAAAGTTGTATTAGGGCTTTGCTAAACCCTTAAAATGTCTTTCTCCGACTGCGTATATTGTTCCATTTTTTTATCACTTAGCTTTTAAGCACTGGACTTAAAGTTTAAACGACCCAAAATTAGAACAGACAGCTATATGCGTGTTTTAATTCCAGTTCCAATCGTAAATTGCAAACCACTCAGGAAACGGCTAAATCGAAGCATTACTTCACGCTATAGCATCAGGCTTAGCTATTGTATACTTTGTGGGAACTCTTTGTGGATAAAATAGAAATGTCAGTGCAATTCTGTAAACTAGGTACCAAATCCGCCAATGAATCAGAAGTTATAGTGAACTGATGTAGAGAAAAATCGGGTAAAGATTCAGTCAACAAAGTTTTGAAACGTTCAGTTGGCCATCAAATGCCCAGGTAGTCTGCTGTATTGATTTTACATGCTCTTAATTAACACCGTAACCTTTTGCTTGAAACATCTCAAATTCGTAAAGTAGTAGAAGTCATTAATTATAATAGATAAAAACTCATCATTTAACCAACACTGGTTAAAAGGCCAATATTGCCAACAACTAGCACAAGGATATTCAAGTATAAGCTCTTGTTTATGCAATTGTTTGCACATAATAGCCGGTTATATATGTTTTCAGCCCAATAAAATGCATACACACCAGTCTTTCAAAGCCAAATTTTAGCCCAAGAGATTTTTGTTCAATTCACGGCCGCATAAATTAGTCTTTGCGGCCGCAGGTTTGCATACCCGCACTAATGTATTTAGTCTTTTTCTGAATCACTGAAGCAAATTTGTAAGTTTAACCTCAAATTTCGCAACAATTCCTTGAAATCTTAACCACATGCAACTGATAATTCTTTAATACAACAGCTTAAGCACTGCCATTTACGTCTGTAGACAGACTGTTGCGCTTAAACAAAAGAATTCCAAAACGGAAAATACAATTGACAGCAGTGCATATGGCAATTTCTTTCCATATCCGCGACTCAATGAGTACTTAGAATTCATCCGTCACATCACGTCTACTTTGCACACGATAAACAAAAACTGCCATCATTCATGTCTACTCATATCGACAGAGTCGTAGCATTTTGATACGGCTTTGTTTAAGTCGATTGTTATTGGCAAACCGTAAAGTTCTTGATTAAAAAATGAATACTGAAGTGTATTCATTTCTTGACCATACGGGAGTTCCATTTTGTCATGCAATGTGGAAAAAACTAATTTTGAAACTTTAGGGAAGAAATTTACTTTTAATTTACTTTAATTTTTACAAGTGGTTTGTAAACAGACACTTAGGCTCTGGGATTACGACCAACGAAATTGATAAAAGATCCAATTTTCAATAATCTTTGTATAGTTAAGCATCTAGTATGTAGTATATTAGGGAGGAATGAAAATGCTTTGAATTGTTACGTGAGGAATTCGTCGAAAAAAGTTGGGAACCACTGATCTATAACATTTTTTTGCCGGTCGTTGGTCATAGGCGTGGGGCAATGTCTTGATTGTAGGTTCAATGTAACACCAGTTGATGTCGCTATTGTCCACAGTCTCCGTTTATTCGACCTTTCCTTAAGTAAGCAAGGTGTGAATGAGTATAAAATGAAACGATCTGGGTCAGCCAAATGTCGAACATTGTTTTGATAATATAACTTGTACAGTTATTATGATTGCTCGTATGTATGACATAACAATAAATGTCTCGCGAAATAGCTGTGTTGACAATTTTTACGTTGTTAGTTGTCACCTTTTTATTCAGAAATTTGTCAGTTGTACAAAAAGCTGTTTGGTAATTATTCATTCAACATAATTTAGATTTGTTATTTTACCGATCACACCGTAGCACACGTTTTTGCAGTTTTCATCCATTTGCATAAGGACAGATCACCAAAACGGAAAATGCTCGATAACTAATGCAGAGTACTAGCTTGACTCGACTCATCACCAAAGTAAACAGTAAGAATCCAAACTCCAAATGCAACTGATTTACAAAACAGAAGATCGCACACAAACGTATCACATAGAGGAACGGTGTTAGAACTTTTTACGCCCAAATGCATTTCTTTTGCCGCGCGAGCTTTAGACTCGCCGCAGCCAGGCCGGTTCCATCCGTGAACAAGAGGGGTCTTTGTGACGTCACAATGGACTATCACGTCACGTCACCACGAATAAGATGCTTTCGTCAGCGAAAAGAAACTGCTCACATCACGTGATCTTGGTTTGACCTTTTGCTAAAATAAATGACGTCACAATCAAAATAAATACGTCACAGACTTAAAAAAACAGGTTTGATTTATTAATGTAATTTTTTTCACCACATTCAGTTTGCATACTTTCCGTTAAGTGGCAGTAGACTGTCGGTGTTTTTTGGTATTGTTCCGTTGTTACGATTTCGATTATTGTAATCAACATGTTGGCGCTTTTTTCTTTCACCTGAAAAACAATCTGATATCTTAGCAGAAGGACAAACGGTTTGCCAGAAACGAATGCATCGCAATCAAGGTTCAAACCCAATAACCGCCATAAATGGCCACATCATTCCTTTTTACTGTTTGACCAGCATACGTTGTATCCAGTGGTTGGATTTAGCCGGTTCGCACCGGTTTTATAATAGAACCGTCTCACGAAATTTTATAAGATGAGCGAACCGGTAAGCATTACTGGTTACTGTATGTGACTTTTTGTAACAGAACCGGCTGAAAAATATGACTTTTGTGATAGAACCGGCTGACAAAAAATTTGAATCCCACCACTGGTTGTATCTTTAGTAAAAGCATAGTTGATAAGAATAGAAATTAAGAAGACAAACTATATCAGCTATATTTCTTCCATAAAATCAGCATTTTTATGGCCACCAGGTAGCGCCCCATATCTTTCATGTCTACCTTTTCCGAAGGATTTGATTTTTAACACTAATTGTACTCACCTGTCATAACAATATTAAAACGTTGATTGACGCGAGATCCACAAATTCGAAGAAATTCTGTCCGAAATCTGCAAAAAAGTTAGCGAAGTTCAATGTTTGTAATGTAAAATTCCTGTTTGTTGACCCTTTTCGTAAAAATACTATTTTCAGATTTTACTAATATCAATGCTGGGGCTTGTTTGACTCAAAAAAGCCTTTAAGTTTAAGTGGTTGAACATACAAGTACTTGGTCATGAATACCACTTTTTTAAACTGGCATCTCTGAAGAAAATCGTATACTAAACAATAGGAGCTATTACTCTCATCAATTAAGTTTATAGAGCTCTTCTTCACAAGAGCTTAAAATACATTAGCCAGAAAAGCTCTATAAACTTGATATTATGCCTGGCAGCAATAGCTTATCTATTGCTCTTATGTAGCATATGACTGCAAATTTGACAACCATGTTTCCAGCTAAAATTCCAATATATAATTCACCTTTTGTTGGCCCAGCAGTATATGAAGGGATTGTACATTGCACTGCTCATTGCAAGCCAGAACACCGCCAAGTAAACTTGCTGGATCTTTGTCCACTCGTATATTTTAGGTTCAATAAATCCAGACAGAAAGTACATATGATATGGAAACCAGCACAAAGCGAATACAACCACAACCAACATCATCATACGAACAGCCTGAAATGAAACAAAAACATTATATTTTCTGGAATGCACCATGTAGAATCGTATCGTATTCTAGAATATCACAAAACGTTACATTTCAAATCGTTTATCATTTTCTTATGCAGTAAACCTCGGATTATGCGGACCCGTTTAGACCAAAAATTTTTCCATAAAGGGAAAAATCCGGATCAACCGGTGTCGAATAGTTTAAACCTTACCAAAATTTAAATGATTTGTACTTGTCCGAATTACACGAAGATCCGGATCCGGTGTACCCGAAGTTTACTGTATACATAACATAATACAGTTCAAGTTTTCCAGGTATTTCGCATAACCTGACATATATGTTTAAGTGGTTCCTAACCCCTTTTCAGTAAAGTAACAGGGTTCTTTATGTAATTTCTTTAATAAGTCCGTTAACACCCAAATGAAAGTTACTACCTATTTTTGCCTAAGTGTTAGTCCTATCTACGTGAAAAAAAATCTTTGAATTTAAAAAAATGACGTATTTTCTTCAATCAACTACAATTAGCAATAAAGATATGCATCAACATGATAATTGGTTTGCCCCCTATGCGTAAACGATCTTTGGTGTAATAATGACGCAAATATGTGAAATCATCAATGCTGTTAACGTCTCAATCCTGTTTTGTGACGTTTGCGCGACAAAATCAATAGTTATAAGGTCCAGTTGGTGAAGTGCTAGTCCCGGAAGGGCCCTTGTCGTAGGTTCTAATCCTACCGCAGGCTACTTTTACTAGTCTACAACTTCCATAAACAAATGCTTTGGAGACCATCTTGATTCAGTATGACGTCTGTAATGGGCCTGACGTACATGATTTAGTTGCAAGGAGTTGGCCTGATGTGTATAACCGAAAATATTAGCAGAAATAGAAATTGGTTTAACAAAAGCATCAAATTAGTCGAAAACTGAATCAAATTAAATTGGTGCAAAGTTAGTTGGAAGTTGCGTTATTTTTTGTCTTGTTATGCGTCAGGCAATATATGTTACAATAAGCCCCGAAAAATCTAAATTCAGACTGTTTGCAGTACACTGTAAGTGGAATGAATTAGTCTAACTGATACTCAGCACCGTATTTGCCTTTTTAAAATTGCGATAATGCTAAACCAAAACCACGTTTTGATTCTACTTTACACATTGAATTTAACGGTCAATAACAATTAAACGTGAAGGCAATTATCGCTTTCGGGGAGTTAAACCCTTGTGGGGTAGCGGGTGCTTTCTTGATTTTCCAGAAAGCAGCAAAACGGCCCTTGTTCTCCCGTGGCGCCTCATTACTTATTAATGTGGTGCGCGGCGTCGATAAATGCGCCACCGAGCCATGTATCGCAGATATCGGTATTGATCTTTACCACACTGACCTCACGACACCGGAATGTATGTTGCAAGCATGAGCGAACATTTTTAAGTGTGTCCCTTTCGTGTGTGCGTCTGATTTGATTTTTATCTTCGGTGGCGGGCAACGCCTGAATGCGTTATGTTCACAATGAGTCCGCCGTCGAGCTGCCTGTTTTATTGTTAGTCCGTTAAGACTTTGTCATTATTATTTTTAGTTTCTGGTGATAAAACGGGCTTTTCGAAAACGATTCGAGTTCGGGCAGGCCTTATACTTTCAAATTCGGGCTCGAATTCCGCTTACAACTCTGCACCCAGGACCGCGTGGAAAATCTACGCCGTGCACAAATCGGTGTGTAGTCACAGCGTGCACGTCTGATGTAGTTCACAGTGGCCCTAAATGTACTCAAGGAGTGTATGTGTATACCCGGACACATGAAAATATATGCTATGCAGCATGAACTGGTGTCTGGACACAACGTACACATATAATTTTGTTTTGGTCATCAATGTATTTAGGTAGCTAGTTGTATGTCCAGACACATTAAGTTCTGTAGAAAATTGTGCTTCTTACTCAAATGACTGACCTCTTCGAGTCAGAACACGTGATCAAAGCGACCAATCAGATCGCGAGTAGTCAGACAACGCGCTATAATTCAGCGGAAACGATCATTCCACAGAAGACTCACATTGTCGACTATCATAGCGGCATAATTAATTCCCTTGAATAATTAATAGGCGTAGATGGATTGCAAATGTTTTCGAAATCGATTGTCTGATATTCCGATACCCCTTGTTACGTAAGAATGCACGAATTAAACCGGAATCTCATATGCGAGCTGCTAGATGACTTTCTACCGTAAATTAGGCCTAAAGAAAAAGCACGAACCAATATTTTTCCGCAAAAAAATCAATCCTACTTCTAATATATATCAAATCTATTATTCACCGTTTCTTATGACGTGTTTTATTACGTAATAATGACGTTAATGAGCCACCATTGCTGTGTACAAAATTCAAAATTGGTAAGAGTCAAATATTATATGTCCAGGTTAGAAGACACTTTTCCTTGACGTATAATTCTATTTTTTTAGAGGGGCTTTTAGATTGGGTTATGCGTAAACCCACGGAAATACGCATACGATTGTAAGACTGTGGGCGTTTTTGCCATGTGTCGCCGCCATTTTTGCTTGAGTTATTCCTGAAGATGACAATAGCGCTTTTCGAAACGTATTAAAGTAACGTGTATTGTTCTTTCTTGGATTAAATGCCATGAAATATTAAAAGAAGGTAAAAAATACAAAGTAAAAACCAAACTAGTAATTCGTATATTAGTGTGATATTTGTGTGTCAATTAACCTGTGCCATGCCTTACAGCAGTGGTTCTCAAACTTTTTTGACCGCGACCCAAATCTGAGCTTTATGAACATCTTGCGACCCAAGCCTCAAACAACAAAAAAATATTTTTTTTATTATTTTTTTTATTTTTTTTTTTTGTATGAATAGTTATCATCCTTAAACGCTAACTGTTACTTTCCAAGTTCAGTTTCGTATGACTAACCTCTTATCATTCCCCGTGCTAACGTGTTACAATCGCCGTGTGCGTAATAGAAAATTGGAAGGGTATTGTCTGTATGTTATAATGATTGGTTCATTTTGCTGTATAGCGTTGTCGAGTGAGGCTGTATTTGGCTACGGTGCTATCAAAACTCTCAGAAAACCACTTACTTATTCTGCAATACTCCAAGGTTACTAAGATAAAGCCACATAAAATGCCTATGATACAATAATTCAGTCATGACTGAGAATTGAAAATATTTGAAAATTGAAATGAAAAAAGTTCGTTTGGGCAGAATTGAATCACCACAGCGCGACCCATTTTGTGACCCTTGCGCGCCTAATTTTGTGACCCTGCGATCCAAACATGGGTCGCGACCCATACTTTGAGAATCACTGCCTTGCAGGAATGCTTGGGAGACCGGCGTGATTCGGTATTACGTATTCAACAGGTCTGGCGCACTATAAAAGAATATGTCGTGATCGCTGGTCTGCATGAAAGCTTCAGGGCTGATCCCAGTACGTGTGTATGTTCAACTTAACTAGACTAGTATAAGAATTACTTGTAAAGAGGACAGACAACTTTTTTAGTTTCTTTTGGAGACAATTAAAGAAACATTAAGGTTCTTTCGAAACTAATTCGTTTGTAATCTCGAATCTTTTTTTGGATGTTTTTACGAACCTTTCTGTTGCCTTGCGTTCTCTTCATTTGTGATTCGTTGCTATGGCCGATCTGGTTGCCATTGTTACCGCACAATCGCAGTCCCATGGCAACGTAGCTGACAGCGAGAATAATAAGAGGCAACCAGTAACTCATGATCATGAAACAAATCTGGTATCTGTAACAAAAAAAAAGTTAATTGTTAATTAAGCAAATCAAATAGGTCAGTAAAAAACGGACTTGATTCAGACCTGATTTAACACTATGTTTCACTTGTGCCGTACTTTTTCCAACTTTTGGGTCTAAATTTGGCCTTCTTTTACATACTTTTTAATAAATCCGCAAAAGTTTGTACCCAGCAGGCGAATAGGTCCGAGATGTAACGATTTCGAAATGTTAACTCTTAAAACGACCTAAACAAATTATTGGAATGCTTTTTTTTCGATGGTTGCAATGCAGTGAAAAACCAATACTTTGTTAGATAATTTTGAGAGTAATAAAAAAGAGTTTGCTGCATTTTCATTTTGTTCATCTTTAAAAGCTTCAGCATTAGGTTTAAGTGATGAGTCACGTTGACAAATTGCTGACTCACATTAATCTCATTTGACCGAGATCCCCGTCAGGAAAGTTGACGTAACAAACGCTCCGAACTCCTTCCTTGAGCTCAGTGTCGATGACGGAGGCGAAGTACCCTTGCGGAAATGCTATGGCAAGTGACAACATCCAAATTCCTCCGATGATAAGACGAGCTGAAAAAGAAATTAAGTTAGAGATTTAGGTAAACGCTCGTAGCTGCGGCGTGTTTATTCTACTCGGCTTGATATCGCGCATTTATTTACGGCATTGGTGATTGTTCTAGCGCAACTGTGCTGCGTTTGCTTTAGAAGCAAAATAAACTTAAGTCAATTTTGGCCTATTGAAAGCTTTGTACCGAATGAGATTGGAACTTGTCTAAAATTCAAATCACAAGCAACGTTGCCTGCCTCGTATGCTGCACATGTCAGCTTCGTAGCAGAAGATCGTGTGTAGCTCGGTTGGTAGAGCGGCGAGTCCCGAAAAGACTCCTATCGTGGATTTAATTCCCACCGCATGCTGGATTTTTTAGTCTACGTATTGCCACATAAGAATGGTTGGTGATTGACTTGATTAGGTATGACGCCTTCAATTGGCCTGGCGTAATATGATTTGCATTTGAGTATGTCGTGATCGCTGGTCTGCATAAACGCTTAAGGGCTGATCCCTGTTATGAATGTATGTTCATCGTAGCTCACTCAACTCTAGGTTAGGATATTGAATCGAAACCATTCTTAAAAATTTGAAACAGTCAAACCACAAGCAGGAATAAGCTAGTTTCAAAAACAATTTTTCCAAACAAATTTTAAGTTCCGACTTATGTATTTTTAATACGGTTGGTATGCACGAAACAATAACTGTGACGATAAAGTACACACAGATAATTTTAAATGTATAATACGTTGTAATAAATCGTAGTAACTTATATGATTAAGTTTCAAGCTGTACCTAAAAAAAGTTCAGTGCATCTTAAAATCAGATTTTAGTCCAAATTTGATTGAAATCGCTATTGCTTATAATATACATATTAAAGGGGGGAAAGTTAAAAAACGGGATGAAATGTGAAGCAGGTTTAAGCGTTATCGACCGTTCAGTAATGGTTCAACATATCCGGCGATTGCAAATCGATTATTCTAAAATGCGAGAACGAAACGCAATTATTCCCTGCTAATCCTGTTAAGCAGATGATATTAGCGAAGCTCGAAGCCGGTATCTTGCCAAACTTGTCAACAAGAAATCGCGGTGAAATAGAAAGACAGAGACAAGATACAAAAGAAATCGAAGTTTTACGTTTGTAATTGGCCAAGGCGAGCATCTGGAAACTCTCAAACTTATTGATTGTAATTAGGAACTAATTTGGATTTGCACTTTGGAGGGCAATTGCTTTTGAAAAGTTTTTTAACTTGGTTTATGCAAATCCCCCCTTTTAAATTTGGCTTTCTTTCAAACAAAATGTTGTCGATACGACTAGATTGGCTAAAAATATGGACTCAATATTTTACTCAAACTTAATTGGTAAAGTACTCGACTTAATAGAAGACTCAAGCAACTATTTTTGACTCACAAAAATTAAGCAAAAACTACCCAAAAAAGTAATTCTAATAAAGCTATTAAAAATCTTAAAAACAGTAAAAGAGATAAACAAAAAGTATGATTTACCTGTCTTTCTTGACGTTCTCTGTCGCATTGGATACATTACAACCACGAAGCGGTCGAGACTGATAACAGTAATGGAAGAGATACTAGCATACACAGCGGCGACAGGTACAAAGTTGATGAAATGGCAAAAAGCTTTACCGAAATGCCAGTTCCCGTTGATGGCGAAAGTAAAGTTGAACACAGTGTTGAAAACGATAACGTTACTGTCCTAAAAATGTTGAAATGTTTGTTGTTTGTTTAAACAAATGCATATTGTAGGTGGACACATAGGTGTGGGCAGTGGTGGGATTCAGCCGGTTCGCACCGGTTCTATAGAACCGTCTCACGAAGTTTTATGACGTCACCAAACCGGTTAACATAAACACTTACTGTCAATAGACTTTTTGTAACAGAACCAACTGAAAAATATGACTTTTGTGATAGAACCGGCTGACAAAAAATTTGAATCTCACCACTGGGTGTGGGGTATATATATATATATATATATTGTGGGTTCAAAAAATCATTATTTCCGAATCTTGGATTCATTTTGATACCAGTGTACTAACAGATGGGAATTGTTTAATAAAATCAGACTAAACTGAGTATTATGGCAGCTTTTTTAAAATGTTAATAAACATGCCTTTCGACATACACTTTCCCTGGGGTCGTTGTGATTTCATTTTTTTACATTAAATTCAATTTCTTACATTTATATTACTTATATTTTCTGATGACCAGAAAGCAGAAAATGACTTACCGCAAAAGCTGTACTTGCGAGAAAATAGTTGGTGACAGTCCGCATTTTTTTCACGGAGAAAACAATCCAGCAAATTCCAAGATTTCCCGCCAGCGCCACCATCACCATTACACCGTAAATCAATGACCAGGCCACTACAGCTATAGCACTCTGAAATTTACATCTGTTACTAGATTTGTGTAATTACAGCAGGTTTCAAAATGTTTTTTGTGCATTTAAGCATTGCCTTTGACCAAATTTTTACACATAAAAGTGTTCTATGCAACGCTATTGCGCTAAAAATCGCGCGGCAGGCATAAAAACTAAAGTACAGTCCAGCATTTCACTTCGTTAAATTTTTTGGGGACATAATATTATGTTTTTTTCGCTCAGTTAAGCAAGCGTGGAGAATAGGGAGGCGCCCGAACAACAATCAAGCAAAGCTGAAGGTAATTACGATTAAAGTTTTTTTTAAAGAGTTTCGATTTAAACCAGTTTAATACAAGGTAATGGTAGAACGAAAGGTAACGACGTTTGACAACACAGTGTAACTTTAAGGGACGATATCAAAAGACAGTTAAATTGCATTTTACCAGACTTATTTTAATATATATTCAGTATAATGTACTTGCGAACACCGTCCGACAATATACATTTTCAATAAGTATGAAAGATAATGTTATAACTAAAGTATGTCTAAGAACAACTGCAACTTAAATAAACGTTGTAGCTGCAGCGCATTTCAACCTTGATTTATCGCAAGGCTACGCAGCTTTTTTCGACTTGGTGTTTATTGCAACTTGCAAGGCAATACTTCCAGCAAGCAAAAATGGTTTTAACTTAATTTAAGTACACTTTACCTGTTCGTAGGGGTTTGCTTCGTTGCCATTTACCATAGGCGTAGTTTCAAATTGATACCCAGATGTGCCATTGACAGTTGGCAACTGCAAAAGAACCGGAAAACATTTGTTTACCATTTATTTATACTTTTGAAAAAATTAAACAATAATTTTGTTGTCGTACCTCCGTTACGTTTCGCATGATTGACTTGTCTTTGTTGCTTTCTGCAAACCAACGTTAATCAGTGAATGGAATTGTTTCCAATACAAGGCAATCTTGCCAATTAGACTCGATTTTTATTTTAACAAGACAGTCGATGCAATAACACCTCGCCACCGTGGAAATCAATACAAAGGATCAGATGTTATGAAATGTACAGGGCGATTTGCAACGCATGATAATAAAGTCGGGATTTTTCACACCAAAAGGTAAGGTAAAGTTTATGAGTTGCACATGCTAGAAAAAAACAAATATATAGGCGTACACAAAATGCTATACGTATACACTTTAAATGCCACTGTAATATACATTTAAATATATTTCCATGTAAAGGTTTTAACATTTGCTGTTGCTTGTTTATCAGTGCAAAATAAGAACTTGCTAGAAAAGCTTTGTAAATTCAAGCAAAGACTATCGAGCGGCTATTACGTCACAATCATGACAAGTTTTGGAATGCTTGGCCATGTGTAAGTAAGTTCCAAGCCATGATACGGTTACATGTTAAATACACATACTTTTTGTGCAGCGAGGCCACATTATATAGGCCTAGTCAAGCGGGCAGGACTTTCCCTGTTCTAAACTCAGCCAAACAACATATTTTAAATCAAGCTATTCATCCGCATAAAGTCACTGCGCTATATCCGTTATATCGGTTTTGAAACGATTTTCACGGGTTAAGAAATAATCCTTTTTTGATCCAAACGCCAAAGCGCTGTCGATAATATGCTTACGGGTGGGAAAGCTTTTGTGCTAAGCTTTGAAAAAAAAAGATATTTCTTCATGAACCAGTGTGGCGTTAAAGGTTGCTAAAACTGATACTTATTGAGTGATGTTGATTTTCGAGATTTGAGAAACATATAACAAAACTAAATAAGGTTCTTGCATCGTTGTTCACACCTAAATTTCGTATTCGTCAGCACTAAAACATGCCACCAGTTGCTGGCACCAACTAGTTTTTAACAGTGCACTTTAAAATCTCGCAGCGCACAATTTAAAGTCTTTGGATAAAACCCTTAAAGCCCAATTTAAATTTGTGCGTAAATTTGTACCTTCGAAAGACCACACTTTTAAAATCATTACTTAAAAAAGGCTTTAACCTTGAGTGGACTAAATTTTTTCTCTGAGAATGAGTGATACGCATGAAAGCCTACATGACATATGGCGACCGGATGGCCATAGTCACATGCAATGCATGTCACAATTTAAATAGATTATTATAGGTTCAAGGTCAAACTGCAATGCTATGACCTCTGTGGTAATCTGACATGTTGGCACGCTACCAAGTACTCAGGGTTTACACAGCTTCCAAATTACAATTTATCATATACCTTGGAAGCTATAGTTCATCGACCTTGATGACGTCATTATGTTGTTCATGGTTAAATCGTTCCAAGTGGGATAGCTTGTTGGTTTCAGGACTCCAAGGTCGGCCTTAGCTTTCCACAGGAAATCGGTTGTGTTGAGTTGTGAATTTGGGGTGGTTGCAGATGCTATGGGCTGTATTGTGAATATATTTAATCCTAATAGATATAGCACGGCAGTACATACGCAGCCATATCTATTACGCGTCTGCATTTTTGTTCCTTGATAGCTCTCAGTCTGTATGGATAAAAATACTGGCATATAACTATAACCCGTGAAATGTGTTAAAAGATGCGTTATGGTTAATGTGCTACTCTATTTTAATTCAACTTTGTAAATCTAAGGACAAATTGTCAATAAAAAACAATGTAATTAAACGTAATAGGGAAATAGGCCATGGTTTGGTAAACTGTATATCTGTGCAAAAAAACTTTAAACAACAATTTTATCTGAAATTATATTTAAAGTAGTCAAGCTGTGATTAAACGCTATTGGTAAAAATGCATAGTATCAACTAGGACATACAAATACGCATTCTCCGTTGTTGCTTTCACCTACACTTGACTTTTCTGTAATAAACAGTGACTTCGTATACAAAATAGAACCCTTTTCAACAAAACATAAAATATGAAATGGCCAAGCAGAAACACCGGTTTAAATATACCTAATCTGGAATACCTACTTTTCTGTAAAAAAGAAAACTACTTTTTAGTAAATAAAGAAACGCCCATTACATTTGATTGATAACGGTTTGAAATAACAAAAATAACATCCATACCCAAAACATCTGCCAATAGCAAGCATTTATTTTATAATTTTATTCGTTGGCCGATGTAAATTGCTGTTTTAGAGTATTTTTAGAACACAATTTTATAATTTTAATCGTAGGCAGATGTAAATTGCTATTTTGGAGTATTTTTAGAACGTAAAGCCAGGTGCAAAATCGTGTTATTTCGAATGGCGAAATTAACTTCGCTTACATAAATTTTGCCAAATTTATCTTACATAACTGAACAAATCAACTATGCTAGACACTGTCTCCTTGGCATTTGCATACAATCGTACAGTATACAGCGTACCATCAAGGCTAGGCCTACTGGATTCTTGCTATGCTTGGTCAAAGCTATAAAAACAACAAAACGTTTAAAACAAGTTACTGTAGACAACCTTTGTCAGCAACTCTATGAAGAGGGAGGCCAGTTAGGTAAAACCTAAGGCACCTTTTGTGCCGGATTACCGAAATCAGCGCGTTCCTGGCCAATCAGCGCATTTCGTAAGCTTTCAGGCATGTACGTGATATTGCGGTGTAGCTGCAGCGCGTCCAACTCTTTATCAATGGTGTCCTATACTTTTTGCGCTCTATAATATTTCACTGTTGCGCAGCTATTTCCGCCTAGATTGTTTAGTGCTGCTATTGTGTCGTTATGTTGTCTTTATAAAGCGAAATCAACTTAACTCAAATTCTAACTAAAAGTTTAAGTAACGCCTCAAACGGCACCAAAGCATAAAAAGTTTTAAATGTACAAAAGTATCAGCAAAGAAAACAACTATATTAACTGTTAACCAAAGTTCATAGTCAAGATGGGAAAAAGTATGTTTGAAACGTTTTTTTGCGAACCAACTACAGTTGTTCAAGTTGTCAAACTACACCCACAGTCATAACTTGATGATTATGGCGGTTACCGATTTCCATGCTTTGTATTTTACGAGTCTCACGTCGTAAACGCACCCGCTACTAAAAATTCAACGACCTTGGACTGAGATAATACTGTGAACAAAATCAGTTTTTAAAAACATGTTTAAATGTGTTTTATAAAGCCTTTCGTGTAGAGATGCAATATTGCTTTCCGAGTAAATAAGACAAGATTGGTTTATTTTTGGTTGAAAGCGCATTATGGTCGACTTATTGGTAAAATTGTTCTATAGAAAATTACAGTTATATAAACAAAAATAATTTGTATGGTTTCTATATCAGTGATATTCAAAACTTTTTGGACAGCCACTTTTAACTTCAATTTTGGCCGTTGTATTCCTCACACGACTGATAAATATAACCGTCCATCGTATTCCTTAGTAAAGTTGCCTCACCTCAGACCATGCTTGTATTTCGCAAAACGGATCTGTCTTGCAGTTAGACAAGGTGGGGGTATTACAGATGCTTTAGGTTTATTGTATGAATGCTTTTACGACACAAGGCTTTTGCACGCGACGGCAGGTGCTGCACTAAACAGTGGACCATAAATATGAGTGAGCTGTAAAACTTTTCAATCCATAATCCCTTCTTGTCTGTTTCCCATGAAAAGTTGCCATCGCAAATCAACTAACTTCGCTCTTATAGGTGCTGTTCTACAAAACGCCTAACTATCTAGTCCTAGACCCTAATTATACCATTTTGGTTTTAAAACGAGTATGAATGTATTACTTTGTGAATAAAGCGTTGTATTTATACAATATTTTTTCATGAACTTATAGTTTGTTTACATTATGTAATTAAGCAAGTTTTTAAAACTTTTAAACAAACAATTGGTAAAATGCAAAAAAATAATCCTCTCTAATCTGGCTATATTTCGTTTATTTTGCTTTTAAAACGTTTTGTTAAATGTGTTCAAACGTAAACAGTTCCGATTTTAAAAGTGCAGAACAATGTGACTTTATGGCGACCAAATTGTGCCTTCCTAAATCCTACTTCACTATTAAATTTTCTCCTTAGCATGTAGCGGAAAATTTGACTCGTGTTGTTTAAAATATTAATCTGCTGCTACGCGTTTTTCAAATCATCTTTTCGATCAATAATTTTGATCACTTGGTCATGAACGATATGCCTTCTGCGGTAATCGATATATGTTGGTATCATTTTAAACCACAAAACAGTTCTAGTTTAACTATTGCAGAATACTGTACACTTGTAAATTAATGCTTACACACAAACAAGAATCCACGCTGCATTAAAGTAATAAAAAAATGGGGTGTAAAGGGGGAAAATGAACACACCAAAACTAAATAGGGCCTTCCCAAATCAGAAAAACAAAACATTAAAGACAGTTTAACTAGTGTATAATTTGTATGGCACACAGCAAAAATTAGGGGTATTGTAAAGGCGATTAAAAACAATTAATGTTTTGCGA
Organism: Phallusia mammillata; assembly: GCF_965637545.1. NCBI lineage: Eukaryota > Metazoa > Chordata > Ascidiacea > Phlebobranchia > Ascidiidae > Phallusia > Phallusia mammillata. Next base: position 4,869,969 of record NC_137257.1, on the reverse strand, counting down.
CAAAAACTGCCTTTAACATGCGTGTAAAACACCTTTGGTATTTTCCGCAAACGCAATTAAGCCCATGAAAAATATTTCGAAACAAACCATCTTAATCTAATCGTTTGACCACTGTCTATTCTATATTCTAAACTTTGTGATCTCCAATAAAAAGTTTTCGGTACAAACGGTACTCTTAACCTATGACCAAGTGCACAGCCTGCCATAATACGATACTTAAAAAAAATCTTTTTTAAACCTGGAATCAAATTTACGAATTTCTAAACTTGGTTTATGGCGAAATAAAATTTTGACAGGAATTGTATTTCTACTATCTCACAAGAGATAGGTTACAAAAAGCTATTCTTTTCTAAGCTTTAAACCAGTTTAAATCTAACTTTATTCGAATTTCTGTGCTCTGATTAGTTCCAAATAAGTGCTTAGCCATTGATGATCACAATACCGATTGTTGCAACAATTACAATCGAATTCATTCATTCATTATGAACAAGCTGTCTAAGTCTAGCAGTTTTGTTTCAACCCAGCTAATATTTAAACTTCAAATAGTATAACCTGTGTTCTGACTGAGTTTGACTGCGAACTTATTGGCTTTTGTGGTCTTTTTAATACGCAAGAGGGGAAAGGCGTAAGGAGAAAAAGGCAAAAAGCGAGCATGACAATTCGCGATTCATTTCACCTCTCTGCAATTGAGATTGAGAGAAGATCGTCAGGGGAGAGACAACATTGATCGGACGACCGTTATTTATCTCACGGAAAACCCGCCAGGTTCATATCATATAGTGACCTTGTCGTCAGTATTAAGATGTTTGACAAAGTCTTTGTTTTGAACATAGTGGAAAAAAATGTAGAGGCCTGTTATTGCGTAAGTTGTCTGAAACATTTGTACCGTATAACAAAAACCATTTTGATAATGTTTCATTTGCGGCCATGAAAGTTAATTTGAAACACTTTTATTATAAAAATCCAACGCTGTGAGCTAATTGTCACAAAATACTATGTCTTATAACGTAAATCGGTCTAAGGCAGTGGTTCTTAACCTTTTTGATGTGGTTTCCCACTAACGTCAATCACCAACTTCGAATTTCCCCTTTGAAGTTAGTTTTAAAATCATGTTTTGTGCCCTACGTTAACAAAAAAATATTTTTAAAATAAAATAATTTTGTGGAGCGATTTGGTCTGGACCCTAAAGGTATACTGCAATCTCATTTAGTTTAAATAGTGCTTCTGTGAGAGATCAAACTTTTTGGAATACTGAAGAGTCTGCTCTGCTTGCATTATTCATTTATTGCATCACAATGAACAGAGGAAAGGCTTTTATTCGCGCACAATAGCAAAGTCATTGATGGTTTTAGTCTTGTCTGTGATGTAACAAACGGCCTTTGGATTTGTATGTGTCTTGTAAACCTTAGTGAAATTAATCTTACATGTTGTTGCAAAAAATATTTAGTAAAGTAACTTTGAATGGTTAATTCAAAGCCGGATTCGACCCTCGAGCGCGAGTTTGCTCTTTTCAAGCTTACATAATTTCCCTCCGAAAACATTAAATTTCCCACTAGTGGGAAATTTCCCACCGGTTAAGAACCACTGGTCTAAGGTTTGACTACAATGGATCAAAAAAAAAAACGTTACATATTTTAAACTAATGATTTTGAAACTTATAAACATAACAAAGTAAATATTAAAATCAGGCCCATCAAACATATCCAAGAAAAACCCACTTTACAAAACACTAAAAAACAGTCGGATTGTGTTTAGTTAATGCCAAGCAATTCCAAAGGTAAATAACAGATAGTGACAATGAAGAATCCTAAATGCAAACTTGCTTGCTATTTGAACGTTAATCCAGTCAAACCAGCTTTTGTTGTTTACAATTCACAGCAATGCATAGTTTCCAGACGTACAGACAATATTAGACAAGTCTCCTCTAGGCCTATTACTTGCAGCTAATCAAACAGAGCAAGTAGAGAAACAAACACACGAAGTCGCATTCGACAAAAGATTGCGACAAGCTTAAGGGCTATCTGCTAGCCACTGTTGTTTTGTAGTTCATTTGGATGCAAATGCTGAAGAAATAAGTTTTCCACTTTAACTACTAAAGAGCAGTATATAACACTGTGTTACATAGGAGGTCCCTTCACGTAAGTGATATACTTAAGTACAGTTTGATAGAATTAAAACTATCAAATCACTTAGTTTCTGTTTGTTATGATATAGGCTAGTAGTAAGTACCACAAAACGCAGTCTACAAATACAAATCTGCCTGCTTTCCAAATACTAGTCAAAAAACTGGCACGCAAGTCAAGACCATTTTAACATTACAACGGGAGGCGGCTTATAGAAGGTTACCGACACCCGCAGTATTGTATACAATGTATTCAATAAACTTAACTTTGGTAGTTTTGATTAGGTATGTAGTCAGGTTTAGCTTTGACTCAATGCTGTAAATTGGATTAGAATATTAAAATCTGTTTGATGGCATTGACTTATATGTGGCCGAGAACCAGCAAAAAGAATTTCAAAAACATAATGTAAAAATATTGTATTTCTGAAACAGATTAATGAATTTTTTTTAATACAAAGCAATGAAAGCGTAATATGTAGTTTAAAGCAACAATCATGAATAACAAGCTTGAAAAATATAATGTTTACATAACGTCGGGGTCCTGACCCAAGGGGGGTTGTGCTGGGGGTAAAATGTGACCCCCCTTTCTCGATAACAAGCCAATTTCTTCCTTAAGCGCCTGGAAATAAGTATTGGGGTTAGAAAGTGATATAACTCTGTTTGTATTAAAGTTATGACCAAACCTGCAAATAATTATAGTGTTCTATTTGACTGAGAGCATTATGACGTCATGTATATATAACGTATAGTTTTATATTTTGGCCGTTCTCATCTAACTATTACATGGTTTTAAATTTTTGTTCTTCGTCACAGAGTTATAAGACGGACCGGTCTTTTCATGCCGATTTTGGGTTTAAGTTTGAATAAAACGGTCTTAATTTGAGCCTTTACACGCCCGTCCACATTTTGTATGTAGTCGGTCAGTGGTAAATCCAACTTTAGGGACAACTTGAAGTACCTGAATTTCTTGAGCTTGCAGTTGTACAAGCTGAACAAGTCGGTGCTGCTCTCGTATTTCAGACTTTTTCTTTCCTCTCTCTTCCAATTCCTAAAAGAAAAAAGGCAAAATGAATCACCCAGAAAATAAGGGTTGGTTGAAACCGCATGCTTTTAGCCAAATCTGCTGATGCATTTTTCATAAATGTCAATTGTTTTACACGACACCCTGGCCTTTCATGCTTTGTTTTTTATACTTTTTCCCGCCGTGTAATTAGATTAACCCGTGGTGTGTTTAGCTACAACCTTTTACCCCCTGGTGGTGTATTTAACAAAATTCTTACAAAAATGTTTGTGCACAAAAACAATAGGAAAGTTTCAGCTATTTTGAACATGTTTGTTATCAACGACAAATGATAAATAATTTGTTACTTGAACATTTTAGTTAATATAATACCATTATGAATTAATATGCATTGAAAGTTAGTTTTTAACAGCAAGTAGTCGGACATAAAATCCTTGCCCAAAAAATTCCATTAACAAGTATTTTCTACATTAGTACACACCCTAAACACGTTTATTTATTTTTTAATCTCATGCTTCACCGCGTGAAAATGTATGTAAAACTGTCCCGATTCGGTATAACGCCTCTTCGAGGTCTGGCGCGCTATTATATCTATTGTAAATTTTTAACCTAACAATATTGTACCATATGTTTTTGTCGGTGGTCAAGTTCGACTTCCAGACTGTTGTTATCATTCATCAGCACATTCAACCTTTCAAGTCGGTTTGTGTTGTCTCGTGTTAAACCAGTGATTCTGTCTCTCAAGTCGTCGATGTGATGCTAAAAATTTAATAGAACAAGTCAACTTCTGACAAAACAAGTTGAAATTGTGCAACAGATATACGCGAAATCGCAAATTTATACCCTTCTTAGCTACAAAATAGGAGACCGATTCTCTTGTATAAACCACTTTCCATAACTTACTGCCAACCTACTTTTCTATTTGAATAAGTTATTCTTACTAAAAATGTAATTTTGCTGCTGTTCAACCAAATTTCGAAAAACGTAAAACAAGAAACAATTAACGGCAAACAGTGCACTCTGTTTTGACCTATGAGGTCTTATCAGTGCAGCCGGTGACGAGAGATAGGCCATATTGACTAGTGTAGCCTTCCAAACGAACAGAATATGTGAGGCATGTCTTTACGGCCTGTTACTCCCAATAAACTGGAGTGCCGTTGGATGGTTACACTATCCAATTCGGCATATCTCTCGTCACCAGCCATGCACTGATGAGATCTTACAGGTCAAAGAAGTGTGCACTATCTGCAACTTATGATTAGCTGACTTGATGCTTTTAGAAAGAAACAATTAGTTGTGTGAGAACAGGCAAATTTCATGGGCAGAATATAAACGCATTGCGACATTTAAAATCAGCATACTTGCATTTTAAGCTACTATGGTAGAACCGTGAAGAACTAGTCACCACATACAAGGAAAGTGTAGCAAAAAAAACCAGAAAGAAAAACAATCTTTTTGGGCGTGATTTCAAAATTTGTTTTCAATTCGTGTTTTTATAAACTTTTACCTGTAGCTTGAGTAGTTGTCTTGCATTTTTCACTTCATTCAGTCGAACTTGTTCCTTCAGTTCTTCAACGTTTTTGTTCACGGTCACCGAGTTCAGTTTGTCAAGGTCAACGATCCGACCAAACTAAAATTCAAGGTCAAATTTACAGCGTAGCCTAATAAACACACAAATTAGTTTCTACACCTTATAGCAAATTCCGTCGCAAAAGTTTTAATTAGAGTAAACAAAACCATGCAAAAAGTTATTTTTTAATAGTTTTCTGTTAAAATAAATTAAATGTGCAAATCCTTTTAAAGTATAAAATTAAAAAGAAGCAGTCTACAACTTTACCAAGGTGCTGCGGGTTACTCAATTATTACTTTAATACTCTGGTTTAGCATTTTACTTGTCTTAGTCATACTAAGGAAAAACCATGACCCAACAATACGCACTTTCAGCATCATGGCTTGCTCGCATTTTTCCTCCAGTTGTTGAATTCTCTCTTCCATTAATCTTCCACTCTTGATCAGGTGGACGTGTTGCTGTCTCGCTTCCCTGTGAACAAACCAACGTTAATTAACGTTTTTTTTTAAATCACAGTACGCTAGGCCTTTTTCTGAACCAAGTCGGTCTCCCAAGCATTGCCATACAGCAAGGCATAAGCTAGAAATAATTTAGCCTGTAGTGGGATTCGAACCCACGATAAAAGCCTTTCCCGGGCTGGCGCTGCGTAGCTCAATGGTGAGCCCGTCGAAAGTCAAATGCCAAGCACCGCTGACTGCCCCATATGCTGCACATGTCAGCATCGTAGTAGGAGATTGCCAGATTGACCAGTATCAGTTAAGATGAACATAAATTAATAACTGGGATCAGCCCTGAAGCGTACATGCAGACCAACGTCAGGCGTTTATGATGGTTCGCATGGAAATTTTGAAATTCAGCATAACGACTCGAACGGGCCTGGCGCAAGCCCCGGATAGGCTACTGTCGTCGTGGGTTCTAATTCTACTACATGTTAAATTTTTCCGACCTGTGCCTTATCTTGCCATATATGGGAATACTTGGGCTACCGACTTTATTCCGTATTATGCCTTCAAAAGGGGCGGTGTGCTATGATTTCTAAATGAGCCGTAATCGCTGGTCTGCATAAACGCTTCAGGGCTGATCCCAGTGCTGAATACTTGTTTAAATGGAGTCTAAATAATTATATATTTTGTACTGTCAATAACTCAATTAACTCTCACTTGTAAAACTTTCGCTGCTCGCTCTTCTCCTGCTGAAGTTCCTTAATCCGGCGCTGCAGCGCCGTAAGAGAGGAATTGGCGAAGACAAGACATGATGAGAGATCAGGTGGTATGGTGGCGTTGTACACGTGCTCCACCTGGTGGAAACGGAGAGGGACGACAACATCTAACTCATTCAACTTCCCCTGCTTCTCAACCTGTTGGAAGGGAATGGATTAAATGAACCAACTTTAAAACAGCTAAATTACAACTATGACCGCAAGAGAATATGAATTGTTATAGAGTGAAGATCTTAAATTGCGGACTTCAACAAAAGCAAATACTTGAGATTCTTTGGTAACGCAGATTGTTAAGCACTATTTGGGACTATTTGGCAAGCAATTGTAAGTTATAACGGGTTTGCTGGGCACAAAAGCTTTCTGTTTTACTGATTTCATGTATAAAAGCCTCAAACCGACATGAACCCGGAATTTCAAACCATATTCCGAATTAGGCCCGATAGTTCGTAAAGTTACTGCACAAATGATACTGAGTGTAAAGTCAGGTCCGAATAAAGCCAGCATTAAGGCCCGAACCTGACCAGAAAGGCCTGGTCCGACTTCTGATTTCATTGACAGTTTCGAGTTTTAAAAATTGAAACTTAGGATTGGAGAAAAACTAAAACTGACCTGGAAGGCTTCTAAGTCGTCCAGGGCATTTTTCAGTTGCGATTCCATGACTTTGGCTTTCTTCCCGAGGGCATCCACATCCTTCTTCAGTGTCTCCGCGAGCTTCTTCTCCTCCGCGAGAGCCTCCTCCAGATCCAGCCTCCGCTCCCGGAGTACCAGAGTCGAGTCGAAGAGTTGCTGAAGAATAAACAAAAAACTCGACTTATTTGAAACATTCTTTTTGTATTCAATAGTGTTTAACGTTAGCAAATGCCAACATATGTAAGTGTTGCCATGGCAATAAAAACAATAGCTTCTTTCTTAAGGATACCTGATCACATCCCGGAGGACACACAGAGTCATCGAATCCTCCTTCAACCGAATCATCCTCGTCTTCTTCGCTCGACCAATCAGATTCGTCCGATGAAGACATGTCTGAATCCTCTTCTTCACCTTCTGTAAAGAAATAACCAAACTTGTCTTATGAAATACTTCTAAACCATACATATTTCACATAATAGGTGGACCACCAGTAATCCTTTGGAGGTTTTTGATTGTTTGCAGAAAATTTTGGCAATATTTTTGTTGATTTGAGAACTTTTAACATGCTTTTTAAAACTTGTTTGAATTTTGCTTTATGAAAACAATACGTGTATTAAAACATATATTGCACAAACTGTGTACAGATCTAATTTAAATATAAAAGTCACGGATATGTTTCTATCGTGGGTTCGAATCCCGCCCCGACTTGATTGTTATTTTAGCCAACGTGTTACTACAATAAACTGCTTAAAACGCTGACGATTCTAATCGATAGTATGACTTGTTCTTGCCATACTGGATTTATGTGAATTACGATTTTCCCAAAGAACCTGCAAACCCCGGTAAAGTCGTTTGGACTGAACTAAAAAGTGAAGGCGTTCCATGTCTGCTATTGACTAACGATTTTTTTTTAAGTTTTACCAAACAGATAAACATTTCCTGCCAAAACTGCAGATTTACATTTTAGTTTAAAGTTTTTCAAAATATTTCCACTTTTAACTTGGAAACACTGTTCAATTTAACATTGAAATAAAAAAAAAACGCAACTAGACATACAGGTTTATGAACATGGGTAAAAAGTGAAACTTATCATACCGCTCGTTTACTCCACAATAATTTTCAATATTTACAATGATAAAACCAAACATGCAGGGCATAAGCAAAATCCTAGCTTTATTTTAAGAGTACTTTTTATTTCACAAAATATTGAGCCTGTTATCTTGCATAATTGACAACTTTCCATCAGGGGAATTTTTCATTTACGGCAATTTTAAGTCGATAATGAAAATAAATTTGTTTTCGTAAAAAATATAATTGCCAACTAAAAGGGTGTGATGAACGATATTTGACCCCCCAAAAAGGCTTCGGGAAATCCTTATTCAAATAGAAAATAACTACAGAAACTAGAAAAAACATCCGATTACAAATTTTAACATTGAAGTGTGTATATGGAGTATGATCTTCCAACAGACAGCACAGAAGTTAAAATTGGGAAGTACACATATTTTTACGAGAAAAAACAACAACAAAAACAGCCTTTCTTTAACATTGTCTGTACAAAAGCTGGCGATGCAGGGTAAGACAAATTTACATTTCCAATGTATTTTACCCCCAAAGAGCTGTTTGGAAACTTGTTTTCATACCCACAAGCAGTGTTTTTTAAAGGTGTTTTGGTTTTCTCCAGCGGTTTCCCAAAATTAAATATGGCTATATTTTGGTATTTAAATGAAACACTTGCGGTCTCTTAAAACTACTTAGCGGTCACCCAAACCAAACCTTAAAAAAAACCTGCCCACAAGTATAAAAAACATTTGATTTCTAGCTTTCCAATGTCGTCAACAGGTGTCTTGTGTACATCGTACGACCGACGTCATAAGACACACATAACGACATATGGTACAGGTGACATTATCACAGACATGCATGACGTCAAATCATACAGATGGCGTCATAATATACAGATGACTTTCCTCGAACAGATGACGTTATTTGACTAAGATGACGTCACAGCACACATATGACGCCACAAAGATGACGTCACATCATATAGGTGACGTAATACCACATAGATAACGTCATATCACTTGTGATTGGATCAGGCATTAGTTCTACTTACCTTGGACAATCTTTTTCTTGGCTCGCTTGATTTTTTTCTTGAAGACTTTGTTAAGGAAATCGGCAAACTTGTTGTTGTCACCAAGAGAACTCGTGAAAGACGCGTACAAAGCTTTCTCCCGGTCCACAAGCCTCTCTATGTCCCGCTTCTTACTCTCCAAGCGCACCTGCATCTCTGCTGCCTGCAAGCGGACGAAAATTAATAACACTACAAAATAGCAAAACTAGTACTTGACTTAAAGATATAATCTCCCAGCTCGTTGCCTGGTGGATAAAGACTATAAAGAACCCTACTTCAGGAGATAGTGATGGACCAAAAACAAGTTTCGCAATCTTAAAGACGAATGACTTAATCTTTTCATTTACTGACAAAGATGCATTGGTCTTCAACCAAGTCATGTAGCTGAGTGGTGTTAACATAACCGGATAAAATATATTGGTCTGACTCTTCACAATATAATCTGTTGCTTATGTTGTGCTACAGAATAAACACGCAGCTATGACAACCACATGACATAACACCAAGGTTTAAGGGTGCTAGCCATGCGTGTTGCTAGAGTTGCGACTTTCAAAATCATGCTTTTCATGGGAACTCACCCTCCCGTTAATTTCCGCCAGTTCATTCCTCTTTCCTGTTACTCTACCAGATAATGTCGTCTCACGCTTTTCGTATTCCTTTAGCAGAAGCAACTCTTCCAGCAAGGTCACGTGCCTGTATGACGTAACAATGTAATATTTATGTCGTCATCGAAATACTGGTACATTTTGCCAAACAATACCTCAAGTCAGCCATTTTCAGATCTACGTCCAGTTTGGTTTTGTCGTGACGTAGCAAACGTAGCTCCGCGTCAAATGACGTCATTTTCTCGTTGATCGAACGCAGCAGTCGGTCTCTCTGGTGCCGCAAACGGATGTTTTCGATTTGTGCAATCTGCTGCTCTAGGACAGTTGGTCCGCTCGACTCAGAACGCGGTAAACCCTGATTATAACGTGCAATGATGTAATATATGATGTAGTAAGGAAAAGAACAGTACATAAGATCACACAAGTACCTTCATAGCCTTGCTTCTGACACTGCTTGCAATGCTGCTAGCACTTTTTCTGCTGCTGTGTTTTAGATCTTTCACTTGTAAAGTTTCAGGAGGAGGCTGTAAATAACATAAAAAAGTGAATAAAAATTGGAGATGCACCAAATCGGCTTAATTAGGGTTCTGACTTCACGCGGAGTTACACTGTACGCTACGCGTTTAAAATAAACCACGTTTTTTTTTCAGGCAAATGTGGTGTTACACGACATAATACGTTTTAGTTCTGTAGGGTTTAAGGTTGCCTCCGCCATGATGGCCAGTAGGGATGGGCCAAGCCGAGCCAGAACCCGAGTACTCGGTACCGAGCATCGCTGTTTTTGATGCTCGGTGCTCGGCCGAGCAGTTGTACAAACTGACCCGAGCATTAAATTAGATATTAACATACGTAACTAGTGTTCGAAAGGGTATCTATGAACAAAAACGAATGATTTTTTTAATGTATTAGATGGTGGAAAAACGTGTACTTCATGGGCATGTACAGCTTATAGTACACCGCTGGTGACGTAAGAGACCTTGTAGAGCTAGAACGTAGAAAGGGGATTTTTTTGTGACGTCATAATGCACCGAGCATACTCGGCCGAGCACCGAGCATTAACGTGAGATGCTCGGTGCTCGACCAAACAGAACATTTGCAGTTTTGGCACATCCCTAATGGCCAGCCTTTCAATGAATTGCTGACTGTTTGTCTATGGCATAGTTTGAAAGATTGTGTGGTACTTCATGACATATTTTACGCTTTAAATTGGTGTTCGTAAAAGATAGATTCGGTTCCGGGCGAATAGTTTGTTGCAATCCGGCCGAACCGAATTGTTTGTAAAAATGACCGAATCGGCAAAATTCTCTGCAAAAACTCTTTGCTTTGTAACATACAGAGCTTGGGGGTCGTAGTTTATTGAAAAGTCTCGTTTTTTCTGGGAGTCAAGTTTATCACAACTTACCTCATCTCCAAATCCACCAAAGAGTCCTCCATCACCCTTCCTCTTCTTCTTCGCTTCAGCGATTTCGCGCTCTTTTTCCTCCTCTTCGAAGTTGAGCAAAGTCTGTCGGGTGAATTCGAACTTCCTGCAAAACAATGTAAACGAAATAAAAGTGTGACAAACGTAAATTTCAAGCCGCAGTAAAAAGCTGCACAATACATTTTGCAACCGTTGCATAATTTTGACCAACAAGTCAATTTGCAGTGACACACAACAGAAAGAAGTGGAATATGGTAAAGTGCACAGTTAAATTCTTTGGAACCGTCGTTTCGTAACTTTGTTGACTTAAGGCACTGTTTACAGAAGATATATTGCAGCACTAAGCGGCAAATCTATGACCGTTTTCATTAAACTCGATATTCAGAGCCAGAAGTATCAATGACAACAATTAATTATTTTTAATTTCGTAGTATAATTTTAGTCTTCCCGTAGTACTACACCTAATTTCCACAAACTAAAACGCAATAAAAAAACTAACTTTCTTCTTTACAACGCGATTACATAAACAACATACTTGTGTGGTTCCTCCTCCGGATGTGGATGCGGGATGTGAGGAAGACGGAGCCGATCCTCTTTGCTCATCCGAGATTGTATCGCCTTCATCTCCTGCGAGTAATTCCTCATTTCCGAAATCAACTCGAACTTAGCGTCCCGGATGTGAATCAGCTTGTTGTTGAAATCCGACTTTGCTCTGTGAATCTGAAATGCGTGACGTCATTAGGTTGCGCGTTGCGTCATATGAAGTCACTATTTGCGTCAGATTAAAAAAAGGGTCGATAAACGATTATAATGTTAGTCAAGAAAAACACGAAGTATAAATAGTCATGTCTGATGACGTCACAAACATATAAGATGACATATAAAAACAAACTATTAAAAAAACGCCCGAGAAAGATATTGAGGACAAAAAAAACTTTAAAGTAATATCTGCGAAATAAAACGATTTGTTACGTCATCACGTATTGACGTCATACTTACTAGTCCCTGTAGGATGAGGATCTGGTATCGTTTCTTCTCAGTATCCATCCTTAAATGTTCGGGCACCACATAATCCGACGATGTCTTCAACTTGAAATCTCCCATGTTGGCCTGAGCTTCTTTGATCGCCGCAACATCAGCCGGGTCTTCGTATTTTTTATCCGGTTTACTTTTGAACAATTCCTTCCACTGAACAGTACAGAAAGTCGTTATTATAGTTGTACACATTATTTGTCTCCAAACAAACTTAATTGTTTCTTTTATTGATTTTGGCTGTGTTTGATGATTGTTCATGTTACAACTTGCATGACCTTGCAAACAGTCTGTTCAGTTATATAAGTGGTTCCCAACCGAGGAGGCATCTTAAAACTTAAGGGAAGGAATTTACTTTAATTTTTACATGTGGTTTGTAAATAGACACTTCAGCTCTGGGAATATAAGCTGTGAAATTGATAAAGGACCCAATTTCAGTTGATCTTTGTATAGTTGAAATTTTAAATGATCATCTACTATTCTACTATGTAGTATATTGGGAAGGAATGAAAATGTTTTGAATTGTTAAGTTAGGAATTCATCGAAAAAAGTTACAGTTTGAAAAAAGTTTCAGTACTGTGCTATAAATGGGTTTTTATTTTAAGTATTATGCGTTTGTTTTTGAATATGTGTATTTATTTTTGTTAATGAGCCTAATTGAAAAAACAAATTAGCACAAAAGAAAGGTCTCTCAAAAAGGTTTTGTGATACTATAAAACTACAACAAATCAGGCTTGTTTTTTTACAAACAACTCAAAAAATTACCCAAGTTTTTACGTTAAAGGAACAAATTTAGACTAATCAAGAGACTTTCCCTGTCTTGCTACCTCGTTTTGTCGCTTCTCGTGTTTCAACTTTGCTTCTTCAGCTTTCTTGATTGCCTTGGCAACTTTTTCTGCTTGTCTTCCATGTAAAATCGTCTTCTTTGCTTTTCGCTTGGCTTCGTTCAGAAACGACGCGTCGTCTGCGTCATCGGTCTCTGTGAAGTAACAATAACTGATTTTTAATTGTTATTTCACCTTGTGTTGTAAACGAGTATTAAAACGAGTTTGTTGTTACAAAAATAATGTGACTCAATATAAAGTCGAGTTGTAATAAAGTCGAAAGTCGAGTCAAATTTGAGTACTAAATGTAACTCGATTATAAGTCGAAATTTTACTGAATGTGACTCGAGCAAAAATGAGTTGTTTAATGAATGTGAGTCGAACAAAGTAGAGTACTTTAGTAAATGTGTGTCTAATAAAGTCGAGTAATTTACTAAACGTGTGTCTAATAAAATCGAGTACTATTTGCTGAATGTAACTCGATTAAATTCGAGTATATTTGTAAGTCTTACCCACGTAAATTCGGGTATTTCGCTGGATGCAATTTAAGTCAAGTCGAGTCTTTCGGAGAATAGCACTCAAGTTAAGTCAAGTATATGTAACCTACAATTTAAATCGGGTCCCTAACTGCTACAACTTAATCACTACTATTAAAGAGGCATTATAAAATCAGGCCACAAAATAATTTAAAAAATTCAAATTACCGTTCCCACGTTCAGATGGTAAAGACGTTCCCACTCCCTCAACAGTTGCGAAACCCTCAGATGCGAGACTCGCTGCCCGTACTCGCTGCTCAACAGTCTGTTTCAGCGAGTAATACTCGTCGGGGAGTTTGGCTACTCTGTAGGATGCCACTGTATGGGAAGAGTTAAAGGCATGAACCACAATCCTGTCGCACTCAAGCTGGGATCGAAATCGGCCCTGAAATAAAGCAGAAAAATTAAGTTAGTTTAAGCGTGCTGGTAAAAACCAAAATACATGCTCTAGTGCAGAGGTTCTAATGCACCATGGCAAACATGATACAGTGTTAAAATTAGGATTATGTAGAATGATGCTAAATACCTATAGATGGCGTAAACTAACAATTAGACTAGGATAGGGTTATGAGCGAAATGTGGGGTCAAGAATAAATATATAAGGTGTGCTTATTACCATTTTTATTATTAGACCTCACTTTAACCCTAATAGCCCTAACCGTCAGCAAGTTAAAATGGCTGTCAGTTTTATATTACAATTGTTATAATTTATCTACTTCAAGCGATCATATAACACAAGGGGTCCAAAAAGTTTGATAAAAGTTTAAATGGTATGAGGGTAAATGCGTTTTATCTTGAACCAAATTTAATCTATTGCACAAGATGCGCTAAGCACATGTTTTATCTCCGGATGGTCTTCATATTCAATGATATCAACAAAAAACTGTTTTATTAAACTTTGGAATCGGTTATCTAGCCTTAAATCTACTTTGAAATCCTACCTCTATCTTCCTGTGAGCAAGTGCAAGTTTTTCTTTGTCCCATTGCATTTCGAGCCTGACTCGTTCTATTCTGTCCTGAGTTTGACTCAGCATTTTCATACGGATCGAAGGATCAAGTTCAAATTCCTGAAAGTTGGATTTAATAGTTGTGAAGTCAAATACTGTACATAAACATGTTTTCATATTAACAATATCATTTGTCAGTGTTTAATTCGTAAAGAATAAAAATATTTAGATATTTTTTTCAAATTTTAGTTACACAAGGTGATATGAAAAGAAATGCTTGACGTTGCAAAAATTGTCACCAAGTTAAAGTATTACGTCACCGACGCATGACGTCATAGCCGAAAGCAGTTTACGTAACTCGCCAACCAAGGTTAAAAAAAAATTCAGCACAGCTCTCACCATAATATGTGCTTGTCTGAATTATGACGTCACACGCACCTATATGACGTCACAATCAATTAGCAAAAAAATACCTCTCTTTTTAATTGCGCGTGACTTGGTAGTTCACTGTTCTTGTGGAGCAGCTCCAGGAAGGATTTTCGGAGTTTGTTAATCCGTTTCCGTTCCGTCAACTTCTTTGCTTCTGCATCTCGCATCATTTTATCGTGTTCCGCTTTCAGCTTTGCATCTTCAATACTGTACGCGTGTGGGTCGTCAATGTCGTCGATTAAACGATCGTCCGCCGAGCGTTTCTGCAAAACTCGGTTGACAGACACATGTATTTGTGGCGTAACAGTAAAACACAATGACCTCACCGATCTAGCTGCAATCCCGCTTATTTTTCGATTAAAAAAGCAATGATTTAGCAAAACATGTATGTAGTTTTTTTGTACAATTGGGCTGATTTCGGACATGGACTTGCGGGTTAGGGTTGTTTTTATGGGCGGATTGTCAAAAAGGCATTTTTTGCTATTTTGCGTGCTTTTTGATATGCATGCGTCCTTGCAAGCAATAAAATAACGGTAAAATTAGGCTCGTTTTGAGCTTGTGTTGGATTGACCTCGCAGTACCCGTTTTTGGACTAGTTTTGACAAAAAAAGTTGCGGTTTTCAAGAATTGGACCAACAAAATGATGACAAACAACAATTCAAAACGTAGATGTTATAAAAAAAAGTGACTACAATAAAACAAAACAATCACTCATAAATAGTCACTAACATCAAAAGGCGACATATACAACATCAATAAACATTAGTATTTTATTTGAGTTCCCTTTGTTATCATTTGGAAGGCATGGTACTCGCTTTTGTTAGCCCTTTAAAACGTTTTAAATTTGCGCAGTTATTATAACGACTTGGGGATAGTCTTAAAGTAATTGTGTCTCTATGTTGTTGTTTTTCAACAAGCCAAAATACTTAACTAAATCCCTAGTTACTACAATATAAAATCTTACGTGTGGACTTGGAAGAGACGCTCTTTTCCCTTCCATGCTTTTCACAATTTCTTCGTGCGCCAGTGAATAAAATCCGAATAAGTTACCGTCACCACCACAACTGAACACGTAGCTTCCATCGTGGCTCTCTTCAATGTTTGTCACACGACCTAAAATCAAAAATTCAAATTAAAAGTCCACAGCTCACAAAAGCATCATTTGACCCATAAACTGTCGATTTAAAGCTAAAAAAAATGGCCAAAAAAATATAACAATTGATATTAGTAAACGCTAACAGTGCTCTCTTCTTGTGATAAAAATAAGTTTTTAACCAACACTTTAGGCGAAATAAAACACTAAAGACACAATAAGGATGCTGGTCAAAAATAAAGACATTACTTGGAAACAGTTAAGATGAACATACATTTATACTGGGATCAGCCCTGAAGCGTTCATGTAGACTAGCGATGACGGCACACCCATGTATGAATTATTAGTACGCCAGGCCTGTTGAAGCCGTTATGCCGAATAAGTCGGTCTCCCAAGCATTCCAATATGGCAAGGCAAGAAAAAAATCTAGCCTGGGGTGGGATTAGAACCCACAATAGGAGATTTTGCGGGACTCGCTCTCTACCAACTGAGCTACACAGGTACGTGAACAATCATATTTCATGAGACAATGTCTAAAAATAGCTAATATTAGAAATAAGAACGTTATGGCATCCTTGTCCATAGTTGAATCATAACTTAGTACGCCAGGCCCATTGAGGTCGTATAACGAATCCAGCCGGTCTCCCAAGCATTCCCGTATGACAAGGCACAGACTAGAAAAACGACTTTAATGGGCCTGGCGTACAATGATTTATGCATGAGTATTCCGTGATCGCTGGACTGCACCAACGCTTCAGGGCTGATTCCAAGATGAATGTAAGTTCATCTTAACTTCTCCGTAAATGAAAAAGGTTTGAAAAACACTATGCTGACCACTGTAGCTGCAAAACTAATGGCAACGGAGCCGGGTATATTACTTACCATGTTGGTTGTCGTGCATATTCAGATTCCAATTTGACCCGAGCATGTCAAGGTCAAAGGTCGCCTCGGGGTCAGCCTCGATTGGATAGACTCGAATCTGTCCGTTCTGGAAGCCAACGAAGACTTTGTGACGATCGCTAGAGAATCGAATGGTCGTGATCGGCACGTCGGATGACTCTGCAAAAAATACGTGATTTAGCAATGCAAACAATGACTCGCCAAAACATTTAATGGTTTAGGACGAAAAAGTCGACTAGGCAAAAATGACGAATAAAGTTACAAACGCAAAAATAGTAATAAATATACGAACTAATAAAGACAAAACTACTACAAGCAGCTGAGACACTATTAACAGAAATGGATTTAAGTAACCTCTATGCAGGACTCGTATTGCATGGAGTTTGGATGCAAACAGACACCACATTATAATAAGGCGCATAAAGTAAAAAAACGGCCACAAAAAGAGGTCATTCGAAATCAGAAACTTCACAAATTTTCAGATGACACAACGTGCGTTTTTGTACATCAATTACTTTTATTTAAATTTCACAGGTTTATGATCCGAGAAAAAATGTACTGTGTTCGTGGTAACTGTTAAAGTATAATCAAATTTCTGGATGTTAAGTGGTACGCGAAATCTCTGCGAAACCTCCTAATAGTATGACAGCAGAAAAAAGTTTGGGGATCACTGGTGGTTTGAAAACCAGTAAAAAATTAGAAAGGTGGCTTAGCACATATTGTCGTTGCACATACACTATAACCTATTTTAAAACATTAATATATTTCCTATGCTTTTTTTATATTGGGTCCCATATTAGCCAAAGTCTTCAAAAACCTTAGTTGTTTCTGCAGGCAGAAATACATGGGTTTTCCCTTAAAGTAAAAATCAGAAACGCCTATCCATTCTCACCTTTGACTGGGATTGCTCTTATCGGCTCATTAGTGGCATCCTCATCAGAAGAGGAATCCTCCGGAAAGACGCACTCGTACAAGTATCCCGCATCATAGTCTCCCATCGAGAGGACAAATCTTCCAGGAATCACGTAGAAAGCCTGGAGGATGGGATTCGGCTCCGGAGGAAAATAAAGAGGCTCTTCTTCTTCCTCTTCAGCAGCCTCCGGATCTTCATCCAGGAATGCAGCAGCATCTTCATCACTGATCTCTTCGCCTTTGCGAACAACAAATTTGGGTGTAAAAATAGGTCAAAATTTCACCGACAATGCGCCAACCTAACTTTCTTTTGAGCTTCAGTCACTTAACGCTTAAAAATATGGTGTAGCTGCAACGTGTTCAGTCATCATTCACCAATAGTGTGCTTTACTGTGTTGCGCTCTATAATATGTCACCGTTGCGCAGCTATTTTCGGCTTGGTTATTCGGGCTTTTTTGCGAAAAAGCTTTCACAAAAATATTCAGTTTTTAGTGCATGCAAATTTATTACCCATCAGTTGTTAGGATTTATTAAAAGGCATTGGTTTGTTTCATCGCAAAATGGTCCCAATCTATAAGGTAAGTGATATTAATTCCACATGTACAACCTACCTACAAGAAGATTTTTCTACACAGTGTAGTAAATTGACCAATATTATTTCGCGTAAAAGGCATTTTTATTTTCGTTTATTAGAGTAATCTCGTTTTTTTTTCGTTTATTAGAGTAATCTCGCTGACTTGATAAATTTATAAAAAAGGGGCGTCATTCCCACACGACTCAGAACCACTGAATGTAGAGAAGTTAAACTCACCTCTGTCTCGCTTTCTCTTCAGCTCTCGTTCTCTATCCTTTCTTCTTTTCGATTTCTCTTTTTCTTTTCTCAGTCTTTCCTCGTCACGGCGCAAACGAGACTTGATGCTCTGGAAGGTGAAGTAACTACAAAAAACAAATAATTAAAAAGTCATGAAGAGTTTACTAAACCAAAGGACCAAAGTACAGTAAATGGATTTTATTGTAAAGGTTTTTATTATCACTAATCACTTCAGCAGTGCAAAGACGATTAATGCAAAATTTGCAATAAACTTCAATTTCTAAACACACTAAGCTTTTTCTATCGGTTATGTCTTAGATTAAACTACTATTAAAGTCCATGTTTTGTGTTTTAAATCCGGCCGCTATAAACGATTTTCAAACTTGAATGCAAATATTTCGAAGTATGTACAGATAGTAGAACGAGGTTTAAAATGTTTTAAAGTGTCAAACTTAAGTGTGTTTTTGCAAAGCTTATTCAGCAAATGAGAAACATTCACTTACACAAGCTATCCACCAGTTATGTTTTCAATTAAATTAATTTATAATTCTGCATTATGAAAATGAGTTCGTACGGGCCACACAAAGCCCAAACGTTACTGGTCGAAAAAGTGAAGATACTACAACGCCGCAATACAGGTTAAAAGTTAGAAAACACAGTATTTACCGCATAGGGATGTCAGACAACTTGTAGGTGTGCGTTGTATCCACTGAGCTGAGACTAGGAGCAGATATTTCCACGACTTTCCCGTTGCTGCAACTCACCAACAGCGTGTTGTCGGGCTAAAAAACGAAACTTGCTTTGTAAATCTGGTAAAACACAACCTAAAAAACGAATTGTCCAGCAACATGTTGCACATTTTCAACCATGTTCAAATTTTAGTACACCAGGCCCATTGAATGCGTCATACCGAATCAAACCGGTCTCCAAACATTCCTATTGTGATGCCTTGTATGGGAATGGTCGGGAGACGAGCTTGATTCGGAGTAACGCCTTCATTATAGGCCTGGGTTATATGATTCATAAATGAGTATGTCGTGATCGTTGGTCTGCAAAAACGCTTCAAGACTAATCCCAGTACGTGTTAGTTTTTTAGGGCCCCCTCGACTGGTTCCATCAACGTCCCAGCCCCAGTCGTGTTTACCCACAATGCGCCAATCTCACTTTCTTGTGCGCCCCAGTCACATAACACTTTATAATACGGTGTAGCTGCAGCTCGTTTTAGCATTATCCACCATCGTTCCCTCCACATTTTTGGGCTCCATAACGTTTCAACGTTGCGCAGCTATTTCCGGCTTGGTGATTGTTTTAGTGCAATTGTGTCGCTATGTGTTCTATGGAACCAAGCGAAATAAACTCTCAACTCAAAATATGTAATAGAAATAGACCAATACGTTGCTTACAAATCCAGGTGGTGACCACTGCATGCAAGTGACTTCGCCAGGAATTTTGACGAATCCGATTGGCTCATAACCACCCTGGTCCACCGCGAAGAAGAATACCGTTTTATCTGTGCTGCCCGTTGCAAGGATTTCTCCTGAGTTGTCAAATGACACCGCTGTGATGGTTGATGAGTGAGGCTTCAATGCCTGAAAAAACATAAGACTTGTTGATGATAAACTCCCTCAATCAAAAGCGCAAAAAAGAGTACAGAATTGATGAATGTTGTTAAACTGCAGCTACACTGTTTAAATTACATCACACACAAATAATGCCAGATTCACCTGCAGTCGAAAGGTTTAAATTTGGAATAAAAAATTTAAATATAAAAGCAATGAGCCAACAACTGGAGTGTCGTAAGCGGCTACATAAGCCAATATGGTCAATCTCTTGTCACCAGCTGCACTGATGAGACCTTATAGGTCGAAACAGCGCGCACCGTCTGCAGCTCAGCTATAAAACTAATAGGTAAAAGCACTATCGGTTTACTTTAGAATGAAACTCAACAAAGTTAATTTCTTTTGAAACTACTGTGATTTCACCTGTACAAGTGAGAGCTCATTTGTATCATCTACATTTCGGAGACAGAGCAGTCTCATTATGCCATCAGAGAATCCAGCAATTATCGAGGTTCCTTTGGGGTCAACCTAACATATGCAACACACAAACACATAAATATTTACCTGTGGTTGCTGGAAAATGTTCTGTTAAGCATTTTGCTTTCGAGCAATTGATAAAAGATTATGGCAAAGTGCTTAAACAATAAACTTTTAAATAAAAAAAGTATTTGGTTTCAGTTTAGGAACATGGCCCAAATTGAACAAAATTCAGCAAACAACATTGGTGCTAAAAACCAAAAAACAATTTTCGTATAAACTGCAGTACATCAAAAACTTACCACTTTGTTGGGCCACAGAAGTGAGGATCCTTTGCTTTGTACATTGGGTGAATGATATTGACACACAAGCTCCTTGGTCAAATAATCATAGATTCTCACATAAGAATCACCCGTTGCTGCCATTAAGTGGCTAGATGGTGAAGAAGCAAGACCGGTAATGCTACCAGCTGTAAACGAGTACAGCTTCTCTGGTGGTTTAGTCTGTAAGAGAAAAATTTACATGATTGTACACCACACTCAATTATCAGTCATTTTTTATTGTAAGCCACATACCTAAGTGTTAAAAAAGAGTGAAAGAATTTTTTTTTTTACTGCAAAAAATTTTCCTTACATAAAAATGAAACCCGTACAAATGGTAGGACAAAAAACTTTATTGGCAGCGGCTTACAATCTAATAAATATAGTAGTTTGCTAATGGACATGTGTTTGCATATTTTTTACACTTAAAAATGTATACTGTGCTATTAAAGAACTAACTTACTGTGTGCGAAAATGAAAGATCTAGTTTCCATATTCCACCATTAGAATCTTGTGCAAACCAGATTGAAGCACCTTCTTCCATAGAAGGGTCATCTTCAGGCTGGGCCTAGATGAAGGTTCAAAAGTTAGCTTTATAAAGGTAATTTTATTTTTGCATTAAAAGTAATTAACTTAAAAGCTGATTAAACTATAAATGTGTGGTGGTGAGCCAGTAGATTTACGAACAAAGTCTGTTGAACAGTGTACAACAATGTGCATTACATGAGTAAAGTGTACACTGCCCATTAAGTTTTGCAAAAGCCCAGTTTGAAAAGTGTTTGAAAACAATCTCGTTTAATTAGTTGAAACCTAACACCTTTTATTCAATTCTATAACATGTTCATCCAACTGTCCGTTGACTGGTAGATTTTCTGCTAACGACTTGTAGTTTTTATAGCCTACCTTCACCATACAAGTAAGCTGAACATCATTTCCAACTTTTAATTCGTTCATCGGTTCAATTTCAAAATGATCTGACTCATCTGTTGTATCTGCTGAGTCAATAGCCTCCATTTCCCACACCTAAATTACACAGTGATGTTTTTAAATAAAGTTACAAACTCTTAAGGTCTATAGTGTAATTCAAATTACAAGATCATTTAGCTTTAAGCATAAGAAATGGTCGAAAAGTTTCAGCCAGGGAAAAAAATGAGGTAGTTGTCTAAGTAAAAATTATCTGTCGCCACTAGGGTGGTGGCTATTATGTTGTCCTTCCATTAAAAGTGGTCACATTTTTTCCAAAGATGTCTTTACAGTTGACCAAGTGACACTTCAAATTTTTTTTCACAATTTCTTATTTTTTATCCCTACAGTAAATATCACAGTATGCCACGCCTATTGAAGCTGTTATACTGAATCAGAGCCATTTGAACACATTCTGCTGTTATGTTATACAGTAGATATTAGGCGCTTTGTTTTGAAATACATAATATTTGCAAAATAAGAATTATTTAGCAAGAAATGTCATTGTCTCCTATAACAATGGGTTTTAGCTGGTGGGTGGGAGATAGCAGTTTAAAGTGGGTGAGTAGTCAGGTATGTGAGTAGCGGGAATTGAAAAGTAGCCATTTATTGAACTAGCTAACTTTTCAGAAACAATTAGTGCAATTTACTAAATAATAGCTGCAAATATGGCTAAATTTCCGGAGCATCTCATTAAAAGAAATTACTAGAAACCATTTCGCCTGTTTTTGACTCTATTTTTCATTTTTGTGCCCAAATTTACAGCACGTGGTGGGCCACGAATCGCCATTAAAATAGACATTTGGGCTACAGACCAAAAAAGTTTGGGAACCCCTGCCATATGGCAAGGCATAGACGACAAAAATCAGTAATGATTTAGAGGAAAGATTGAAAAATTCATTTTTAGCAGAATCAGCTGTACATTGGACAATGTTTTAGGTGTTACATCACAATATAAAACTCAATATTCAGACATGAAACACATTTTGTCATAGGCAACCAAGTCTAAAAACTATACTGTTTAACTCATTTTAATCATACCCGAACATATCCATCAAGTCCGATAGTAATAAGTTCTCCTTCATCAATAACCAGTTGTTGAATGGAACCATGATGACAAGGTTTTTGATTTTTCCGGCATATTTCAACCTGTGGATATGGATTTGATACATTATTCGAATACTTGAATAATAAAAATTTTGTTGCTGTGTAGCCCAACATGGCACACTTTTGTAATATGCCTGACAGTAAAAAATATTGTAGTTGACTTCTTTATCAAACAATGTTTAAACATTACAATAAATTGTTTAACAGCAGTTATTTAAAAATAACAGTGAGAACAGTTATGAAACAAAGTGAATGGATTCTAGGACCCATAACCAATCATATTGCCATTCAGATTCTCATACTATATATACATATATATATATATTTATAAATATATACCACAAGTTTGAAAACATTTATTTCCTGGTTAAAAATGCTGTTTGATAGACATTGATGGTGCTTTTACACTAAAATATTTTGGGCTTGATAAAAAGCCAGAAATTAAATGATTTAAAACTTGAGAAGCTGTTTTTCCTCAAAGATGATTTATCTACTAACCTTAATGAGACCTCCATCCCATAGAAGCATATTACCCCAGTCAGAACCAGAAAGAACTTTGCCATCAGGAAGTTGAATATATCCGTCAATATCAGAAAGAGAAGTTTTTCCAAATCTTCCCAATTCACCTTTCAACTTTAGGCCAGTAAAGGTAAAAGCCATTTTCCAAAATCTGTGTAACAAGTAAATTTGCGTTAAATTTTTGTTGGCAAAAGTATTAAAATAAAAGAGATTTTTATTATGTTCCACATAAGATATGCATTAATGAGGAAAATAACAGCCCAAATAGAAAAGGCAACATGCTTTATTATTTACATGTTTCAGCAAATGATCATGCCATCATCACTGATATAAGGGGCTACATTAGTTTATAAACACTTAAGTCACATAAAAGATTAACAAAAGATAAGTATTTATGTCTGTTTCTGTGCCTAGGTTTCAACAGCAAACAAAAAATCTAAAATATATATATATATATATACACATGTATATATCCCAATTTAAAAGTATGATTTGGTTACACAAATGTTTCTGCAAGTAAAATGAAAAAAAAAGCACTAAACCAATGCAAAAATACCTGATGTGGGTTGTACCACATGAAGTTAACTGGCCTTCCATTTCTGGGGAAAATGTAACTCTGTAGACTTCTTGAGAAAATGCCTAAAAATATTGTATTTTATCATAATCATTTATTTAACTGTAAAATGTTGTAGTGTAAACCAAAAAGCATTAATGCAAGTAACCACTAACCAGTATTAGGATTTAGGTAATAACAACAGGTTTCAAACTTATACTTAAATAATTAAAAGAAACAAAATTAACATACATGTTGTAGCCCTAAATCTTAACAAACTACATTCAAAACATAAGTCATAAAATCACATTCTTAAAAAACAGGGTTGAATTAACTAAAATCCTCCACTGCGCATAACAGAATTTGTTAAACAGTATCTTGCATGTAAAAAAACATATATCGAAGGCATACATAAGGTGTTTTCATATTTCAAAAATGAACACAGCTGAAAATTAACGACAGAAAATTATTTGAACAGGAAAATGTACCTTTGATCTTAGCATAATCTTTTCTTTTTCCCATGCCCACACAGTTAACATGTAATCAGGATAGGAACCGACCGATGCAAGTAGATCGCCCTTTGGGCTAAAGTCCACGAACGAGTAAGCTTGCTCAGTACCATCTAAAATGAAAAATGTTTTCAATTTCTATTTAAACAAAACATTTTACACAGAAACCGAGATCCTATTCTTTTGCGGTACTGATATTTTTTGGCAACTCAGGCTTTTTTGGTAATTTTATTCAAATTTAAATGTGCAAGGGCAACATAACGGCCTGTCTACAAACATTAGCAAGTTTAAAACGGCCCTTTGTTGTGCACATTTTTATCATATATTAAACTTTACTGAAAATAAGGCATTACCAGTTGACACTAAAATTGTCAATTGTTTTTACATGAGTGAGGGTACATTCAACCAAATTAAGTTGAGTTGGAAACCTTTTTTTTGAACGACTTCACAACACTGCTTCATATATAGCCGGCTGGTTCTTTTTATACTTCATATGTTTTTCAAGGTGTTACAAAAAAACATTACCTCGTAAAATTCTGTACAGTTTTAGAGAAGGAAACTCATAAATAAGAATGTGAGGTTTGGTTCCTTTCTCTGCAACAACGAAGTATTTTCCAGATGGATGAACCTAAAAATATGTTGTTTTTTCATAATCACCAAGTCAGTTTCATTGTTGTTATAGGTGTTAGCAAACAAGTTAAAAACTTAAAATTTTCGGAGATTATACTCTTTTAAACAACTCTACATGTACACAAAATACAGTAGTGGTAAAAACAAATGTATTGAAATAGTTGCAAAAAAAATGTAATTTAATACAAACTGGATTAGAAGTGATGACTTTAAACTGACACAAGCCATCTTTCTTGACTGTGCTTAACTTTCAAAAAGAAATTAAAATTGGCTCCGATTAGCCCATCATTTAGCTTTAAAGACATGTTTAAACTACTGCTAACTATAAACAAACTAGGTGTTTTTAAAGGGTGCACTGTAAGTTTGTTAAAACTTAACGAACCGCAATTGCTCCAATTCCTCCTCCACCACAACTTCTCAAAAACCGATGTTCTCCTGTTGAAAGATTTAAGATGTTCACCTGAAACAAAATGTACAAAGTTAAAACTAACAAAAGAAATAGTTATTAGCTTAACAAGAGTTTGTTGTCAAGGGAATGTGGGTAGCCTACCACTCAAAAGGTTAAGGGTCATATAGTGTTTCAACCAATTTTGTTGCCAAAGCGAGAAGCTTAAGTGACATAACTACAATCTAGCAGAACTTTGTGGTTTGAAATAAATTATTACAGGGTTCCTGCGCAATTTTTGTTTATAAATTCCATAATTTCTCCAAAACTTTTCAAGAAAAAAGCCCAAATTTCCATGACCTGATTCGAAAAAAAAATCGAGCAATTCCCATAGTAAAACTAGTAAAGAGGCTTTGGTATATGCAGCCAATTTACCATGCTTGCAACGAATAAACAAACGTTACGTAATTTGAGGTTCCTATCTCTATCTGGCATTTTCAGGGTAAAACAGGTGCCAAATTCCATACTTTTTCAAGAACTTTTGCAAAAGTTGGCCTTTTTCAAAACTTTTCCAGGCCTTAAAAATACAAACTTAAATTCCATAACTTTTCCAGGTTTTCCATGCCCGCGGGAACCCTATTAATATCACCAACACAAACCACCAATATCAACAAACTAAAATAGAAAAAGTTCCAAAAATATACAGCTGGCAGCTTAACTGCAAACTTATCATCAACAAAATGCAGACTATCATTTGCTGCCCAGTGATAAATTAAAACAACCAACAGTTCAGATATTCACTCTGACTAAATTTTAGGGTGGCACTGACCAGATTTCCAGCAGCAAAAACAAGAGTTGGTCCTTTCAACAAATGCAGATTGGCTCGTTTGCAGCAGTCGTATCCGAATGAATGGTAAAACTGAAGAAGGTTGGATGGTATTCCTGACTCATCGCTGGATTTTGATATCGACTGGTATTCCTAAATATCCAACAAAAAACAGTTTTTGAAATATTTTAAACTTATTATAAACAAATTGGTTAATCACAAAACCAATCTGCCCAGCTTTTTTATGTAATTTTCCAAACAATTTCCTTAACCAATGGCTACCTTTAGGATTTACGATCCCTATGCAATTAAACAGATAATGTAATTTACTGGTATGCGATTAACCAGAGTTGTCTGTACTTTGTTAGCATGTGAAATTTAAAATAGAAAAACACTGTTATCACTAGCAATTCAATAAAGGTTTTTATGACACAGCTTTGTCTATTTCACTTATTCTTGTGAAACCCATAGATACCTTTTATAGAACCTTAAACAAAGTCATTGTTTTTAACGTAGGAATTATTTATGTACATACTTCAAGTTCATAGAAGAAATCTTTTGCTGGTCCTTCTTCTTCTTCTGCAAAAATAGTAACATTAACATATTTGCTGCATCACAACCAATTACAGACTTTAATTTAGAGTTTTACTGAATGGAACTAATTCTGAATTCTACTGCTGATACATATGATGAATGGTACACAATTTTAAAAAATCGAAATGTATGTTCATACGTAACAAGCATGGCATATCAATAACATGCAAACTAATATTAGAATGATAGACCAGCGAAAAGCAATGTCAGCATGGAAATATACATGATAAATTTTGAGTGTTTTATAAAATGAAAAAGTTACTTTTTAATGCAACTACATGAAGTAGCAAATGAGCAACACACCAAAAATAAATGAAAGCATTGGGCAAAACAGCTCACTCAATGAAGGAACATGCAATCTACGAGTAATCAAATCACACATCGCTAATAATAAACACACAATTTGGCATTCAAAAATTAAGGTTTACCAACAATTTTGAATAATAAATTAACTGTAAACACAGAAACTGCAATTAAATCTAACATAGTTAATTTGTTCTATAATTTTTACTACCAAATGCTTGACATATATAATGCAATTAAAATAGGATTAGTTTGAAATGGAATCAAGCGATGTTATACAATAAGCTCTAATAGCCAAGCTTTTAAATGAAAATAACCAGATTTTTTCAATGGGCTGCAATTTCAATATGCAATAAGACAAAATTGAAGAAAAACCAAAATTGTTACATATGACATGGCCATTTTAATTCTACAGTTTAAAGCATTTCGATGTTAGATGCAAAAAAACAAGCAATGAATCAATCTTTGTTAATAAATGATCACGCTAAACCTACAAAACCACAAGTATCCTACCACCCCAGCGGGAACCAGTAACTACAAGATTACCCTCTTCTTCAGTCTTCTCTTCTGCAACCTCCTTAAGTTCTTCAGTCTTTGGTGCCTCTTCAACAATCGGGGGTTTTATTTCACCATCCTCACCGGCATCTTCTTTCTCTTCTGCTTCCACTTCTGGTTTGCTTTCATCTGTTTTCTCCTCATTATTATCTGCATCTTTGGAGCTGACTACTGGAGGAGTGGACTCAGCACGCTTTTCCTCAGCTTGAGCGGCGGCAGTTTTGTCTTCAGACTCTGCAGACGTTTTCTCCTCAGCTGATGGTTGTCCATCTGATGTAGCTTCTGTTTCATCTACATTAGGTGTTGTTTGCTCCTGAGTCACATCTTTGCCTGCTTCTGGAGATGGTGGTTTATCTTTGTCATCCGAATTATCATCTTCATCTTGCTTTTCTTTTTCAATTTTGTCTCCTTCTTTCTGGTCGGCATTATCATCCACAGAAGGATCTGCAGTTTCATTTTCTGCTTTAGGCTCATCCTCAGTCAACTCTTCTTTATTTTTATCTTCATCTTTTCCTTCTTTGTTAGCATCTTCAGCACCACCCTCAACTTTTGTCGGATCACTCTCATTTTCTGCATCTTTTTCCACAGCTTCTGGTATTTTCATTTCCGCAGCTTCAGGATTTTCATTATCTGCCTCCTGTTTTTCATCCTGCTTTAAATCTTTGTCCTCTCCACTTTGATCATCTTTTAGAGTTTGATCTTCCTCTTCAGGTTGATCTTCTGCTGAAGGTTGACTTTCTTCTAAAGTTTCATCCTTTATCGGAGCCTGTTCTTCCATTAAAACAGCATCACTTTCTAGAGGTTTTTCATCAGGAGAAGATTGATCCTCAGTTGATTCTTGATTTTCTGCTGGAGGTTGCTTTTCTACTGAGGCTTGATCCTCTGACAAAGCTTTATCATCTTCTTCCGGAAGCTTATCTTCAGTTGAAGGTTGATCTTCTGTTGGAGCCTGACCTTGTGCTGATTTTTCTTCTTCAGTGGGAGGTGGATCTTCTGTGGTAGCTGGATGTTCTTCTTCTGTTGGAGGTTGCTCTTCTGCGAGAGGTTGATCCACTGCTGGTGGTCCTGTTGTTTCCGACTCGCCAATCTTATCATTAACTACATCGCCGCTCTCATCCTTACCTTTACTCATATCAGCATCTTTCTCTTCAGACGCCATTTTCCTCTTTTGCAACTTTTCACTTTCAGTAGGGCTAGGTATGTCTGTTGAAATGGAAAAATGTCATTTAATAAGTATTTTTTATTTAAACATAAGCTTTATTCCACAAAATTCAGCTGCTCATGCACGTTTAAAAGTGTGATTTTCTGAACCCTTAGAATTATATCATAATGCATTTCATTGTTGAAAATATAAATGTAGATGATTTTGGTTAACCACCAATAAGTTTTTTTCACAAATTTACAACAATATTTTTCAAACTGTAAATAGTGCATAAACTTATACAAATTAGGGCGTTAACCAAAATCATCTGTATTTATCCTGAATTAAAGATATTTAGCTGTGAACAGGTGAATAATTACCAAAAGCCTTTGTAAAAAAAAACAAGACTGCAAATGTCTTGATGAATGAATAATACACAAAGCAAGAACATGACAGTGAAAGTGCAAAAATAAATGAATCAAAAATCTGACAAATTAAATCTCAGATGGTCAAGTGATGTTGCAGCCACAGAAGAACAATGATGATTTTCAGTGCATACCCATGCTTTACAATATATATGATTGATAAAAAAAAATGGACAGTATGAACAATAATATACAAAGAAAAAAATGTGCGTACATGCAATTGATTGATGAGAAAGTGCAAAGAATTTCATGAGGTACTTTGTTTGAACAGCGGTATTAGTTTTCAATGGTGTTTGTTTAA
This sequence comes from Phallusia mammillata, assembly GCF_965637545.1. Lineage (NCBI taxonomy): Eukaryota > Metazoa > Chordata > Ascidiacea > Phlebobranchia > Ascidiidae > Phallusia > Phallusia mammillata. Next base: position 4,840,597 of record NC_137257.1, on the reverse strand, counting down.
GTATGACAACATTTGAAATTAGTTACTGTGCATAACATAAAATTTATACATATATAGATAAATCATTTTTTGAAAAGTGCATTTTATTCTCAAATTGACATAGCATACAGTGTGATAAATTTGATTTGTTATGTACATACATGCATGTGTAATGACAAATTAAAAGCCAAATCCTTGACAGTGCCAGCATGCAGTAGCAGCCGCATTTGCTTGTACCATCCAAGACTCCAACATTTCCAGAATCTTCAGAACTGACAGAGGATGTATCATAAATGTCTTTATCTTCAGACAGAATGAAATTGGATTGGATGTGGTCTTCATCAAAATCGGGTTTTTCTAACTTTTCTTTCAAGCTCTCTTTATCAGAATACATTTTAACTTCATCATCAGACAAAGATGACACTGATGAAGAACATACTGAGCTATCTAAATCTTTGTTAATCAAATCAACAACCTCTGTCTCTGGCCCTTCATGTTTGTTTGGCTCAATAGGTTCATCCAGATTTGCAACTGGACAGTCATCAACTGCGCTTGGTGTAGTGACATTGGATGAAACCACTTTCTCATTTGTGGGTGTTTCAAACCTAACATGCAGTTGTGGTGTTGTTTCTTCCTCTTCCAATGCTTGCTTATCAAGATTATCTTCCAATGCTTGCTTATCATCATCAAGCAAATAATATTCATTATCAGGGCTTGTGTCTGAACTATTATCATTTTCAGTGGCATTATCATCATCATGCAAACTGTTATTTTCATTCAACGATTTAAACTCTGAATCTTCGCTTGGGTTTTCTTCTAGGTTTTTGTTTTGTTGATCAGCACCATCAAACTCTTTTTGAAATGGCTCCGGTATAAAATTCTTTTTGCACACAATTTCTGGTGCAGTTTCATGACCCTCTTCATCATTTTCTGGCAAATTTTGATTTTTTATTTCAATACCCTCTTCAGGCTTTTCTGTCAAATTTTCATCTTGTGTTTCTTTTGCTTTAAATTCATCTGGTTGACCTAAACTGTCATGCGTATCAGATACATCAAATTTTTCTTCAAAAGGTTGTTTATTTGGGTCTGCTTTAGCTACATGTTCTGCTTCTAAACTATCATGGCTTGAAGGCTGCTTATTTGTATGTTCAGCTTTTGGTATTTCAATATATGGTTTTGATGTGGAAGGAAACTCGTAATCTGAATTTTCGCCAGCATGTTTTTCTCTGTATCGCTGCAAAGCAACTCTTTTGAGAATATGTGTGGCATCTGCAAGATTCTTTTTGGGCTTCGCTTTTTTTGTTTGATCACTTTGAGAGTTTCTGTCATCTTCCATAATGGAGATACTAGGATTTGTGCAAACCTGTTAACTAAAAAACTGATATTTCATGATCATAAATGATGGGTGGTTTATGTCAACATAACTTAAAACAAGATCATTAATATTACAATAAATATGCATGCAAACTATTTAACACCACAAACATTAAAAATGTAAGTTATTTTTCTATTTTATTTAGATAAACAAAAAATTCAAAATTTGAGTAGAAAAAATATTTATTCATAGTTTCATATACTAAATTTTTGCAACGTTTGTAAACTCAAAATATTTTGTAACTTTCTACAAATGTACAAAAATACTGTAACTGTAAGCATTCTCTGAAACAGAAACAAAACTTATTCTATTTGCTTACTATTTAAAACACTGTTACTTAAAAATAATAATAAAAAAACAATTCAGGCCAGACCCAAACACAACTGCTTGAAGAAACATCTCAGTTAAAATTATCGCCATGGAGATTAAATTGTTTAATCCGGACCACAAGAAACACATTATATCCAATACCACGTGGACTCATATTTTTAAAGAGACAATTATTTTCATGTTGCTGGTCCTCGTGGAATTCATTCAGTCGCACAAATAGTAATTTTGCGTTAAAGTTTTTGCACTTTCAACCGTTAAGAAATGTTATATCGTGTAAATTTTGTCTTTAAAAATATTTGTTTACGTCATGATTTCACGTGACCAACTTGTCGCCTCATAAACGGTAGAGCTACTAACAAAGAGCTTGGGCTGGCCCCCGCCCTAAGAACTTCTGGTAGGTGGCGCAAAAGAGCATAGGCGTTTATGGTGCTGACTCAGCAATTATTCTTGCCATAAACCCAAATTGCTGTAACAGCACCATAAACGCCTATGCTCTGTTGCGCCACCTACCAGAAATTCCCAGGGCGAGGGCCAGCCCAAGCTCTTTGTTAGTAGCTCTACCCTCATAAACTGATTGGCAACCACTTTGTTCTAGTAATGTGCATCAATCACGCCAGAAAATCATGTTTTTCCAGTGCGATTTTATGAAAAAGATTTGAATGATACAACACCTGTTGGGAAGGGAGCAGTGCAGACATCAATCAAACATTAGGGCATTCTTTTTCAAAATTAACTGGTGCATGACATCATGGACAGGGAAAAGTATGATATGGGCAAGGAAAATAAAGGTCAACAAAAAAGATATCGATGTATAGTCACAGAATACAGCTGGTTAAAAGAGCTTATATTTTTATACCTATCTTAATAATAGTGTTCGGTTAATATTTGTCTTAACTCGTTTGTGGAATTTATGTGCTTACAATACAGTCATAGGTATTAACGGGAAGTCAATGACAGCCTATTGGTTTTTGTGCGGATGTCCACACAGAACAGTGTATTAATCAACCAACCGACGGGCTATGGCCTTATAGTAGTGGATGCCTGAGCAGGTTGCGAATGAGTCATTTGCAAATGGGCCACAGTGCCATGTAAAAAAAAATTAGCCTGTAGCGGCCTCTCTCACTACCGTTATCGTGTGCTTTCATACTACAGCGAACCGGACAGATTGCATTCGACTCTCGTCTTATGCGGCGTATTCGCTCTTTGTGTTATTCTATTACGATGTACCTCGAATAAACACCTCGCTACATTTGGTGACCCCAAGCGTGCAAAAACGTTATTTTTGCATTATGACAGAAGCCACAAACTCAGAGAACGCTGTAGCAGTAAAGTTACCCACGTTTTGGACAGCTCAGCCACGAGTTTGGTTTGAGCAAGCGGAGGCACAGTTCGCTCTAAAACGCATTGCAGGAGATCTAACGAAGTGCTATTATGTCGTTTCGGCTCTGCATCAGGACACAGCAAACCGTCTTATTGACCTGCTAGAAAACCCGCCAGACGCAGACAAATACGAGACTATCAAGGCACATTTGGTAGAAACTTTTTGTCTTTCGCGCCCGCAGAGGGCCATGCGGTTACTTCACATGCCTCCTTTGGGCGACAGAATGCCACCCGCTTTGATGCAAAGGAATGTTTTGTTTTCTAACAACTGTTTTTAGAGCGATTGCCTGAGTATATCCGCACACGGCTGAGCGGAGAGGAAATTAGCGAATCACGGCTCTTGGCCCGCAAAGCTGATGCGATATGGTCAGGTAATCAAACGCCTACGGAACCCGCACTGTCCAACGTAGCCCACGATTTGATTATCAGAGTTGGGAAAATGATAAATTGTGTTCAAGAGCAAGTTTTCTAGCGAATAGGTTTGACTGCAGTGCGTTACTATACTTCAAAACAATGCAGTTTTGTTTCACAACAAGCTTAAAACGTAAGGATTGCAAAAAATCTTACAGCTGAAACGTTTGGAGGTGGATGGTACCGCCCACTTCAAGACGCCTATTCCAACCAATCATATCGGTTTGCTGTCGCACGGTTCAGTAGTTTCGTCTTGTAATGTTTTGCAGAGAAGTAAAGAAGCGTTGTTAACAGAGCGTTACCGTATTTACTCCATTGTAAGCCGCCCTCGATTGAAAGCCGCATGTTAAGGTGTTAAAAAAACGTAAGCCGCCCTCGATTGTAAGCCGCACCCGATTATAAACCGCATAAACAGCAGGTAAAAAAACAATATAAGCCGCGGCTTACAATCGAGTAAATACGGTATGTTTTATTTTATATGCTTACTAAATATGCATAGTTTTATTGTAGTAGGCAGTTCGATAACGATAAGTAAAGGCGGTAAACGCGACCTCATAGTTGCCATGGTAATTAGTGACTCACCGGAAACTACACAATTGTTTTTAAAATACAGTTTCCCGTGGCTGTACATTCAACATCGGCAACAAGCCAACAACCAACTGCTATGCATTGAAAAACACCTAACTGTAATGTATGATTGTAAAAGATATCGTTTTTTCTGCAGTTGTAGTTGCAATAACTTCTAAGCGTTTGTTGTTGTTTTGTGTGGGCAAAGCTGTAAACATATAAAATGACAAGTTTTCTTCGCAAAGACTTGCAAGACTACAAACCAGCATCAAACTTACACTTCAACGAAAGAATTAAGTATGAATAAAACGGTTGTGTTACAATAAATAAATTGTTTTTATTAAGCTATATTGTTTATTCTATTTTGTGTGGGTTTTATTTTAAGTTTTATAAATTGGATGGGCATATGAAATGCCCATGTTAACGCTTTTTTGTATGTGCAGTTTTTATGTTTTGAGTTTTGACGGTTTAAATATACAATTGGGATTTTATGGTTTTGTGTTTTTTTTTAGATCCTTGCAGAAAAATGGCACGAAAGTTTTCCACCTGGGATTTGGTCAGTCACCATTTCCCATTCCAGCCTTTGCACAAGAAGAATTTAAAGCTAATGCCCACAATGGACAGTATTTGTCAATGAGAGGTAGCTAAGAACCATAAAAAATTTTAACTTGTTACTGTTTTATTGCGTATATTGAATACTTTGTTTTTCCTTAAAAAATATTTAAAAAAATTCAATAAAGGGTCTGTGCATTTTAACAAAATAGAGATTTTAAAATGTAATAACAACTAGTAAGTTTTTATTATATCAATGGTGCAAAATAAAACAATGATAAAAAGTGTTGCTTGTTTACATAATTCACTTAGTCATATTAGCATATGTTTTTTAATTGTGCAATAAACTTGAGGTACAAGTTTATTTTTGCTAAATTGCACTCACTAGTAACATTTTAGGCATTCCTGAACTTAGGAGTGCTATTTGCACCTACCACAAGACGGAAGATGGACTAGATCATTTTTCACCTGACAATATTGTGGTTGGTCCAGGTTCTAAAGAACTCATTTTTCTTCTCATGTGTGTCACTGGATCAGGTATGAAATCATTGTTGCATAACAAACAAATTTCACAACAAACGTGTGCATGATTAGATGTGATTCTTCTGTCACCAACATGGACAACATACAAACCTCAGTCAATTTTGTCGCAACATAACGTTTTTATGATTGAAACAACTTTTGAAGAAAGTTGGAAGCTGACACCTAAAAAACTGAATAATGTGAGTGTTTTTGCAACTGCTCTGTTTTCAAGTAGACATAATAAACTAATTTTATGTCTACGTTAGGGCTTACACAACACTAAATTTTTGTAAAATTGGATTGACAGCACATAAAACAGTACAATAATTCTTTTGAGCTGATGTTTGTGGCGAATAGCTTCTTTTTTAATAAGCAATATTGTGAATATGGGTTCAAAAGTAAAAATGTTGAGAACAAAAATATATTTGATATTAAATTGTAAAAAAAATTACAAAAAAATCCATTGTGATGATTTGTACTGTGGTAAGGCTTGAGTTAATCAACATCAGTTGATCGGGATCTTCGCCAAATCCCAGACCCAATTAACAAGGTTTATTGTATTTATTTTTTTAGTTGTTTGAAGAAAATATTGTCAAGGAGAGAAGCGTTTTGATATTCGTCAATCCTGATAATCCAAGTGAGTGTCTAGCCTCAAAGCAAAAACCATTTGAAACCAAATAAAATTTTCTTGTGACCAAAATTTAAAAAAAGTTTGACTGCCTTTTCTAAGGTGCCCACAAAATTAAGTAATAACTTTTATTAAAATAAATGTAACAACAGCATTTTTATTTATGCACAGTACTGATCAATCTGTTTGGTGTTACAATACCAAACTTTCTCATAGCAATTGCTTGAAATGCATTATTTACAACTCTGCATATGTGGGGACCCATGTGTTTCTGCCTGCAGAAACAACCAAGGTTATAAATGACAGTGGCTGGGACTCAATATAGAATAAGTGTAGGAAATATATTAATGTTTAAAATAGGTGTATATGCAAGGGCAATATGTGCTAAGCCACCCTTCTAGTTATAAACTGAAATGACTGTTAATTATTGCAATAGGCCAGTGGTTCCCAACCTTTTTTGTTACATTCCTCCCTTCGCCCATTTTCGAACTATTCATTCCTCCCCATAAGACGAAAAACCAACACAGATTGACATAAAAAAATATAGCAATTTGAAATAGACCTTATAATTAGGGATGTCTGTTTCAGAATCCTTTACAACCGGTTCCAAATGTGAACCGGGTCCAAATTATAATGGACATAATAATGTAAAAACAAAAATATTCTGTATTTTCCAATGTAAATTTTTTTACAGTTTTTATGAAATTCCTCCCCTGAACTCGTTAAATTCCTCCCTAGGGGGGAATTCCTCCCTGGTTGGGAACCACTGCAATAGGCCATTGTGTAGTATTAGATTATTTAGTCACTTAGGGCAGAGGATTATTACATTTTAGCTGGAGCTTCATACACAAGAGAGGAGTTAGAAGCACTAAGGTAATTTGAAATGGCTAGAGTCATTTAATGCAACAAATATTTTACATGAGCACATTAGCTTAAAGCTATTTTTCAGGCACAATTGCAAAACTTGCTAAAAATAGTAATTAGTGATGACATTTTTTAATAATACAAAGGGAATGTAATCAAAGTTTTTGGCAAATACTGATAATAATTTATATTTTGTTTCGGTAGCCAGTCTTAGAAACCCTGACGCAAAAATCAGCTTTAATATTCCTGCACACATATCTTCTGCAAACAATTCTAAAGAGTTTCACAATAATTTATAAATAACTTGCTTATTGCTTGCATATTTTTCATGAACGATATTAATTCTTCTAAAAATTTATGAACAATGCTTTTAGTGGTAATTCTGAAAATCACAACCCAAAACACTGATGATGGCATGAGCATTTGCCGAAACGTTTTAATAATAACAAAAAAATTGTATGTTGTTTTAATGCAAAAAGTGTTAAAAAATTTTTAGGCAAACATAAACCCTGGGACGAAGGGGTTTAGGTTCAAGTAGATGTTTGCTTTGTGCTTGCCTCAACGCTATTATAGCCTAAAGTAATATTCGGCTCATTGTTTGCAGTGTGGTGTTTCGCAAACACAATCTACTGGTGGTATGTGATGAAATTTATGCCCAACTCTCGTTCAACGACAGCCACGTCTCTCTAGCAAAAGTAAGTTTTGTGCTTTTGCTCGTCATGTCAACTTTCTGACGTTAAGTACAATATAAAGCTCTTCTAAATCGCTATTGCTACTGTATTAGTCACAGTACAAAATAACGTTAATTATTATGGATAAAAAAAACAGAATGTTCAAAAAAGTGTAAAAATGCGCTATTATACAAGAAAGGTGCATAATTTCAGCAGTTAACTGTTTTACTATTTAGAAATCGTAAAAAAATGGCCAAAAAGACAGTTTCTGGACCAGGCCTATGCCAAAGTACGTTAATTAAACTTACTTAATTAAAAATATACATTTACAATGACAGTTTTACCCTGAAGGAAGCGTTCTTAGTTCAGGGATATCGAAATGGGCGAGCTGTGGCGGTTGGCGACTTGGTTATCACCTTTATCCACAAGAATTACAAGGTATCTTGCCATGTTATATGCCTATATGTGTGTAAATGTATTTTTTCGTTAAAGAGTAGCACTTCAAAAGGAATAGTGTCTTTGTTATAGAGTTGGAGTGGTGATATTTATTGGCAACTCTGTCTTTCGGCCAGTTTTGATAAAAAATGGCAATAAATTGTACAACTTAAGGGATTTCTTTTTGAATAATAAGTGGATTTGTATTTGGAAAAATTTGCTGCTAACGAATAAATACGCAGGATAGAGTCTCTCACGCAATTAATATTAACAAAGCTCTTGAAGAGGGTTTGATGATTTCCAAAGGAATTTTACAAGGTTACACCTGCATTACATAAGAAAAGCGCTTACCCATTTTGAACATTACAGCGATGTTAAATAATGTATCGCATTCATTAAACAACACTTGTATTGGCAAATTACATCCTGCCACCGAATATGTGCGCATTGTCGAATAACCATGCACCCATGCTATATCCGCTATTGTTCCCATTAACGTTAACTAATTGTGTTTTGCGGTTCGACGTTGCATTGTTTCTGTGTTTGACGTCACACCTTCCTTCTTAATTGTTATGACTTCGAAGGCACATCATGTATACTGTATATAGCAACTGGATACTTGCGTGCGGGCGTTACTAAATAGCACATGTTACCGCATGATGTGTGAACCAGAGTTGTAAACGGGCCTGAAATTAGAGCCCGAACCCGAAAGTACTATCCCGAAACCCGGCCCGAACCCAAATCGTTTTTAAAACTCCCGTTTAGGCCCGAAAGTTTGATTGACAGGCCTATACATCGAAGCCTTAGGGAAGACCAAGACAACAAAACACAATAGACAATCATACACAATTGGCCTTGAACAAGCCGTGGCCGTGTTAGTGCTGTTTGTCATTAGGTCAGGTCCAGCGCTCAGCTGCCAGTTAAATTTATTCAAAGATATGCTGACACAGAGTGTAAAGCCAGGCTCGAATCAAAGTCCGAAACCCGGCCCGACCTACAACTCTGGTGTGAACTGTGAACTATGAGAATACAAGCCACAACAAGGGTAAATTAAACCAGATTCTAGTATTATTTCAATAACAAATCCTCACCCAACCCGAACAGCTCTAACTGTCAGCGCTTTCAAAAGTCCGCAAATTAAAATTTATGCATAAGCATATTCAAGTCCTTTGCAACTTCCTACCTTGTGATAACATGCGGTATTTAGCACCACTGCTTACGTGGGTACTTTGCCTTTACTTTCTTGGTGCCAGCGACCCCAAGCCCGAAAGTTCTAGCCCAAAACCCTGGACAAACCCAAAAATTTGATCCTAAATCCCGAATTAGGCCTGAAAGATCAGTTTTTAAACATTACGAGACAAATGTGGCAAAGTGTGAAATCAGGCCCGAAAAAGGTTTTATTCAAGCGTGATTTCGAACCGGGCTTGCAAAGCCCGTCCAACTAACAACTTTGATTTACTTGTTCGAATTAGGCAGGATTTTAACAACCTATGTGCCGTCAACTAGAATACATGGTTTAACAAAGTTTTTTAAACGTTGAACGACATTTTTGTTAAAGTTTTTTAAAGCAGTCACTGCCTAAAGTCCATAAAAAAACCGATTTTAACGTGAAAATTAGAAAGTAAACTTTTCTGTGCATAACAATACATGCATTGGTCAAATAACTAAGTTTGCATACCATGTACACTGTTTAAGCAGGTATTTTTATTTTCACAGAGGTTGGGGAAGCTGTGGCAAGCGCTGCAAGCCAAACTTACACGTGTGCGAGTGCGCCAGTTCAATACGCCGCCGTATCGGTAAATTCTATGTTTTTGTAAATTAGACGTAGTAAGTACCAACAACTGTGTAAATTCGAACAACAATTGTCAGGATGGCAAAATGGTCCTTTCAATAGGTCTTTTAAGGACTTTTTATTGGTTTTAGCAATTAATTTACAGTACGGTGTAGCTGCAGCGTGTTCAGTCATTATTATCCACCAATTGTGTCCACTTTTGTGCGCTCAATAACGTTTCGAAGGTGCGCAGCTATTTCCGGCTTGGTGATTGTTTTAATGCAATTGTGTCGCTATGTTTTCTTTCACCAAGCGAAATAAACATGCTTTTTTGCACTGCTGGGAATTAGCTTTCAAATTTTTACCAAAAGTAATGGATGTATTGTGACGTTTGCATTTGTGTTTGTTTGTTAACAATAAGATGTTTGTTCAGTTGATGAAATTTGACGACAACGCAAAATCGTACGTTCAACATTGTAAAAGGATCTTACACGAGGTAGCGCAGTTCTGTTGCAGGTAGGTTTCAAAAACTTTGTATTATTAGAATGTTGTCCAGTAGTTTTTAAGTTTTTTACCTACATTTACGGTCCAATACTGCCTAATAGAAACTTCTATTTGCGTAAATCACAACCAATTTTTAAAGCTTACGAAATTTTGGGTTTTGCTTCATAATACGAGCAATTTGTAATACTTAAAAATTGTAAATCTAGGGTAAAATTCTATCTATTTGTTTAACTCATTAAAGTAAAAATTTGCGTAAAAACCGGTCAAACTAAAAAAAAAAAAAACTTGTAAAAGTAGGTAATGTGGGTTACAATACGATTAATTAAAAAGTTGTAAAATTGGGATAAAAGACGACTTATATAAGAAAAGCTATAAGTCTGTCAGGTTACGCAATACGTTAGTTCCGGTGTGTTGACTAGACAAAAAGAAAACGACATACCTAAGTCCGTGTGTGATGTGCGTAATTCATACACGATTTATGTACCTGCCTGTCAATTCCACAAAGAACGTGAAACGCAATCGTGCTATTTGTAGATTAATCTTTGTTTTGGGCGCGACGACTTGGCTGATCGAATGTTATAACAATTAATCATTTTGTGCAAGAAGGTTTGAGACCCCTTCGTAAAGTTGTTTTCATGTACTGGGGAATTTTATCCAAAAATCCATAGTTTTGGTGTGCAACGTAAATCACTGATTGGCCAGATTGATTTCGCGTTAAAAAAACATTTGTTTAATTTCAGGAAAAAAAATGAAAAACTCTAATTTTTGGTCACGTGTTTTTGAGCAGGACTCTTCGTTCAGCCGGGGTCAAAGTTCACATGTCAAACTCGGGTTATTACATATTTCCTGACTTCTGTGTGATCCGGGACAAGCTCGCCTCGCGTGGCATTCGAACCGGAGCCCAAATGTGCGAGGCAATATTGAAAGATACAGGAGTGGCGGTGAGTGATGTGAAAAAAAACTGTTAGGGTTTTGAACGAATTTTAAAAAAAATTAAGCCCAGATTAGTCCAACAGCTTATAAAATTGCGGAATAAATGAGACGGGAGTGTGAAATCAAACCCGAATTAAAGCTCGTTTTATGCAATCTTGGGCTGTTACGCTAGGTAAATGTGACACAATACATGAAATTAAGTTTGAAAACTCATTGTTTCAAACCAAGGAGTCGAACCGGAACTGAACTCCAACCTGCAAACCGGTTTGAGTGGTTTATTTCAATAAACCCGTACCTAACCCGAACCGCTAATTACGATTTCCTAAAAACCCGAACCGGAGTTGAATTCTATATTTAGTTTGGCGTTGGACCCAAACCGGAACCAAACCAGTAAAAAAATGCAGTCTGTATTACATTTTGTATTTTTTTTCCAAAAAAAAACGACATAACAGCTAAAGGACGTGTAAAGCTGACAGTTCACGGTCAATTTCTGTTGGAATTTGATAAGGCCCGATGGGTTGAATTAAAATTAAACGGAAGGGGATTTAAACTGATTTAAAAACCGCAAACCGGTTCGGACCGGGTAATTTGCCCGAATCGGAACAAAACCCGAACCCGAAAATATATTTTTTAAAACCTGTACCCGAACCCCTTTTAACGAAAATAAAGTGGAACCGAACCGAACCTGAACCCATATAATACGCGATTCGACTCCCTGTTTTAAACCATAACCATAACGATTTGTCGTTTACAGCTGATGGCCGGTGGACCTGCGTACCTGCATCCACCTGAAGAACTCACCGTCCGACTTTGTTACGTTAATTTTGACGGTGGGTGTGTTTTAGTTGACCAACAAATTTTACAGTAAAGCCAAAAACCAGTATGTGTGCCTTTAGGGCTTTAGTCAAGGATTCATAACAAGAATGGTCGGTTAAATTTGTTAAAGCAATAAGTAACATTTTAATACTCGGTTAAGAGGTAACTTAGAACAATTAACACCATACCTCACAGGAGACCCAAATTTAGCTAATTTTCGATAGGTGGCGTAATGAGCTGAATTATTTATTTAGCGGCTAAAGAGGGGTTGGATTTCGTTTGCTAGTGTTATTAAATTTCAAAAAGTAAATACCTTAACCCGACCCTAATAGCCCTAACCGTGAGCATTTTTGGAGATATAAAGTTTGAAATGTGAAAAGTGCTCTTTGAGCCCCCTATCGAAAATTGGCTAAATGTGGGTCTCCCGTGAGGTATGGTGTTAGTCGATTTTCCCGGTTAAGAAACCCTAGAAAACGTCGTTTCTCCCTACTGAATACTATCTACGCCTGTCTTTACTAAACAGGTTGTTAAGCAATTCCTCCTTTAAGCCCAAGCTAGGGAATTGCGGCCTGTTTCCAAATTTTCAAAGCATAAGAAACTATGCACATGGCCCTAGGTTTAATCCGATAGCTGGTGTATGTCCACATAAAAAATAGAGGAAATACTGGTATATTATTCGAAAAGGAGGCCTAATGGTTAGCAGGTGTTCACTAGGTGGTGGTTCCAATCCCATGTCGACCATTTTGTGTTTCACCAAAGCGGCATTGCTCCAACCCAGAGAAACTGATGGGTTGGACTAACCCATTGAAGTCACCAACCTCCCAAATCAAAAACTCAACTAAAAATGATCCAGCATATTTGCAATAAAAAGCCAGCTCGATGGTGGACTCTTTTGAAATTAATTCAGGCGTTCACCGTCCACAGGGGATAAAAATGAAACAAATAAACAATATCCATGTCTTTTGTTTTTAGGTACAAAAGCTTTAAAAGCCAGTGAGAAAATCGGTCTTCAAAAAATGCTACCCGAATCCTTCCTCAGTGAAAACTGTGCTCCTACGGTCGAGGCTATAAGCCTACTGGCCAATTGGGTTCGACAGCAATGAACATAACATTTGCAAAGTTTTTTCATTCTCATAAGTTCATCTCAATTTGTACAGTAATTTATTTTAACTGAAGTTATTCACATCACGTATTTGAGGTATCATTTTTTTGCCTCATAAAGTGGTAAACATCGCAATAACGGTAATTGTTTTGCACAAACGCGAGTTTTACAAAATCGTTAATATATGGCCTATTTTTCTTCATGGAATTAATTTGTATTAGCCGATAATGTTTTATACAATGGCTATTGTCACTTTTGCCATGCACCAACTACATTTTAATCGCCGCAATAATAATATATCCTTCTTACTTTGTTGTCAATTATAATCTTTCCTTGTAATGGAACATAGACCTATGCATATAACAGAAAAATAAATCAGATAATAATCCTTGCCGATATAATGTAGCTGTGTCGCTTTTTTAGTTTGCAAACATACTGTGGTGTAATTTCTTCACATAGCTGCCACAATCATTGCTTCATTATGGAAAAATACATTGAAACCATTTATGTCTGAGTGTTTTATTTGCAACGTACCCGGGAGAAATTTGCAGTCTATTATAAAAGATATATATATGTGTAGTTTTTGTTCAAAATTTAGAAGATTACGATTAAAATTGTAAATTTTTGTCCTTCCAAAAAATTTTGTCCAATTTTTTTGTGCTTTTTATGTGATTTCTATTGGGTTGTCACGCACGAAATCGACCATGCGTGACGCACCGACGCTAAAAACAATGAGCTTTGTGGTAAACTAATGATTTAGTTGTTTGTCGTTAAATTTTATAACACTAGTTGCCATGGCAGAGAAATAAACGCTTTAACAACTACCAGAAGTTGTGTAATGCAGTTTTTGTGAAGTAATTATTTGAACATTCGGTGAAACATGCCAAAGAAGAAGGGAAAAAAGAAGTAAGTACATTATAGTTTAGGTTTGATACCAATTTTCTCAATGACTATTTTCACCTTAGCATAACTATTTGCCGATTTTAAAAAGTGAAATAACTGCAACAGTCTAAACTAAAAAAGAGTTTTTTTGACAATATCGTAGGGTTTTTGTATGATCAAACGAAAACCTTTTATGGACTTATAACAACCAAGTGTTGCTCATCCAGCAGTTTTATTGTAAACAAATCGACGTTTCGACGTCCTATACAAGACGCCTTCATCAGGATAATGACATTTCTTGCAGCACAAAATTCCTTTTGCAGACTTTTAAACTTGATGGTTGTGTATCACTGGTTTTGACCAAGCATATGGCCAGATATGATTTACTGCTAAAACTTAATCTACTAACTTAAATATTCATTTGCATGACCGATTGACTTATGTTACAAGGTCTAAAAAAGCGTCAAAGAAGAGTGAAGGTGAGGTGTTGGAATTAGATGGTGACGGTGCACAACTTGGAATCGGAAAGAAAAAGAAAGCCAAAAAAGTAAAACTTACAAAAGAAGAAAAGGCTGCTGTAAGTATTTATAAGCAATTTACATAATTTTAACAAATACGAATTATGCAGCTTTTGTTAAAAGTTTGTTTGATTCACTAATATTACCTGTTTGTTGGTGTAGAATAATTTGCAAAGTTTAGAAACAAATAAATAGACTTGCAAATAGGCAGGCAACTTGACAGCTTATGTAGAGCATTAATTTGTGTTAACACCCCCAGGCATTGTTCACCCACCAGAAATAAAACAAATAAACAACACACAAACATTTTTAAAATCAATCTGTATATGTCGACACAGTATAAACTTCCGTAATATCTTCTGACAAATATATTTATTGCGCAAATGGTTTATATATTTCCTCATAAGATTTGAGGAGTACATATCGAGTAGTACCAAAAGTGCGGTGAAAAACACACAAGCAAAAAACTAACCTATGTACTCCTAACTACATGTGTTTTTTGCAGGCCAAATTAGCTAAGAAACTAGAAGCATTTCTTTGCAATGACAATGACTATGGAAAGTTTTTGAACAAGATAGACAAATGGATGATTGAGAATAAGAAACGGGTGGAAACATTATTTAAAAACTTTGACCAAGAAGAAGAGGGGATTGTTCCATTTGATGTTTTTAGAGCAGGTCGAATACTTATGTTTTGCATGGAATATGTTTTTAAAATACATAAACAAGCATGATTCTGGTTTATCATTTAATCAAACTCACCAAAGTAGTTGTGTTTAACCAGAAAGTGTAAGTTATCAAATATTACTTGTACAAAAATCCTTGTGATTTACAACCAATCGTTATCAGCATAATACATTTAATGCTGATAGACAGGATTTATTGAGGTCACCCTAGAACTGGTGTCTAAAACCCAATGAACACTACTTTATAAACTAAACACAGTACTTGTCTTACAGGATTCAACATTTTGAATTTGTAAAAATAAATGTTGAATTTTTGTAGATTAAAACATATATAAATTAACATGTTTTGTTTTCCTTGTAGGTTTGCATGACCTTCTCTGTCCACTCACCGACCTTGAAATAAATGCACTAGCAAGGACACTGGATCCAGAAGACACAGGTCTTATTGAGTATTGTGGCTTTGAACATGGAATTCACAATCGGACGTTTCCCGAAGACGAGGGTGACGGAGATGATGTCAAAGATGAAGATGACAACAAACTTACACCAGAAGATTTTGTTCCAGAAATTGTAACAACTGGTGCAGGTGGAAAAAAAGCTGTTAGAGATCCCCTTCATGCAAATTATTCAAGGTATGATGTTGTATGTGTATCTGTTCTTAGAAATGTTTGCCTGTAACAAAAATGCATTTGGTAACTTCTTCTTACATCGAAAACAGTTACCCTGCTCTATCAGCACAATTTCAATTTTAGACTTAGTTTATGAGGAATTAGTAAGTGCAAGAACAATTCAGACTATGCACACTGTTTTGACGTATAAGGTCTCATCAGTGCAGCTGGTACGGCCTATCTATACGCTAGCCAATACAGCCTCTCTCTTGTCACCAGCTTTCCTGATAAGACCTTTCTAAAACGTCTAAAAAGTGTTCACTGTCTGCAACTTTTATTTATTGACTTGTAGCTTTTACACAAGAAAACTTGTTTCTTGGAACTAGGTTTTGATGTTATATTAGACACAGCCTGGGTTCAAAGTTGACAGGTTGTAATGCTTGATGGGTGTCGGTTAAAATGTACTAAAGTCATTTAAGGATTGTCTCATGACAAAGTATTACCTTATGTCTGTTTGATCCCATACAGCAGTTCAAACATGCTTAGTAAAGCATAACCTTAAACCTGATATGCTTAAAGGATCGACAAACAAAGACATTTAATCCTGTGTGTATGTATGTGCGGTAAATGGGCCTAGAAAGTGCCACACAATAACTCAATGCATCAACATACACTTTCATTGACTTGGGTAACTTGCTTTACTTTGCAGATTCGTGGAGTTCAACATGCGATTGGCCACCTTTGATCACGTGACCAGCCACCCCGCCCACTTTCAAGTCACTGTTCACACCCACATGACCGTTGCCACGCTGCAGAAGCTGATTGGTGAAGTCGGCCACGTGACTACTGGAAAGATGAACATATTCGCTGACAAGTAAGTAACATCCGTTTATATTGGCTTATATGAAGGCTTGGATATTTTTTGGTTTAATGTTTAAAACACAAATTAGGATTCGGCCACTTCGTATCGGATAACCCAAAATCAAACATTGTAAAGTAACATTTTTTTTTACTTTGAGATTAACGAAATTAAAACGTCGCAAGGCATTTGTAAAAACAAAAAAAAACTAAATCTAGTCAAACCCGACTTGCAATATTAACAGTTGGTTTATATTACCGGTTTTATAACTTTTGCTTGAAAATACGCATTTATATCAATATGTTGCTTGCTTGTACAACGCAGTACAGCATATGCGTACAAAGGAGATGTGTTTTTCCACATTATATGATTTCCACAAATCGTTAGGGTTAGCCAAGTGCATCCAGTCATAAAAACCAACAATTTTATCCTCTGTGAACCCAGGCATATTACAAAAGCTTCTCTTTGCAGAGATTGCCACCAGGAGAGTTGTTTACCTCCAAGCTGTACTCTTCAAGAATGGTACAAAGGTGGCCCACAACATAATCCACAACGTGTCACCCTTTACTATGATTATGTGATAGAATACAGCGACTGCCCATTGCTTAATTGTGACCACTACTTTGGCCAGGAAAAACGACCAATGAATCCAGTTCTAACTGCCTACCCGCCAAGACAAAGGGCGAAATCATAATACTTTGCAGTTATTTGACGTTGTTATTTGTATTCTGTATTTTCGCTGTGAGTTTTCGAGATCTTAGATTAGCAAATTAAATTTTCTTACATACAAATAGGCTGACTTCGAACTGTACGTTTTGTGGTGAAATAAAAAGTTCTAAAAATGTGACATGTATGTTTGTAATAATTAATGCAACAGATTTGTCTACACTTTTAATTTGTTGTTGTGGTATTACGTACTTTTTACCTAGATTTGAAGTGTTATTTTTTATATTTGAGTCGCACTACAACAATTAACAATCTCACTAACACGACTAAATGTATCAAAAAATAAAAGTTTAGACTGTAGTCATTGGTATGCGTAGCTGTAAATCTAAATTAAAGCAGCAATAAAATGATAAAGATCAGAAACAATCAAATTTGTTATGGTGACTTTATTGCGAAATTGTGCACAAACAGGACATTTACAGTTTCAAGGTGTTAAAGGTATATGTTCTGAAAGTTGCACCATTGGACCTTACCAGCTTTGGAAACGCCCAAGTTATATTTTTCGTATTACATGTGAAATGGCGCATAACGTTACGCTCGTGCCAACACAAATATTATAGCTCGTACTGCTTGCTTTGTTGCGTTACAAGGAATACCTGAGTGCGTCACACAAGCCAGACGTTCGATTTTTATTGTAACGTCACAATGGCAGGGAGCAAGTTGTGAGTTTACTTAAGGAGTGTCCACTTTTACGCAGAATTCTTTTCTGTAGTACAGTTGTACAGTTAACCATTGCAAAAGTTAGCTTGTAAATGTACGGTGAGTTTCTTACCATTCAATTGTTGTACGTTTCTACGACCAGCATACAGACAAGCAAAGTTAGCGATTTGTAATGTTATGTCGATCATTTTTAGTTACAAACAGTTTACAGACACTATTAAGGTCACTAAAAATGCGAAACATAATAGGTTTCGTTTGCTATTGTTGCTGTAACAAACAAAAGCTGAGTTGTTTAAGTTTGCTGACGTGCGTTTGCAAACCGCTTTGCGAAACTGGGCGGTTGTTATACTGCTTGTTGGGTAATTTGTAAAGCAATCAACCATATGAACCTCATTGAACTTATGCGTTTTGGGTTTTGGTATGGGGCACGCAAATTTAAGAGCCTTGTCGTTACCACATACCAAAATTAACTAGTGCTTTTCTATAGTAGAGGGGTAATAAGTAGTAGAGTGTAATAAGTTTTGTAAAAGAAACAACTGGCAGCTTTCGTTAGATGTTAACCTATGTGAATAGGTATTTCTAACCAAATCAGGGTATGGTTGTACCTTAAAATAGATACGTTGTATCTTAGAAATTATTGAGATTATCAACCAGAGTATTAGACGAGGTGTTCCAAAAGTGTTTCAGTTTTTTGAAAGTGCTGAGTTTGGAAGAATTCGCTAAGGTTCAAAATTTTGATCTGACGCATATTCTCCTGTAGTTAGTGCTGTTAAGGCTTGGATTAGGGTCATTTTTTATAACAGGCGCAATAAATGGAAAACTTACCTTATACTTTTAAATATTTAGTGATATTTTTTGCTCTGTGCCTGTAATATATGTTTGATTTCAAACTCTCTCAAAGTTCAAAATGTGCGGGTACCTCATTTTAACTAAATGGGACGACGGAACAATTTATCAGGCAAAAAATCTGCCGCACGTTTGTAGCCTATACTTCACTATCTAATAGTTTTGTTAAAATGCATGAAGATATGCATGTCTTTTGATCATATTCTATGTACATTACTTGAATTGCAGTTTTGTTTTCAACAAAAAATAAACTTATTGCTCTTTACTTCATGTCAAACTGTTTAGTAAAGAAATTTTAATGTTCACAAACATGTCGGATTGTTCATATTAGAGTTGTGTTAATAAAAGCAATCAAAAAAACAATGTTGTTATTTTAAGTAGGAAGCAGGACCTATTATTCCAAGTAATACACATTGTTTTCCATTCATGCGCCTTTTCCTTGTACTGCTGTCTCCGTGGTGATATAAATAAACCCTTATCAGCTGCCATGTCAATGTACGTCTGATGTTACACTAGATAGGTCTTCGGTGTCGTTAATAGAGGCGGTTTTGCTCACGAATGGCAGTGGCGTTTACCCTGATAGCAGTCAAAAAACTATTTTTACCGCAACCCCTTAAAGGTTAAATCCACACATTAGAGCTCTATGCAATTGGCGTGCAGGCTAGTTTAACCGTTAAAATTGTTTTTATCGCAGTGCGGCTTGCTTTAGGCTGCATTGAATCAGTTTTTGCTTCCACCTAACGATGGTATATTTAGGGTGGTTTGCCGGTTTGTTGGTAAACACACTTAATCGCACCATAATATTTACTTAGTAAACTTTGACGCTCCGCAAACTTATACGTAGAATGGTAGCAGTTATTCCTGTACGAAATTGGTGGTTTTTATGAGTAATGAACTAATAAGGCAATGTGTGTTCCACAACACCCTGAACTTTAGGCGAAAAGAAGTTGTTTTTGCAGACGTCCCTTTAGAGCTTTATTGAGCGGTTTAAACACCGGTAAAACAGTCAAACCTTACAAATCAAGAGTGGTAGAATTTGCAAAGCATTATACGATAAACTTCGGTTAATCCAGACCAGTTTAGACCAAAAATTTAGTACAAATTAGGAGAAGATCTAGATTAACCGAACCCGATTTAACCGGGGTTTATTGTAGTTTAAAACATTGATAAAATGAAAGTCGAGCGTTTCAAACAGGAAGGGCAGAATTTGCAAATCGTTTAGTTGCGATGCTATATATAGCAGTGGTTCTCAACCTTTTTTCTTTCGTGGCCCACTTTCATTGCAAAAAAATTCTGTGGCCCAGTAAAATTTTAAGATAGAAAGAAAACAACTATAAAATAGGTTCAGAACAAAAAACAAAACAAAAACATTCCTTCTCAATTCCTCCCGAAGCCATTGTTTTTGCAAAATTGAGTGTAGTGACACAAATGAAAGTAAATTCTTAAAAAAAGCTTTCTATATGGTTGGTCTATGGGCCTAATCAAAATGCTTCCATGGCCCACTGGTTGAGAACCACTGATCTATAGGAATGGTATACTTTTCAAATGTTGCAAGAACAAATTGTTTATTTGTGTTAGTTTTAGTGTACCTGCATAGCTGCATAAATCGTATAAGGTTGCTGGATGTGAACAGATCTATGTTGGATTGTGCCTTGGGAAATTGACACGATGAATGAACAAAACAATAAGTTGGAGCATTTTCCGTCTCCTAGCAACGGACCGACACAGCCAACATCCGGACAAAGTGCCATAGTTGGTGTGAAAACTCTTCAACCGGGTAAGTGCACGTAAAACCAGTTTTTTTTAATACAGGTTGGAAAACCGAGGCAAAGCGAGTCACTAAAAAGTTTACTTTGAAGTATAGACTAAAAAAATTAATATAAAATAGCAATTTTTTTTCTCACCGTAAAGGTGAATATGTTCAAAAATACTTAAACCTGCTAAAACGTTAAATGGTGACAAAGAAAGGGTTGAAAACCGATGTCTAAAACAATGAGATAACGAACTTAAATTCATAACTAGGATCAGCCCTAAAGCGTTCATGCAGACCAGCGATCACAGCACACTCATTTATCAATCATAGTACACCAGGTCTATTGCAGGCGTCATACCGAATCAGTCGGGCTCTACGCATTCACACATGGCAAAGTATAGGCTGGAAACAACTGTGGTGGGATTCGAACCCACGACAAGTGTCATTCTGGGACGCTCTGCCAACAAGGCTACAAAGACCCTGTTGCAACTCTGGCGTACTAGGAGAAAAGATATGCATTTTACACGAACGCTTAGCGGCGCCAAACCGCTGTAAATAATACGACGTAAAAGCCAGTTGCCTCAAATTACGTGCGGGGTAAGGTAGGTTGTGAACGTACCGATGAAAACAACCTTATTCATAACGACTTGCTGAAATTTCACTAGGCCACCGGTTTATTGTAGCCTATGTTTGGTATAAAGCTAGTCACAAAACATGTAAAAAACTAAAATGGCAAATAGTGTCAATGAATTTTCTCTTTTAAATGTGTGTTTTCAAGTGCTAAAAGATTAGTTCCTTATTAAAGCATGTAGTTCATGCACTATCGAAAACTCCTTCAATAGCACGAACGGTGTCGAAAAGCACCTGGATATAAAACGTTATTGTCACACAGTATATACAGAAACCTCGGTTAAACCGGACCCGTATGAACCAAAAAAATGTCCGGATTAGGCGAAGATCCGGATTAGCCGATATCGATTAGTTAAAGCCTTGCCACATTACAAATCATTTGTACCTCAAGTTTTGTCCGAATTAGGCAAAGATTCGGATTAACCGAATCCGGTTTAACTGAGGTTTATCGTATATGACAAATAAATTATTTTGCAAGTGCTTCACTGATCACAGTTAATAACATCAGTGAAAAATGGCATAAAAATCTTCAATACACGTAACATTTTTACACAATAGATACTATATTACGTAACTTATTTGCCAATCAAAAAAGACACAACGACCGCCTAGTAAATTCACTATGGCGTCACACAGAGCTCTATGAGGTCACCGCGTTTCTGGAATGAATTACCGGAGATTGAAACGTGAAACCACTTTTCCTGTCATTGATTGCGCACAATTAACTATCGGGCCAGCACTTATGACTATGCGCATGTTAGTAAACCTATAAGGACTGTCTATCATTATTGCAGTTCACTACAGACGGGAATTAAACGCGTCCTTATTTGCAGAAACAGCAATTTATACCTTAGTATTGGCGCCTAAATTGGATGACTTTGATATAGTATGCTCAGAAGGTTTAATAAACAACAAAATATGTACTGAAAAGTGTAGATGTTTACCCAAAAAACAAGTACTGAAAAGTCTAATTGTTTACTAAAAACATCTACTAAAAAGTGCAGTTGTTTACCAAAAACATGTCTTGAAAAGTGTAGTTAGATTTTACTCTAGCAGCTGTTAGTCTTTTTCTGTTGCCAACTGAGTATTTTCGTTTGTAGGCGATCTTTCTAAACTCGAAAACAAAAAAATGAAGCGTGTTGATTTAGCAAAAAAGATGCTGTGTTCGTTTCTGGGAGAATTCGTAGGT
The DNA here is from genome assembly GCF_965637545.1 of Phallusia mammillata. NCBI lineage: Eukaryota > Metazoa > Chordata > Ascidiacea > Phlebobranchia > Ascidiidae > Phallusia > Phallusia mammillata. Next base: position 4,818,401 of record NC_137257.1, on the reverse strand, counting down.
AAATGCTTTCTTTTAGCTTTATGTGGAATCACAATATGGAGACTTACTCAGAGTGACCCGGATTTTCCTCATTGGGGATTTGCACTTCTTGGTATTGGAGCATTGCTTTCAGTGTGTAAGTATTGCGATTTTTTATTTAATAAACCCAAACCTTTCCAACACACATTTGGGACAACATTGCAAACTTACAATTAGTTTAGCCCCAGAGGTTAATGCAGTGGTTCCTAACCAGGGAGGAATTTTCTTAATTTTTTACATGTGGTTTGTAAATAAACTCTAAAGCTCCGGGAATGTACCTGCAAAACTGAGAAAATACCCAATTTTAAGTGATTTTTGTATGGTTTATTATCTGCTGTGTAGTATCTTAGGGAGGGAGTTTAAATTGTTAAGGGACGAATTGGTTGAAAAACGTTGGGAAGTGGTAACCGCCGGGTTATTGAAACTGACAAACGCGAAAAAAGGTTAAAAGCCAAAAAATTATAATTAAACAATACAGTCAACTTAAATTATCATGTAATCTTATGTTTGGAACTGGTCTATTTAACGGCATTGTTTAGTTATTAGTTCATAACTCACTGATTGATGAAATCACAAATGTTTTGTTACGTCACAGTCACAACAATTACCCATTGTCTGGTTTGTTTAGCAACAATAGGAGTTGTGACTGTACAATAACATGATTTATTGTTGAAATGTTACTACCTGCTGCAAACCCGCACAAAAGTTAAACTAAAAGTATGAATGTATCAATCTTCCCTGTTACATACGAAACCATCACCTATCTAAAAATGTGGTGTTATGTTACCATTATTGTTTTTGGAAGTAAGAAATCGAAAGTAAAACGTGTTTAAAGTTTCGTGTTGACCAGAAACCCTGTATTGTTCAAAGTGCATGTACTTTGGTTAACGATTCAAAAGGACGTTTTGCAAGCCTGTATTGTTATGTGTCTGGGCATAAACACAAGCTCCCTCAGTATACATGCTACACTCAGGACCACTGTAAGCAACATTATATATGCTCACATACGACAATTTTTGCCTACCAATAATTTTATTGTGCGTTAAGAATACGAGGGTTTTCTAAATAGGGCTAATTGTAAGTAGGATCTACACCAGGGGTTCTTAAACTGGGGGGCGCGCCCCCCTAGGGGGGCGTGAAGGGTTCGCAAGGGGGGCGCAGCACAATCTGGCAGCAAAGTTTTAACTTGCAAACAATTGTAAATTAATGCATTGGAATTATGTCGGCGCTGATTTCGAACTTATTATTTAAAGTATAAACGCTTCATTACTCTGAAATGGATGTCCAATTGTACTAACCAAACTTTTCCCACTGCGGGCCGCCGCATAGTTTACATGCCCTAGTGCCGTCTTCTCAAACTTAGCCCATGAGGCGATTTTTATATGGGCGCCAAGATATGGTCTTTTTAAAACCCCATTTAAAATCTGTTAAATTGTATAGTTAGCCTCATCTTACAAGTAATGCTTGTAAATTACGTCATAAGTGACACAATAAGGCAATTGTTTGCGCACAATTAACACTTTTTGTTTTGTCTGTGACGTAATAAATTGGGTTTGGATCAATCCTGGGCGTTGCAATCCTTTGAGAGTCGGTAATATTAATTTTACATGTCGTAACAGTAAACTTTCGTAAGGAGCAGATTAGTGATGGGACAGGTACCCGGTACTCGGTATCGATGGTATCGAACGATTTCAGTGGTATCGATACTCGTACTCGGTATCGAAATATTTTGTCCCAGTCTTCGATACCAACATGCGAGTACCGAAGGTCGGTTTACAACATAAAAACACAGGCAACTTTATGCCAAATTTGCTTTGGACAACACAAAATCGGGAAAAAGTTCCGCCCGGTTACGTATATTTTTTTCGCTATCGTCTGGAGATTACATTTTTCCGCATGTGCGTGTGTGCACCTGTACCCCGACTATGGTAGATAAATTAGCCAGTGATTTATAACTAAGTACAACAATGTACTTAAGTACTCGGTAATCGTACTCGGTACTCGGTATCGAAGGTATATACATGTGGTACTCGTACTCGGTATCGGTACTCGCTTCAAAACCTGGTATCGTCCCATCACTAGAGCAGATTAAGTTTTGACAGTAACAAAGTTATCAATACGATTTGGCAATCCAAAAATTGGGTCGCGAGTCGGATGAAATGACCTTGCGGGCCGTAGTTTGGTGACCCCTGTACTATATAGTCGGCTGTACATTGTTTATTTGTTCGCAATTTCGCATTAGAGATTGCCCTGACTTTGAGTGAATCAACAATTTCTGGGCAACATATGCGTAGTTTAAAAGAATACTGGCAACGTGTCTCTGTGTTCGCAAAAGCCTACTTTTTCGCAACTTATCAGTGTTGAAGTGGCTTTTTCCAACGTTCGGAACTAACTTGACAGTAGCTTAAGCTGACCTACGATGTATGTTGTTTTCAAAAAACAAGACAAGCATCATGAGAATAAATAATGAGAATAAATAATTAGTGTAAAGTGGGGCGCGATCCGAAAAAGTTTAAGAACCCCTGTTCTACACACTTAAGTTTTTGAAATCATTTATAACAAATAAACGTGTATTACTTTACAACTACCAACAATAATTGTGTATTCTTTTCCATGTTAGAAGTAAATAAACTTAATGTAACTGTTTACTGTACAGGTGATTGCTTGCAGGCGTTGTGGTACAAAGTGCATCTTTACGCCTACTGGCGGTTTTACAAATATCAACATTGGAAAGGTAGAACATGGTAGGTTGGCTTTCCTAGGACGAAATTAAACTTCTGCCCTGAACTTGGATCCTCTGCAATTTAGAAAATTTTTTTATTAAAGACAAGATTTTCATTTTTCAGTCAATGTATTATTGTCATTGATTCAAATTTATTTAAACATCCACCTTTATGAATTCAAGATGTATATATTTCGCCTTTACGGCATCATCGGTATCTTATTCAAATAGAATATATATTCCACCATAAGGTTCATTGTAGTCTTCATCCACCAAGCAACGGGCTGGGAGGTTCTAGTTTAAAGCCTAAAGTATACAGTATAGCTATTACAGCCAGCGGATAATTTGGAATATGTTCAATTTTCGAGTTTGGTCAAGAGTGAATAAATATCTGATTGGTTTGTGATGGTTTTAACGCTTTTGAAACATGTTTTGTAGGTTCGATCCTAACACCGTTTTCTGTCTTCTAACGATCGTTCCAGCGTTGGCATTCACCGAACTAGCGATCTACAATGCCCATTATTACTCATCAAATGCAAGTGGACTCGCCACGTAAGGAGACCTGTAATTTATTTTTTTACAATTAGCTTTCGAATTGAAAAAGGCGTTTTTACTTTATACACGTAAGTTTGAGGAGCTTGAATTAAACCATTGTTTCACAATTTGACAGACAAGCAACAATGCCCGATATTGACGTCACAACCGCCCCTTATGACGTCACAACTTTAGCTATGCTCCTAAGACGAAGAAGAGAACTTAACACATCTGCAGATGAAGCAATGGTAAGCAAAATTTGTGCAAGCTATTACAGTAGTACTAAGAATTGCTTTAGATTTTTTGAAGTTTTTTTCCGACTCTGAAATTACAAAAAGAGACCACATTAGCTGGAAACAAAACAAAAATGTCTAATACTTCGTTTTAATTGGTTGGTCTCCTATAAGTCCGTATTTAGTTCTTTTATCTGTTTTATTTCACTTCATCTCGTCGTTTTTAGGGAACGACGCATGTCGACGTAACCACTGCAGGGACAACCGTCTCTGCAATGTCGACAACACAGAACCCGTCCACTATAGGAAATTTGGTGACTTCAGGACCAGCAGGTAACACATGAAAGGACAAATGCTCAGAAACCCACCTAAATAATCTGAATCAATATGAGTAAATTATATGGACTCGTCAAAGCTGGTATAGGGTCGTCCTAAATAGCTAAGATGAAAACGTTCATACTGGGATCAGCCCTGAAGCATCCACCTAGACCAACAATCACGCCATGGAAATACTTGGGAGGCCGGTTTGATTCGGTATAACGCCTTCAATGGGTCTGGCGTACTATGATTCAATTCCTAAACAGGTCGTTTTTTATCCAACATGCTACATAAGTTTGACAAACGAATTTCCATGTTTTAAGTAGGATAAAAACTTCGCCAAGCCGATAGCAGCGCAAATTCAAAACATTATAGCGACTAGTAAAGGTACCGCACTGAATAGACCGGTAGAACTACTAACACTGAGCATTGGCTTACGCCCGGTCTGAGAACTTCTAGTAGGTGGCGCAACAGAGCATAGGCGTTTATGGTGCAGTGTTAGTAGCTCTACCGAATAGACCTGGCTTACTATGATTTCTATATGAGTGTGCCGTGATCGCTGGTCTGCATGAACGCTTCAGGGCTGATCCCACTTAAGGATTTATATCTTAACTGGAAAAAGGTCACAATTAGTGGATCGTGGCAAACCCACACCTTTGTATTCAAACTAGTACAGTGATAATTTTGTTCCATCGCCAATGCTTTAATTCTGATTTATTAACATAGAGGTGAGCGAGGTCCCAGTGGTCCGAATGGTTACTGAAGAGGCGACTTCAGAAGATACGGAAGCTTTATCGCTTGAACTTCCAGAACGTGATCTCTCTCTTCTTCTGATACACCACGTGACTTGCATCATATTAGTTCTTGTCCGAGTTCAAATCCGGCGCCCGGACTCGCTACAGCGAATTCAACTTAACTCTATTGCGTTCGAGCTTCTCTTGCATGCTGCGGACCTGGATAATTTGATTGTATCGGGTTTAGACGAGAGAGTTGTCCAAAACAGCTACGGATTATTCGTCGGGGTCATGGTACTTTGGGGTATTGGATTCTTTCCTCTCGTTTTTATACTAAGCCGCCGGCACGAAGCAGATCTGTTTCCAATAGATCGAAAAAAGTTGGAAACGTTCTACAGTTGTGTCATAATGGTTGTTCAGGACGCACCGAGGCTTGGCCTGAGACTAGCCATCATCATTCAAGCCGCACTGTGGGAATTCCCCCCAGCTGATACCCACACCATGTTTTTTGCGATGAAAAATGCTTTGTGTTTGGTGTTGTGTGGGCATCGAATTTACGCTTTGTGGACAAAGGGGGATTATGAAGTACACAGATGATCATTTGACCGTGATTTTTTCACACGAAATTTAAGATAGGGGTCTTTAACAGAGGAAACATCACACACACAAAACAATAATGGTCTTGCAGACCTGTGTAATATTTTAAAGAAAAATACTTGTAAAATATGTTTTATTGCAAAATGATTTTTTTCACACGAAACTTACGTTAGGAGGGTTTTTGACAGAGGAAACATCACAAAACAATATAAATAGTGGTTTTCCAGACTTGTTTAATATTTACAAAAAGAAAATTAGAACTGTACAGTGTGTTTTATTGTTTAAATGATTCTTTCCACAATACTCAACGTGGGAATATTTAAGAGGGAAAACTTTACATACACAAAACAAAGGTGCTTTCGCAAATCTGTTGAAACTTTTATAGCGTGTTTTGTTGTTGTATTTTTTATTTACCACGTGCACTTGTTTTTTGTTTATTAATAGGCGCTCATACGTGTTAATACGAAACAGCAAAAAAGTTTCCATATTGAAAAGAAGTCAACTTGTATAGTTTGTTTTTCATAACACCTGGTTACGAATAAGTTCCAAAACAAATTATCCTGTATTGTTACATTATAACTGTTATTCTTTTTTATTGAGTTTTGAAAACGTTCTTCTGTAGTTCCTTTCTTATAACCACTGTACTTTTACATCTCTGCTGCAATGCTTGCTTTTCGAAATGTTTAAATTGCTTTTAGTTCTGTACTGCCGTTCTTTATATTCACAAGATTTGACAACTTCGTCAAATTGCTTGCTTGTTCTTATCAAACTGCATCATTACAAAACTTTTTTGCTAACTTGCAAGTAAGCCTTTACTCAGTGGTGGGATTAATTTTTTTTACCAGCCGGTTCTATCACAAAAGTCATATGTTTCAGCCGGTTCTATTACAAAAAGTCCAGTAATGCTAACCGGTTCGCTAAGCTCATAAAATTTCGTGAGATGGTTCTATAGAACCGGCTGAATCCCACCACTGTCTTTACTTACTGAAAGATGTAGGAACATACAGCATGTGGACAATGCAGTTTCAACACAGTTAGAGGTTAAGAGTGTTTTCTTAGTATCAGCAGTGGTGGGCTTCAGCCGGTTCGCACCGGTTCTATAGAACCGTCTCACGAAATTTGATGAGATCAGCGAACCGGTTAGCATTACTGGTTACTGTCAATGGACTTAACCGGCTGAAAAATATGACTTTTGTGATAGAACCGGCTGGTAAAAAAATTGATTCCCACCACTGAGTATCAGGATCGTGAAGTGCCCATTTTTATTTAAGTGGCCGAAAGTCAGAATCGCCGAAAAACCATCAAGACTCCTCTATGTTCAAACCGACCTCACATCCCTGCTAAGTGTGCTAATGGATTAATTCCAATACCCGATACAACATTATACAATGAATGTTTGAACTGATTCCAAGTGGCAACTGGACAACTGTAACAGAAAATTTCACGGTAAAATATCAAAAACATTTTCGTTTTCAAAAAAACTAACATTTAGCGCCATGCACATATATGTGAAGTCATAAACTCATAATACCCCCCAAAAATGCTCTACCAACTATATCCAGCAAATTGCTTTAAAGCGATTGTTGGCCAATTTGTTGTAAATAATTGGTGGGCCTTCTCAGATGTAATGCAAAAACGTTGTAGGATTTAGTTTGACAAATTTTAAAGCTTTTATTTTAGCGCACACGATTTTTGTTTGAATCTCAAAAAGTAGGAAACAGTTTTGGCAAAAAATAGAGAGCACACAAGTATAAAACCCTAAATCACACTTCGAGGCAGTGACGTTATTTTTAAGAGCCACATTCAGGACAAATCTTAAGTCGACAAAATGAATTTGTTAGTTGATAAGATAACAACAAAACATACCATAGCAAGTTTACAAGACAAAATACTCAACGACACTCGGTCTTTGCTGTGGTGTGTAAAGTAAGGTTTTACCATCAAAACAACGTGACATAATTTATCAAGCTGTGTAGATTGTATCAAGCTCTTGGATGCAAAACAAACAAGGTCATTTTCTGTTACAAGTGCACCACAAAACCGGGTAACTAATAGTAGAGTATCAATGATCAATAGAAAACTATGTAGTGCACCAAAGTCACAGTACGTAAGGACAATTGAAGACACCATACCGAATCAGCCGGTCACCAAGCATCCACCACAGTGGTGGGATTCAGCCGGTTCGCATCGGTTCTATAGAACCATCTCACGAAATTTTATGAGATTAGCGAACCGGTTAGCATTACTAGTTAATGTCAATGGACTTTTTGTAACAGAACGGGCTGAAAAATATGACTTTTGTGATAGAACCAGCCGACATAAAATTTGAATCCCACCACATGACAAGGCGTAGACCAGAAAAATCCAGCCTGCGGTGGGATTCGAACCTACGACAGGAGTCTTTAGTGCACCAAAGGTGAAAACACCCTGAACTTTGTGTCAAAAATCCATTTACTAGTTACCGTTGTAAAATGATAAAAATCGTACTTTCGTCTTTGAATGTACGTATGGAGTGATAAAAGACGTTTCTCGTTTAAGGAATACTCCGTGCTTTTGTGCAATGCTCTCTAAATTTCACAGGCAATAGAAAGTGCACGCACATGATAAAATATTGCGTGAAAACATCGGGTTGAGCAATCAAAGTGCAGCAAAAACACAAAAGCATTTTCAAGAAGCAAATCTACCACAGACCACATTTCACAAAAAAACAAGTTTGAAGAAAAAACAAATAATTTAAAAACACGAGGTACAAAAATGGAATGTGTTTTCATTTTAACTGCTGCATGTAATTAGGTTTATAGCAGTCTCTAGATAGGAACTTGGTAAGCCTGTAATTTAACGCTTTACCTTACATATAGTTTGTGTGAGGTAATTTTGCCAGAATTTGGAAGGAAAAAATTCGATAGTGACATCAAAATGTTTTACAACTTTATACTTTTTCAATAATTACATTTACATAATGCACAGTAAATTGGAAACTGGTTCGTTTAGCTCCGATAATTTCTGCACACAGTATACTGAGGAAAAACTCACAGTATAACAGGTTAAATAAATTACAAAAACTTAAAAATAATAATTTGCTGTTTATGACTTATTGCAAAAAATAATAATTTGCTGTTTATGACTTATTACATTTTGCCTATACAATCCTCTGGTTCACTTTCTATAAACTCCTTTCGTAAAGATGTGATTACTTGATGCGATTTATCAGCATGTAGTCGATTGCACAGGTCAAGAAAACCGGTTTCCTTTTGAGTTACAACTTCCACGGAGGGGTGCTGCTTTTTCATTTTTTCCTTAGCTTGATCCAAAGTCATTGCAGGGTCTTCACGCCAACGAAAGTATTCCCTATACGCCGTGTCGTTTTTATCCAAATATAAAAGGTATTCGGCGAGTTTTTCAGGCGATTCAAAGTCTTCCGCGTGGATGAACGAATATGGGGGTGCAATTGCTACGTAATCGCTCTTTTTGGTCCCCCACACTACTGGGACAGTCCCGCATTCTAAACCCTGTTGAAAGAATTTCTCTGTGACGTAATCGCGACAATGGAGGGAGTTCTCGAACGAAAGATAAAATTTTCGCGTCGAAACAAATTCGATTGTTCTCGATTTCGGCATTTCGTCGCGATTTCCGAAGCATTCGCCATAGCGGTCGATCTCAGGCAAAATCTTTAACATTTGGTTCGCGTAACTCATCCGCATAACGGCGCCCTTCTTTCCGTAGCATTCGCTGACAATCCACGCCTGCAGATGGCAAAAAAATATGTTAGCGCCCAAAAAAAACAAGAAAAGACGATAAATATAGTGGCATATCAAAACAAGATCTCACATTAAAACATTTATGCACCGCTAGGTAGCGTAAAGAGCAATGTCGTTAACTAGCTTTTAAACAAGTTAAAAGTTACTGCAGTGTTGCACAACCTGTGCCCGTGAAAATTGATGTCAAAATATAGGTGCTGGCGGCCGTGACGTAAAAACAAAACATTTTTTTTTAATATTTGAATTTCGAAACTATGCGCTACATACATTTTGTGGAGATGGATAGAGTATTACCAGCCTAATAACGTTATGCATCAGACTTTTTGTCGGGCCGGGCTTTTCGAGGCCGGGTTCAGGCTTGGAATTTTTAACAAACGGGCTTAATTAGAGTTTGATTTTACATCCTGTGACCGTAATAGACAAATCATTACCCAGCTAAGCAACTGGTTGCTGGATGTAACCTGTTGGCTAAGATTCCCAAAATGTCAAAATTTACGCTATTGTTTAATGTAGTCTATTGCAGTGGGAGGAATTTTATGAGTTCAGGGGAGAAATTTCATAAAAACTGTAAAAAGAATTACATTGGAATATTTTTGTATCTACATTATTATGTCCATTATAATTTGGGCCGGTTCACATTTGGAACTGGTTGTAAAGGATTCTGACATGGACATCCCTATAATTATAAGGTCTATTTCAAATTGCTATAATTTTTTATGTTATATTTGTTTTTCGTCTTATGGGGAGGAATGAATAGTTTGAAAATGGGCAAAGGAGAAATGTAACAAAAAAGGTTGGGAACCACTGGTCTATTGTATGTGTCTTCTTTATTCTATTTTCTAGTCCTACTCTTTGCAGGCTTTTGTGTAAGTCTGTCAATCAAACTCTTCAGGCTGAACGGCCTTTTACAAAACCATTCAAGTTTCGGGCCGGGCTTAGTCGGTCTTGCGCTTTGTGGTTTGGGCACGAATTGATATACAACTCTGCGTCAATATACAGTTTGTCTACTATTGATTTTTACAGATACAGTGAACCTCGGTTAATCCGGACCCGTTTTGACCAAAACAATTGTCCGGATTAGGCGAAGATCCGGGTTAACCGATGTCAATTAGTTAAAGCCTTACCACATTACAAATCATTTGCACCTCAAGTTTTGTCCGAATTAAGCATAGATCTAGATTTACCGAGTGTTACTGTACTGTAAAAACCAGGGGACTTTCATTTTTTTGCTCAAAGAGATTGAAATTACTAGGACAGTTAAATAGTTTAATGTACTTACAACGAGCCCAGTCTTTTTGGCAATAATCTTGTCGACCGCTTCTTTTCCTCGTTCTAGTTTGCCCCATAAGTCGTACAAATTATAATATGGATCATAAATATCTGCGTCACGACGATACGTCATAGTCCAGTTGAAAAATTCGTCGTGTTCATGAAGGTCAAGGTTTTCAAACCACTGGACAACCCATGGACTTTCCAGGGACCACCAAACAAAACGCTGCCTTGCATGTCTGCGTAATAGTTAGTGTTACCGAATTGTGTTGTAAAGATACCAACAAAACTACTATTCCCATACAAAGGCATACATATAGCACAAAAATACACTTCACAGTCGTTTCCGACTACAGCCTATTTTCAATGCGGCCCGCGAGATCATTCTGTACATAATGAATGAATGGCATTTTACATGCAGATTGCAGTAGCCACATATTGCTTCACTGGTCAATATATATCTATTATGATGTAACAAAAATGACTTTTTTGCGTTTTGTTGCGTCAGAAAATCTTGATTTTTTTTTAATGATTTTTTTTGCTCTTTGTACTTAGTATCGGCACTTAGGGAGTCAAAAACGAGTAACTATATGTGTTTTTTTGATATGTATTTCGGTTCTTGTGCCCCTTTTAGCATGACAACTTTAAATTTGCCTGTTCGTATTTCGTTTAATCACCGGTGTTATGTTTATTGAGAGTTTGACCAAACCAAAAAGCAGTGATAATTAAGATTGATACATTGCCGCACGCATGATTTGGTAAGGACTAAGGCATGAGCAAAAGCTTATTGTGGGCACTAACATTTTTTGTAAGCCAATTAACTGAAAAGCTTTTTCGTACCTTTTGTGCCACTAGCGTGTACAGGTGGTACGTCGCAAACACATTTTAACTGTAAATGTTTGAACAAGCCCTAAAAAGTGGCCCATTTGACAACAACACACGGTAAACACGTAAGCAATTGAAGAAATTTGATCTGAACGTCAATCCAGTCTTTCCATTTAGATCAGCTAATGGTTCAATTGGCGCGCCTAGCCGATAAAACGAGCTTCTTCGTGGTAATGGCACATGGGTAGCAAACTGTCACAGTTGGCTACCATTGGAAGCCACGTCTTTTGTCGCGGTTACTGTAGGAACTTGAATTCAAAATAATGTGCTGGTTGCCCTGGTGACTCGTTTTGTGAAGGCCAAGAACGTCCCATGGTTACAATTACCTTTTCATTATATGTCAAAAATGTGCTTAGCCGGTTTGCTTCACATGACTGCGCTTATATAGGCCATGGGTTTCGCAATACGTTTTGACTCATGTTACAACATTTATCAATATTAAGCGACACTGTTTAATGTGAAAACCTGTAACATAAAAACGCTTTTGTGATTCACAGTATTTAAAAAAAAAGAATTTGTATTTTGTTTGGGTGGGCATTTTGCTTCTATTTATAATATACACGTAACCCATGGATGTATGGTGTGAGCGAAATCGTAACAATTGTTATAACGTTTAATGCTGTGAATGGGATGAATAACATATTCGTGTTTGAAATAAACATCCAGAGAGCTTGTATGTATTTGTGAAAACATTGAATAGCAGACGTTTCAACAGTCGATATTGATATTTTGAGGGAAATATAAGCAAGCACTGGCATTTTTGTCAACAAGCACCTTTAAATATACGTTTCTGGTGTTTTTAAAATGTATTCTTTGTTCACAGAATTTGTTAGGTAACAATTACACACCTAGCATCGTTTTATGGCACACCAGTCTGCGAAACTATGGACTGGTACCAACAAGCAAGTTAATGTGTAACATTAACCGCATGATTACGTGTGGGAGTTTTATAAGCAGTATGCCTTTATACTGCTGGTTAACTGCGTATAGGAGGGTAGTATAAGTTGGAGCCAATTGCCCAATAAACTTGTACATATTTGGAAAACTCTTTCTGGTGAACTTGACATGTTTTTGGGGTAAGTTATATCAGTGTGGGTTGAAGAGTGGTGATTTCATCTTTAAAATGTGTAAAATACGTTTAATAAGAGAAAAAAAGGTTAAAATTTCGCTTATTGACATCGTCAGTTTCTGTAAGACCCAGTGCTGGATTAACCATTAGGCAAAGTAGGCACGTGCCTACAGGCCAGTCAAAAATTCAGGCCACTTTAAAATCATTAGAAATTTAGTCAATGATTTGGCAATACTGATAATTCTAATTTTTTAGTTGGCAACCCTGATTTTCGGGCCACTTATAAAATGTGTCTACAGGCCAGCAGACCCTTAATCCGGCACTGGTAAAACCATGCATTAAAACAACAATAAAATTAAGATAAAACAACAACAAGCAAAAACCAACGACATGGAACATAAACCACTTCACAGGTGGAGAAGCGCTGACTCCGGCATGGGTCTGGCAAACAACGTTGTCAGAAACCCGCACACCAATCGAGTCTTATCAAAAAGGCGGTTAAAACGTACCGAAGAAATCGTGGGGGCACAAAAAAGGATAAGAGGCGATTAAGGCGCAACGGTTTTATGTTCTCTGAAAGTATTACGTATTCGACTGATTCTGCTTCTTTGGAAACCTGTTCCATATTTTGAGTTATACTTGAAAAGTCGGTGATCGTCGATAAGTATGCTGCCTGTCAGACAGTCAGATACCGCTCAATCAAATAATTCTAAGATTCTCATAAAATAATACGGTTAAAACTGACCTGTAAAAAAGCCACGTGTGTGGCACCAGCCAGTAATGAAACACAACGGCGTCAGCCTTTTCCAATTGTGCTAAGTCATAGGTGACCGTACACTTTCCATACACAGCACCCTCTTCAGGCCCTTCGTCTTCAACTGCCCATGGGTGCGTCCACATTAGTATTACACCGCTGCTATTTCCTTTGTATGTGTCAGCAAAGTAGAGGTCCAACGTTGGTAGGTAGTTGGGGTTTAAATTTTGTGTCCAGTACACAAAGGCTGTCAATGTGATTACAACAACCAGCAACGTGAGAAAAGACCCGACGGCAAAGCTTGATCGAACCTTCATACCATCAAAGTCCCGAGGGAGAACCGCCTATAGACATGTCAAGATAGCCTGCAACGCATTTAGCGCTTTGGTTTAACTTTATGTTACATTACAACTTTGCTGTAACTCCTTTAAAAAGAGATGTTTGCTGCCAAATAAAATCAAATATAAGCCTTTTTACGACCAAGACAGAACGCTAGACAATCTTTCATCAGCCAAGTGCCGCGAGATACTTCTAAAATTGACCAGACAGCTTACAGCAGACTTAAGGAGAATCCAACTTCAAGCGCAACTGTACAAAAACAACATCATTATTTTAAATCAATCTTTACATAAGAAAACAACCTGTTTAAAATGACCTCCATTTGATGGTTATAAACTGTTAAAAAGCCTTGCGCGATAATACAGTTCGCAGCAATAAACCAAAGAATAGGCAGTCGCAATGTTTTAAAGCCCTTAATACATCACGCACCAGTCGCAATCAATTGTCAAGTCAAACATTCATCACAATGCCCAGCAGTTAAGTCAACAAGTCTATGGCGTCGTTTTTAATCACATACCTAATTCTCACACTTTTTGCAAGCAGATACATCTTTTATTCAACGTTTAAAACACCTTCACATGCTATATCCTTTCCTTTTAGACAACTAGAACATGACTGCGCTACAGACAAAATGTCTTGCGAGGCAGTGTAACAGAAACACTTTCAATGAAAACCAGCAGGGGTTGTAAAAGGTTTCATTTTAGACTCGCGTGGTTTATTTGTTGCTCGAAATAAAGATTGGCGGTAAGTTGTGGGACACTATAGTGTATTGATAATTAGTTCCAAACGCATTTGCAAGTTAAAAGCACAAAAACGTACCAAAATTTCGGCACTTAGGCCTGAAAACTTAAAATGAGGGTTGTATTTTGCAAAAATATTTAGCGAAACTGTTTAAAATATCTCACTGCACGACACATGTGCTAGAAAAAACACTGTAAAGGCTTCTATTTGAAAAAGGAAACCTCGGATACCCTGTCTATCCGTACAAATTTTCAATCACTACAAATGTCATTACCTTTTCCTGGCCGTTACCTTTACCACCTGATAAAAGAATGGGCTTAACGGCTACATTTCCTAACCTTTACAGCTATATTCCCTTCCTAAGTACAGCCGCATTTTATATAGCTACCTAACACACGATTATAACATTCAAGTCGACTGGTAGTAACTAGGTTTAGCGCAGCTATACCGGGGCTGTGACAAATATAACTTGTTCTACTCGCATACCAGCTGTTTAAACGCAGATCTTCTTTCGTACATTGTAGTTTTTCTAGTAACAAACCAATAATGCCATATTAGTTGTTGATATAACTGTGAAGCCTGTAGCAAATAGTTTTTCTAATGGCGTTGTCAAAGTAAGGCAAACTTGTCGCTTTTTTGTTGCAAAAAAAATTGAAACAGGTAATTTAAGCAGTTTAGTGGTATGAATGTAAACACCAACCTATGTACCAGCTGTTCAATAATGCATTTTGGTCAGGATGGGACTCATCAATGCGGTAAATAGCAGATTTGTGGGGTGCTCATTTCCGCCAATTATACAATCTGTCAGCAACTGCTGCCCGTATACTGTCAAAAGCTTGTCAATAACTGCATTACGCTTGTAGTTTGGCTAGACCTCGTTTAAAAGCTGCGACAGGGTTAAAAAACATTTTCGATGACCACTGTTTCGAAACCTTATTTAGCAAAGCAACTTACTGTCAAATAGTGTAAAAAACATTAATTTTGGTTAGGTACAACACACTAACAAATAAACTAATAATCTTTTTGTACATACTCTTATGTGACCCAAAACATGCAGTGTACTGCCCTTTTAGGTGCCTTGTTATCATCACGACTTGATAAATGTAAACTGCTTCCGATAGGCCAGAGAATTGACAATCATTAATCATCCAAATCAGTACACTCGTTCTGGCTATTGCTGCAAGTATTTCGGCCTACACAGCAATACAAACTGTATTCGTAGGTTAAAAAGATTCACTAAAGTTAGTGGAAATCCCGCTTAGTGCTAAAGCAAAGTATGGTGGTTATTTCCTTCAAAAACCTACTGTACAAGCTTCCTTGCCCAAATGTTACGCAGGTTAACGGTAATGGTCTCAAAGGGGTATTTTTCAGCGTGCAGTTAGCACACTCGCCCCACACGGTAATGAGCCCTAATGCACAATATACTGGCTTTGTATTTTGCGTCCAATAGACCTTCTTTTTCAGGCCTTTGCACATTCTTAGCACAGCTAGAAATAATGGCAAAATTACTCTAAAGTTTTATCTGCGATTCTTCAGAACTTTAACATATTCAGCTGGCCTTTGTAGATGACATTTTTATTGTACAACCGTCCTGAATCGACCCTAACAAATATGTGGCACGCCTGATCTAATGCATACGACCACTACAACAATCGGTCATGCTACCTAACTACAAGAAAGAATACTTGAAGACACAATTTGCACTCACAGAAGTCGATATCAAAGGTTGTGCGTTATTCATATAGTCGCTTGGCCAACAGACGGTGACGAAAAGGCTTGTTGAGTATATCACTTGTGGACGCACGTCAACTTTAGCAAATAAGCCTTTTTACATGAGCGAATCGAATCGTATCGTTCATGCGCATTGTGTGACGTCACGATTTCGATTCGCTAAAGCGTAAAATTACATGGTTGCCGAACCGAATCGCATTCAAGGTTTTCAGCTTTGCGCAAAAACGATAAAGGCCGGATATTTGTTAATTTTAAAGTATTTTTAGACTTTTAGTCTATTCTTCCGAAAAAATCTGAATTAATTTGTGTGCAGCAGTCGTTTGCGTCGAGTTTAGACATACCAAATGTATGAATTTGTTTATTGTGAACAGTTAAACCCTCAGGAATAGTTGGAAGAAATATTCAAAGTGTATAGATCACTCTGACTTCATTGTCCAATAGTAATAAGTGCTGATTTCTAAGTTGTACGTACTAAAACTGTATTACATTTCCAGGCCATGTAGCACATTAAAAAAATTCTTTATATGACTGTACAAATCTATTAAATTTGTTTCATTAGAGTCTATTGTGGGTTATATGTATAAAAAAACGACTGATTTGTATAAATTTGCACCAGTTGGACGAAAAACTCGATTAAATATGTAACTTGGTGTATGGAACGTTCGTTCAGTATTAGCTACAAATTTTTCCGTTATTTTCAGCACCAAATTAAGCAAACAACATATGGTATCAAGTTGACGTAATTGTTCACAAAATAATTCTCCTAAGCACATTGGCGCCTAAGCGTATTCAAACCACCTGTGCCGAGCGCATCGAGAATCGGAGAAGTCTAATACGCTTTGCCCTTTTTCTTTTTCGAAAACGAGAGAAATGCGTATCGAATAAGCGTATCGATATTGGTTTATTACAGCGCTTTAGCTCTGCCAGGCGATTGACTAATCGTGAGGCAACCAACAGATATACCGGTCGATATTCTTTAGTCGAAAATTTAGGTGATTCATACTGCAGCTGCTCTTGACTGGTTAAAAGGGTTAGTGGTAAGCGAAGCAAGTCTAAACGATACCTTATTATTGTTTTATTGTACTGGTTTCATTCATCGAAGACGACAAAGTACTGACTAGAAACAAATTGTGGTACATTTCAAGACTTGGTTTGCATTTCAATACTAAAATGTCACTCCAAATGTTCTACAGTACCCCTTCTATTTATGCCTTAAACACTTTTTGTTTTACTCAGTGACTTATTCAGTCGTTCCAAACTTTGGTACATTTAATGACTCACATTTAAATACTAAAACGCCACTACAAAATATTTCTGCAATAGGCTACCCCTTCTATCCATGCCTTAATCACGTTCTTATCTTAATTAATGGTTAATCCAGTCATCTCTAAACTCTTTTCAGCATGCATTATTACAAACAAGCGCTGCTGATATGCTTGCTGCAGTGTAAAGGGATGTAACACGCCACATTACCTTGTATTTGTGTGCTGGAGTTTATTGCATGTTGATGGTCCTGTTTGACCACGCAAACTTATTTGCGCCCGTCTTTTCTACATATGTTTTGTTGCCTACGTACATAACGCCTACACACATACCAACAAATATTGCAGAAGCACACGCGTTTAGTTGGGTTCACTTGTCAACCTTTGGTAGCTATAACAACGAAAAATGCAACCTGTTTTTTTCCAATGTGTAGATTGCAATTTTGACGCCTGACCTTTGATCATTTCGTGTCTTTGACGTAGGCGTTATTTAGTACTGCTAAAGTAAATCAAACACAAGCCCGAAACGAGGTTAACTTTGCAGTCTTTAAAATGATGCAAAGACGAAAGCATGTCATGCAAAATAGGAAAAAAATAGCTGTTTTTGTAGAACCCGCTCCCAAAAAACAACCTGCCAGCAGTATATGTCAACCCGCAACTTCAGAAACCAGCCCAATTGGACGGGAAAACCGCCATCCCGGTAACATTAGTGACCGAACCCGAATCCGCGAACCGGTTTGAGCAGTTTAATTTTAATAAACTCGAACCGAATCAGAACCGCAAAAAATTTCCTAAAAACCAGACCCGAAAATATACATATATTAAAACCTGAACCGAACCCTCGAACCCCTAAAAACAAAACAAAGTTAACCCGAACCGAACCTGAACCCATATGACAAGCGGTTCGACTACCTGCTTATGACTAGTGATCCGTTTAAGCCAGGCAATATTTTTGCGACACGGCTGTTTGATGAAAGTATTGTATACAAACTTAAAGTAAAGCTATTGGATACAAACTTATCAGTAATTTGCTGGAAAGTATTAAGGTTGTTTGACGTACCACATAATAATTGATACAGTGCGGTCAAAACAGTTTATTTTTCTTATACGGGTTCCCTAATAGTATATTAGCGCAAATCGAAAATACCAGTCTCAACGCTTCGTCGCCACTAAAAGTACATGAAAAATACTTATTGAGTCCACTATATTTTAACTTGCGACGATTGTAATCTCGGCGTTCACAGTTCATTGAAAAATCGCATTTGAATTAGGACAAGTTAAATTAGCTACCATAGCCACTACCAACCTCCTGCTATGCTGTCAACTGAACAGACATCATCGCGCAATGCAAGCAAATGTTTGACATACATTCACAAGCAAAGCCATTGAGTTACAGCAATGCAACGTCAACTAAAACGTACTTCCTACAGTGTACTATGTATCTCTTGGTTAATAGTTACATTCATGTACACATGTCAACCAGAAAACATAACAGAAACATGTGTTGTTACATTTTGTCTGTGGTATTCAACTGGTGGTCCATGATGACGTTTTAGGTGGTCCCTAGTACCTTTATTATATTTGGAAATAAACTAGAAATAGTTGCATACAATTTATATAAATAAGCAAAAAAACTCATCCAAGTTATTTGCCACTTTTTAGATGTCAGTTGCTTGATATAACTCCTCCAAATTCTGTGTTGAAGGGATATGCTTGTTGTGGATTACTTCTTTATCCTTACTTAACCATGGAATGTTCCACGAAATTTATTTAAATTATTGGTGGTATATGGTCTGTAACGAGTTGAAAACCACTGCTGCAATCCTTTTGTAAGGAAATATATTTCAAGCCAAAATGCTTGCTGTGTATGCCCACTTGAATAATCCACTACATTATTTAGGACTGGTGGCCCATGTCCTGTGCAAGTTGGGAGCCACAACATCACAGATTGGCAGGGCTGCCACTCTATATTTAAAATTTTGGATCTAGATAATGGCTATAAGATCTAGATAGTTTCTTCACATAGGAACAGTACAAGCCTATAAAAGTTCCATCCAAATAACTACAAAAGCCTCAATATTAACTGTACCAGAAAAAATATAGTAATTGAAAGTAAGAAGTAAGCTTCTTCAAAGTCGAATACAAGGTAATTTTAAAAGTGTTGTTGTTTGGTAGTTTATTATATTAAATTAGATTACTTTGAGCTTAGATATATTTTTGTATGTTTTATTTTTCAATATCGAATCTAGATGATGCTAGATATTTTTGGAGGTCAAATTAGATTATTTCTTTCAAACAAAACTGGCAGCCCTGCTCAAAATCACACCCATTGCGGCTAAATGCTTAGCATGGGTGGAAATCTTTCATTTTTGCGAAGGTATATTTAAATACAAACTCGACATCAAATGACAGCAGAACAATAAAGTAACGTTGGTAATGGATACAGGTCTTTGTAAAACTAAAACAGTTGCTGTACTTTGGAAAACAGCAGGTTTATATGCAGCCTGGTGGCTCTTGACCAATGCATACAGACTTCATCCAACATTATTTTTTTTACTTCTATGAAAACTTTGCCTTTGAAAAATCCATCTCTGGATGTTGCTTCATAAATCTAGAAAAACGTTGTAGAGTTACAGAGGTAAATACACATCTACAAAGTACACAAAAAATGAAAAGGGTTGAAATTGAACATTGTTGAAAAATTCACGCATTTTAGGGGTAAATGGTAGGGCTAAAGGGTGAAACTTAACAATTGATACAAAAAATGCTATAAATTACAGAAAAATGTAAAGGATTGAAATTTAAATCAAAATGTATAGAAAGTGTATGAATTCTTACTTTTCAAGCATAGCATTCTTCTTTTCTTCGTCAGAAGTGGGTAAACCCTGTTGCTTCCTTTGTTGGTCGTACATCATTTTTTCAACCATGCCCCTTGTTTCTCCGTCCAAATCAGACAATTTCGAGTTTTCTGGATTAACTTTCTTTGTGTTTATCTCTGGATCAGTTAACACTAGTTTTGACCACCATTCCATCTTGTTAATCTAAATACACATTAAGTTTAATATCAAATACTGTACAACACACTAACATTCCCAAGCTAGCAGGCAGACAGTTATGGGTCAAAGATTGTCTTACATAGGTTTAAGCATGAAAACAAGTACACAGGTTAGGCCAGTTTTTTTAACCTAAGCCCTTGACCTCTCGTGAGTCCATAAAAGGTTTTAGTGATTCTTGAATGCCTTCCAACATGTAAAACTGATTCTCAAATGCATGTTCAGTATACCTCGGTTAGTCCAGGCCCGTTTGAACCAAACAATTTGTCTGGATTAGACTGATGTCGATTAGTTCAAGCCTTACAACATTACATATTATTTTTAAATCATACCTAGAGTTTTGTCCAAATTAGGCAAGTATCTGGATTAACCGAATCCAATTTAACCAAGTGTTACTGTATTTTATTACTGCACATACATACTAAATAGGTGTGCAATGGTCATGCTAAACCAAAAATAGTCCAAAAAATACTAGAAAGGTTAAGAAACACTGGGTTAAGTACACTTTTGTCCCAAATTAAGTACACATGAAAAGTGACATAAGTATTTATTATGAAGCATCAAATTGAAACATCCAATGCAATTTAATAAGTTAACTTTTCTACCCGACCTTTTCCAAGTTTAACACAAGCGTTTTTCTGTCATCGATCGTCCAGTAGGTTTCTTCTGTTTTTACTTCATTGTACAATTCACCTTCCACAATCAGAGGTCTTCCCTTTAATCCAATTTTCAAATTTTTCCTGCGAACTTCACAAATGACATCTCTGCCTCGAACTGGAAAGTCCACATTAAAAGGAAGACGTAGCTGCAAATGCAAGAAAAAATTAAATGTTGATCAGAAATAGCCTAAAACTTGTCACTTTTGCTTGTAAAAGCACAATCAGTTGGTTGTCTGTGGCACCTTTATATTTAAAAACCACAAAACCTTAATGTTTTATAAATGACTGTAATGGCTCAAAAAGTAAAATGCTTTGTTATGAAGCTTAGGATTACCATACTAGCATGTACAAAAGTATTATAATCAAAAACCTAACTGACAAATCTGCTGTTGTTGGAACCTCTTCACTAAGATGCACAGTATTATATCTACTCAAGATCTCCAGAAGGTATTTATGTTTATAATTGACTATTCCGACATATATATTTTAGCAAATGGTAATGGTCTCATCACTGGTCTAAAAGGTTTGATCACATCCAGTTTTAAAAATCGATAACAAGGTATAGACAAAATTCATCATGTGAACAATCCAAACAGTGGTGAGATTCAGCCGGTTTGCACAGGATAGAACAGTCTCAAGAAATTTTATGAGATCAGCGAACCGGTTAGCATTACTGGTTACTGTCAACGGACTTTCTGTAGCATAACCCAGCTGAAAAACATGACTTTTGTGATAGAAACCGACTGAAAAAAAAATTGTTTAACCCCACCGCTGAATCCAAGTATAGTTTTTCAGGGGGAATTGCACATTTGAAACACATTTTACTGGAAACTATGTTCTTGAAAATACAACAACAAAAAAGACCATTTCAAAGCTGTATTTAAAATGTATACTTAATAAACAAAATAAAGCTAACTTAATTGCAAATCATTTTTAGACAAACAATTGTGCTTTACCTCTAGTTCTTGCAGGCTTTGTGTCCATGA
Source organism: Phallusia mammillata (assembly GCF_965637545.1). Classification (NCBI taxonomy): domain Eukaryota; kingdom Metazoa; phylum Chordata; class Ascidiacea; order Phlebobranchia; family Ascidiidae; genus Phallusia; species Phallusia mammillata. Next base: position 4,796,739 of record NC_137257.1, on the reverse strand, counting down.
ATAATTAGGCAGATCTGCTCCATTACCACTATTAGGTTTAAGTTTTCCCTTACTGTCCTCATCATTATCTTCATCGCTCTCATCCTCTTTCTTGGGGTCATCCTTTTTAGTTTCTTCTACAGGTTTGTTGTCTACCTCCATCTTGTGGTCACCACCACCATTACTAAGTGTTGTCTATGAAACCAAAAATATTTGAAGAGTTTTTTTTGTCAGATTGTCTTTTTCTATGAATTTCTACTTGTTTGCATGTTTGGTGCAATTAGGTTTTCAAGTAAGCAGCAAAACAACACAGAAATTAAAGATTGAACCTCTTTTTTTCCAACTGGCAAATAAAAATTGCTGTTGTTAGTGTTTTGTTGAAAAAGTATAATATGAAATCAAAGCCAACCTTTTTTTCCTGTTCCAATTTAATCTTTTCTGCTTCTTCCTCAGTTACTTCAACAATTTTACTTGATTCAATTTCTTTTTCTCGTTCTTTCTCTTTTTGCTCTTGCTCCTGTCAAATAAAGCAAGACAACATAGTTTATGTTAATCAGGTGTTTTGAAATATATCAGGACAATAACAAATTTGTTTTCACAATATCGTTTTAATTTGTTCAACACCAAAAATATACACATGTAACCTTAACTTTATCAGCAAAAAACACATTAAGAATGATACCTTCATCGCTTTTTTCTGTGCAACTTGCTCATCTTTTTTAGCTTTGTCTTCCATTGCCAACTTCTGATGCTTTTTCAACTTTCGCATTGCCATCTAACAAAACAATAAATTTTAATTAAAACTCAACTTTTAATTGCAATTGTGTCTTTTGTTTTTAAGTTTGTGTTTAGTGTAACAAGTCAAATAAAAGTAAAAATAGTTGATTTAACAAACTATGAGAGCAAGGAGCACAAAAACACCTTTTCAGCATTTCCTGGAACACCACCAGTAAAGAAGTCCGTTTTTCTTCTTAAAAATCCAAAATATGTGTCCAAAAGCTAGGCAAATAGAGTATCATTTTGTTACATAATACAAACATTTTACAGTGATAAGGTTGTTGCAAACCTCTTCAATTCCTCCCTCATGCTGGGTTGCCATATGCATAAGCATTCCATCCCATTGCTCTTCTTTCGACATTTTTGTACAGTGCAGATGTAAACTTTACTGTTTTCGGTGCACTCGACTAACGAACAACTTCAGCAAAATGCACTTGTTCGTTTTGGTAAATACAACAATGCGACTAAATTTCTACACTCTTTAATAAGGCTAATTTCTCACTGTGTTACAGATTAACAAAGATTCTTTGAATCAAACAACAAATTTGAAAACTTCCAGAATTTCCATGCACTGATTCTAAACCTACAAACTTTGAAGGTACATTTAGAAAAACAATTCTATATTTTTACAAATCAATGCTCCAAAGTGCAAAAAAAGAGAATATTAAATAACCAATGTTTGCAGCTTTGGAATTATTTTTGTTTTATTTTATGGTATCAACTCATAAGATAAGTGACTAACACAAACAGGAATTGTCAGAAACTTCTTTGGGGGATGTCAAAGTACCATTGATGTAGAGAATGGGAATTCACCGAACTTAAATTCATGTGGTTGTTGTTAATGCTTTCTGATAGTTAAAACGAAACTTCAAAGATTTATACGTACACCAAACAACTTTAACTGGAACGAGGTAGCGCCATTACTTGCGTGTTTTGTTGTGGAAAACAGGTGGTTCAAATAAAGTCGGAAGCCACTTGTGAACACAACGCGGTTGCCGGGGGTTTGCTTCGAACTCACGCACAAACGCAAGGTGGTTGCGCTTCCCCTTGGCTCTGTACATGACGTCAGTTGATAGAAATACGGGCAGTAGTTCGGTCCACCTTTTATTCGTAATTTGCTTCCATTTTTTTGAGAAGTATTTCAGTTACGCGGAAAACGGCGGACAAAATCCAATAAGGCATTTATAGCGTCATAACATACATATTTTCTAACGCCTAATCTGTCACAATACCATATGCTCAGCCCGTAGTCCTTTAAAAAATGCGTGATGACAGTACCATGTTTTCTTTCTTCTTGATGTTAAGAAAAGCTCTATGGGAAAGTTTTTGCCTCACATTCCACCAAAAGCCTAATTCAAAATCGGAAGAAACTTTTTTATTGCACCAACATTTCAAAAACATGCCACAAAATTTATACATACACCAAAAGTCCTAAACACATTCCATAATATATCCTATCACCCATAAAATATATGGCAAATCACACTTTTTTTTGCAACAATGGTTTTGTAAATCTAGACTCTTTCCACAGTAAGCAAACATCAATTATATGGTATATTTCAAATATATGGCAAATAGTCACCAGCTAAACACCAAGACAATGGAGCAAAAAATACAACATCAATTTGCTACATTTGACAGCAAATTTATGTTCGTTTCTTGGGCCTGTGACTTCTGTTAATTTTTGAAATTGGTGTCAGTTGTTACAAAGACAAGCGCATCAGGTACAGTACAAGATATATGATAGAAACAATATGCAACTGTCATGTCAGTGACAAATACCTGATTTGTGTCACATATAGTATACTGCAAATCTGCAAAGAATTTTGATGCCTTATGTTGGCAACGTTCCTATGACACTTAGCAAAAATATCATGCAAAACAATGACACAAAATGGCCCCCTTGTACCACGATAACAATAAGCACAACAAGTACTGAAACTTTACCGACCAGTCAAGTCTAGTTGTGTTATAGATGGTTTCAATGGTTAATTTTTATTTGCTTTTTGGCTATTTTTTGCACATATTTATTATTTTGTCAAAAAAAAATTGTCAAAGATTCCCCCCTTTAACTGGAATAATGATTTGAAGAAGCCACCGAAAAATTAAAAGTCAAACTCGCAAAAATTCTAGTAGACAACTTTATACTTTCTGACTTTGCAGCAGTTCGCCCAAATTTTACTTCTGCTTTCTGTAATACAGATATAACTAATAGATAAATTTGAAATCAAAATCATGAAGTCCAATCAATTCTTCGCTTTAAAACTCTTGCGGCGTCTTTGGGTCGGATTAGATAAATTCCCATGTCTGATAAGGCACGAACTGGGTCAGACACATTATCAGTGTTTTTCGATGCAAGTTCTTTGTCAGTTTCTTCGCTTAATAGTTCCATCAAAAGCAAAGCACTACCTCGCTGTAGGTTTAGCAGCAAGCAAGATTCCTTCATTCTGTAGCATTTAAGTGAAATATGAATAGAAAACAAACATGCTTGTCAGTTAATGCACTATTCTAATACAGGGCGTTATGCGGGCCTAAAATATGGGCCCAAACTGGGTAGTACAAGCCATAAGAGTACACAAAACTTGAAATTTCATTGACATAAGGTGAAATTGTGACACTAATTAGGTATTGTAAAGTCAGGCCCAAATTAAGCTTGTTTTATTTTTGTCGAAGCCCAAGAATAATTTATATTGGCTCGCTTTTGCAGAAATGAGTAATGTTTTTATCTGAACAAAAGTGATTATTTATTTACCAACTTTTATAATTTTTAATAATTCTACCTTTTAAAGTAGTTTTCTGGTTTCGTTGAATAAGTTCTGAACAAGGGAAATAGATTTCGATTCATGTCAAACTGGAGTTGATATGCTCCTCCTTCATTAAAGCGATTCTTCATCACAACCTAAAAAATAAAAAAAAATGCAACACTGACTAATTTTAACAAAAAACTTGCTTATGTGCTTATACAGTAAAATGGATAGTGTTTTGTCTTATGATACAGATTCATAAAGCCAAAAAAGTACTATTTATTTTAATGCACAAAACCTTGGCTGTTAAAATTGGTCCTTAAAGTATAGCTACTTGCCTATAAACAAACGCAATGCATGCCAGTGGTCAAAATTATGGTGCCCTTTATTGTCACATTTTATTGAAAATGTTGATGATATGAGCCATTATGGAAATATTTGAAAATAAAATGTCACTTTATTTTCTGTTAGATTCAGTATCTTTTTGGTAAAAATTATCTGCACACAATGTATTGTTTCAAAGTTGTTGTTTTTTGTCCATGACCTAAATTATTTTTCCAGTAAATTGCTTCATAGCATTTCCCACCTCTTTGAAAAGATGATCATCAATATATTCTGCAATTTCATGCCACACTCTGTGAAATAGGGTTTGACACAAACTTTCTTCGAACAGAAACAGGCGATCTTGTATCAGTTCGAGCATTGGACACGCTGTTCTTGATACTAACATTGCTTCTTGCTCCACAGCTGGAGGCATTGTTGGCCAGCTAAAACACAAAGTCTCTCTCAAGCTTCTTATAGGTGAAGTACAAAAGAATATAATTCAGCAATGTTGTATTTTGTTAGGTATGTGCCCTGTACATATGACAAAGAATGGCTTTTATTGTTAAAAGGGGAATTAAAATACATATTTATATTTTAATGAGTAAGTAAACAAGAAATCAGTTATGAATTAAGATGAACATAAGTTCAATTCTAGGATCAGCCTTAGAGTATCTATGGAGACCAGCAATCACAGCACACTCATGCACAAATCACAGTTAGCTAGGGCTTTTGAAGGCGTTATACCGAATAAGGACTCACGCTCTACCAACTGAGCTACATAGGCTCAGTGGTGAGCTTTTCGAAAGTCGATTCACAAGCACTGTTGCCTGCCTCGTATGTTGCACATATCAGCTTTATAGTATTGCTGGTCTGCATAGACAATTTATGGCTGGTCCCAGTTATGAATTGATGTTTATCTCTTAATTTTAATTATTACAATTAAATCTAAAAATATATGTTGTTTTTTTCACATCAGAATATCAAACAAATAATCATACTCATCATAAGAATATGCGTGAGATTTGAGTCCAAACTCAGTGGCAACAACTTGAACAAAATCTTTTACTCCTTCACTGCAAATTCTTTCAAAGAGATTGATCGTGCTTTCGAAAACTGTTTCATCGGTAGACTGGTCCCTTTCAGGAGATGTTTCCTGTTAAAAGAAAAAAATATTACTAGGCTTGTTTACTGCATAAAAGGCTCATCAAACATGCAATGATGACCCATAGAACAGAGGGTTTTAACCTGGGTACTTTTGATTTGTTTTGGAATGAATAAAAGTGAAGAAATATTTTAGGCATGCAGGATTAGTGTGCAAAAAAAATGGGTGTGGCTATTAACTTCTAAATGTGTTACAGGTTAGAAACCTTTTCAATGCCACATGGCTGTGTTTTTGTTGTGTCAAATTGATAATGGTTTAGTTTGCCAACATTTGTGTGTGAAATAGTAGTATATGCCAGCTGATTTGAACAGCAATAGCAAAACACCACTTTTTAAGACTCTTACATTATAACAAATTGTTTGACATGCCACAATGAATCACCAAATGTCAAGGGGTTGTATACCTCTGTGTTGGGGTATATAAGAAAAATTTGACAACCAGTGTCATAGAATGAGTGTACCTGGCTAAACAATAGGGATGGGCTGTAGACTTAAAGGGACCTAGGAAAGCTACAAAACTAGCATGGATTTTGGAATGTTTCTAAACTAAAATATAGAATTATATGTTTTCATTATTAAAGTGATCCTGACAGTAGAATAGCTTGGAATACAAAAAGCTAACTATATAAAAACCAAAAACAAATTATTACCACTTGCATATTTTCTTCATTTTGTAAACGAGAGAAAGCAAATTCACCAAGCGGTGTTTCCAATTGATCTTTGTGATATTTTAATTGCAGAAAAAACTGTAGGATAAAAGAAGTTTTGACAAAAAACAAGGTTTTTGTATTAGAGTTTTTGTCTTTTTTGTTTTGGGGTTTCTTACCACATTGTCTGCCCATTCTTGCAACACCAGTGTAATGTAGTATGCAGCATTCAGAATTGCAAACCTTGCCTCATCAAACTGATTCCTTCCAATGCTCCGAAGCATCTAAAATAAGGTAGGTTTTATTTACAGATGTTAGGTCTGGGTTTTCAAGCTTTTGTTTAGAATAAAAATAAGCGCATGTACAAAAGTTTTATGGTAAAAAAAACTTTTTGGTGATGCCGAGTCATTGTACCTGTTGCAAAAGACAGTAAAGGACTCGTCAACGTCAAGTCAGTAAGCGCTATAACAACGCTAATTAGCGGTTAGCATGTATTTCTTAACCCCAGATAAACATTTAAATGTAGTGAATAAATGCAGCAACGTTCAACTTTTGTATTGCAGAAGCGCAGGAAGTTAAATAGGGATTTGAAAATTCACCACTCAATGTCCCAACTTTGATTGCTAGGGTGCCTGTTTTTTGCAGTTTTTTTTAAGTTAACAAACGTTATATATTTGTACACTGTTTGAAAGTCAATGTCAGTCCTCTACCACAAGGCAGACAAAATTACCCCAGCAAATATTGTAAGAACTGGATTCGATATTCTAGATTCGAAACAATTATTCTAGAATACCCAGTTATTCTACTTTGAACATCCCTAAACGTCACACATGTAACAACCTATACATGACATGAAACTTACTTTCAGCCACTGTTTGGCAAACATTTACCATTAAGTAAGACCAGGGACACCACAATAGCTGGGATCACTAATATTGTAACAAGCAGTTACCTGTGTTAATCTGATTCTGAAGTCATCCAGCAACAACAGTTGAAGATCTAGAAACTTCAGCTGAGCTACATTGTTTGACAAACTCTTGTACCTGAAAAATATGCAAGATTATTTTTTGATCAACTATTATAAAAGAATCTGTCACAATAATGGAACACTCATGTGTAGAAAATGATAGTTGGTAGGGATGTTCAAAGTAGAATATCAAATATGTCAGATTCGAATCCAATTTTGCTGTTTATATCGGGTAATTGGTTGTTTCTTACATTTTAAATGAAAACATAGTTTTATAATGGTGTAAACCAATCTACTTATGTTTTTATCAAGATTAATGACTGCACAGTTGAAAATAATATGAGAATTGGATTCGATATTCTAGATTCACAACAATTATTCTAGAATACCCAGTTATTCTACTTTAAATATCCCTAATGGTAGGCTTTAAATTCAACCACAGCACATATTTGTTGTAGATCTAACAGTCTTATTACCTGTCTGTTATGGTTAACAGTAGTGAGACAAATGACTCAGCACAAGATGGAGTCTTCATTTCATCCGAGTCATCACTATCTTCATACTTTGAATGCCAGGCGTCTTCAGCAGACAATAATGTGTCCAGTCGTTCAACGGCAGCTATGCAAATCAAGTAAAGTTTACCAACACATGAAATAATACAGCAAAAAGTTGCTACCTAAAGAAAAAATACAATAGGAAAGAGTTAAAGCTTTAAAAAAATGTTTATGCTTGGTTCAGCCCTAAAGCGTTCATGCAGACCAGCGATCATGGCATACTCAGCCATAAAACGATTTGTATATCGATTACAGGAACTGACGATGCCACATTGGCGAAATATATATTCCTTCATTTAAAACGACTGATTATGTTTTACCAAGGATTTTATGGTCCATTAGTTTTAATGTATTATCATATGGTAGGTGCTAGGGATGTGCCAAAATTGCAAATGTTCTGTTTGGTCGAGCACCGAGCATCTCACGTTAATGCTCGGTGCTCGGCCGAGCACGCTCGGTGCATTATGACGTCACAAAAAATCCCCTTTCTACGTGTTAGCTCTACAAGGCCTCTTACGTCACCAGCGGTGTATTAAGCTGTTACAGGCCTCAGAAGTACACGTTTTTCCACAATCTAATACATTTGAAAAATCATTTGTTTTTGTTCATAGACACCCTTTCGAACACTAGTTACTTATGTTAGCAGTGCATGAATATGCAAATTTAATGCTCGGGTCAGTTTGCGCAACTGCTCGGCCGAGCACCGAGCATCAAAAACAGCGATGCTCGGTACCGAGTACTCGGGTTCTGGCTCGGCTCGGCGCATCCCTAGTAGGTGCATTGAAAGCATTCACCCCTGAGTCTGTGTTGCTCACATTGGTAGAGCATGAGTCACAGAAAGACTCCTGTTGTGGGTTTAAATCCCACTGCAGGCTCAATTTTTCTAGTCTGTTCCTTGCCATACGATTAATGTTTGGGTGACTGGCTTGATTCAATAGGCCTGGTATACTATGATTTACACTAGACACTTTTTTAATATTAAGTTTAAAAGTGCAAATTATAAAAATAGAATCAACATTTTACCCGATAAAAACGGTAACTGAAGTTTTGTCTACTTACCAGTTTTCTCAATATTAAGCCACTTGATTAGACACTGGGGCTGTGTTAGAATGTTCATAGGACTGTAACGTTTCAACATTGTATCAGGGATAGTATATGCTAACTTCAACTCCCGATGAAACAATAAAACCTAAACGAATATATTTTTGTTAATCACAGTGGTTCTCAACTTTTATTGACAAATTCCTCCATTAACAATTTAAAACATTTTCATTCCTCCCCAATAGACTACATGGTAGATGCCAAACCACACAAATATTTTTTTGATTTTTTTTTTTATCAATTTCACAGGTCATATACCTGGACCTGAAGTGTCTATTTGCAAAGCACATTTCAAAAATAAACTCAAATTGAAAAATTCCTCTCTTGGGATGAATGTCTTTTCCAGTTGGGAACCACTGCTTTAGCAGCTTAAACATACAAAATCTGAGCACTACAGAACTTGCTATACATTTTTCGGTTACATTTTGATGTTTAAACAACAAAAACAGTCACCTCATCCACTGTATGAATGAAGAGCTCATCCATTTCAATCACTTCCATCATATCGAGGGACAACTTGTCGTTTACTAACTTCAGTAAGCCTTGGGTAAACATAAGCTACAAAGAAATGTTTGTTATACACTAAGCAAGAATGAAGTGACAGATCATGAGAAACATTACCAATGCATCAACATGTTCAAAATTGTGGTCATCCAGTATTGGTTGAATTGTGTTTTCTAGGAACCCAACATGATTCCCAATCCATTTTAACACCTGTTTGTAAGTTTATGCACATTTTAACATTACCATTTTTGCTGTACTTTATTCTGCAATAAATGTATTTCTTCAAATAATTCTTAACTTAATGAGGAAAATAACAGCCAAATGAGCGTAAAAAGCGACATGCTTTATTATTCAAGCGTTTCGGCAAATGCTTAGGCCATCTTCAGTAACATGAAGGGCCACATCAGTTGCACCCGTTTATAACCACTTGAGTCACATAAAAGATTGAAAAAAGGTATGAAATAAGCGTCTCGTAAAAACGATAGATAAAAAAGATGCGCAGCAGTGACGAGAAGTTGTACCGAGGTGTAAACTACCTACCTGTATGCAAAGTAATAATAAAACGAGTCACTTTATGACTATTTGGACTGTTATTTTCCACATTAAACTAAACTGATAAAGAAAAAGCAATGCAATAAACAAAACACGGTTACACACTAAGCTATGTAGTTAAAGACTTATTTGTTATTCACATTTCGACACAACAAGTTTACCTGAGAAAGATACCATTCTGGTTTGTGAATTGAGTTTGTCTCTTTTTTGCCTGTGAAGTGGTAGCCAAAGCGTTTCACGAGTGGACGAAGTAGAAGTTGGAAAGGAAGAGGAATAAAATCGGGTTCATCTTCAGTCAACGGATCTTCTTTCAAAAAATAACGAAGTATCATAGTTATGGAGTGTCAATAAAAGATGAGTTTATTTCGCTTGGTAAATGAACACATAGCGACACAATTGCACTGAACGATCACCAAGCCAGAAATAGCTGTGCAACGTTGAAATGTTATGGAGCGCAAAATAGTTGATGGCACAATTGGTGGTTCATGTCTAAACGCGCTGCAGCTACACTGTATTATGAAGTGATATGACACTGGGGCTCACTACATAAATACCCACAATAAGGTGAGGATTTATCCTAATCCTGATAAAACTTGTTTACCTGTGATATCGGTAGCCGGGAAGTTTGAATCAGTTTCCATAGCAACGCCACCATTCTCTTTCACTTCTTTGTTCATTGTGTCACGTAAATGTTTACTGATTTGACAAAAACAGTTCAGGAAATGTTTTTTAATTTCTTTGTTTTAAATACAGGGCCAAATACTTTTTTTATGTTAAAGTGCATAAGTTGTTAATGTATTGGGTTCAATATGTATTCAACCAACATTATCAATAAACCATGACTTCAGGTTAAGTATTTTGACAATATTATCTTTTAACATTTACACACCAAGCAAAATTTACTCTCGACCTAATCAAGATTCTTAAATAACGAAAAAAATATTTAAACCTTCAATTAAATAAAAATATATGGTTTTGTTAACAATTTTACAGTAGTAAAACGGTAAGGATACGGTAGTTCAATACAGAGTAAACTTCCAAAGATTTTGTCCAAATTCACAGCAGGGTCAGGAGTAGTGAAAGGGCTTGGTGTTGACTTTTCTGAGGAGTCATGGGTTTTAAGAAGTTTGTGAGGTCCAGGATTTGACACAAATGGCCAACCAATCTGTTTCATCAAAACCTCCAGTTCACTGTCAAAAAACACACGCGTTGTATGTGGATGTATTTTACAAGTTATAGATGGGCTCTGGTAGTACTTTTCAACCTTTTTACTGTGACCCAAATAATATATTTTTGAAGTTTCATAATTGATTCCATTACAAGTGACCAATGCAATACAGTTAAATCTAGTAACTTTTTATGCAATTAAGTGAAACAGATGATAAACTCCAGTTTTGTAATCCTATGCCAGTAGTTCTCAAACTGTGCGTCACGACGCCCTGGTGCACCGTTTCAATTTTCCAAGGTCATCGCAGAATAGTTCCGTTTCGTGGCTTTTTGTTGTTTTATCAATAAACACAACTTTAATAATAAGTTTCCTCATTAAATTTTATTTGCTGTTGCGTCGCAAGCCAAGAAAAACTTTTCCAGAGGCGTCATGCAAGATTACAATTAACTGGATTTGTCTGTGATTCAATGGTCAGTATATACATTATCACATATATGGACGTTTTTGAACTAGTCTCAGCACCATAAAAACTAATATATCACACCTGCTGAGTTTCTCTGTAAGGATTTTATACCAAAACATGATGGTTCTGGTGAGGTATGCTAACAAGTTTCTACATCTGGTGTCTTTTGAAACAAACTCGCTGCTGAACCCAGTGAGTATCTTAAAAGTTTGGCATGCTTCTTTGATGCTGTCACTCAATATTGACTGCTGAATTCCAGCACTGAAATCAAGAAACATTGCATAAAGTAAAGAATTGAAGAATACCGAATTATGTGGCAGGGTACATACAGTTTAAAATATATATATGTGTTATATTTAATTGACAATTTTTACACCTTGTAAGGCATATAATCTATGGTGGCTTGCATTTTTGTGTCCAGTCAACAGGATCACTGCATTTTCATTTAGTTTGTGTTTAAAATTCTTTTGCATGCAGGCATTATAGCAGTGGTTCCCGACCTGGGGTCCGTGAGATGGTTTTAGGGGGTCCGTGGAGGGAAATATTTTTAGTATCTTTACCCAACAGTACAATATTTTCTAGTTTCTAAACCTTTTTACAATCCGGCATACAAGTGCAAACTGTAACTCACAATAGACTTTATAGTTCTTTATTTCAAGTTTTGTACAGCAGAAAATCTACATCTCGATCGAATTAATTGCAACACTAGTACAGAACTTCATTGAAAATTAAGACTGTGAAGATTGATTAAAATGCTGCCCCAAATAGCGAAAGTATAGTAATAAATACTGCAAGAAGTGAAAAACATAGGAAGACTTAAATTACGTTGGGGGTCCGCAGACCTATGACTTTTAGAAAAGGGGTCCGTGACTACAAAAAGGTTGGGAACCACTGCATTACAGGTTAACACACATTGTGCTAGGTAAAGTTATTTGCGTTACCAACAAGTGTTGACAAATAGTTTTACAATGTATGTACAGAAAAAATGTATCATGAAACAATGGCATCTAACTTCACAGCATGCGGCTTGCATTAGTTTTTTACACCTCAACATGCGGCTTCCAATCATGAGTGGCTTATAATCGAGTAAATATGGTATTGGTAGCAGTACATTGATGAAAATTCTTACCTTGTGTCTTCAATTTTTGCCACCCAGCGCAAATAGGTTTGGCATTTTTCGACAGCTTTAATCTCTGACATTGATTTTTCATATTTTTCCTCAGCAAATTTTGTTTTGTCGAGATAATCAGACACATCTTTCTCTACACGAACTTGTTCTTGTTGCAACTCCTCTGCCTCATCAAGTGAGCTCCGAGCTGCATCAATGGATGCTTCAATTGTTGTAGGAGCGTCATCAGCAACAATTGAGAGCTAAAAATTTGACCTTTTCATGTTCAAACTTATAGCTCTTCATTTCAGAAAAATGCCTTTTTAAAACTTCTATTTGAATTAAGGACAAATTTTTAAATTTTCTGCCAGCATAGTTGAAAGAATGTTAAATTTGTGCTCGAGAAATAGATAAATATTGTTTACCTGCTTTTCCAAATTTTCTTTCTTTTTCAGGACATCTGCATAGATCTTCTCAATTTTCTGCAAATTCTTTATGTCGGAACCAAATGTATCATTGACAAACTTGTTGACAGCTATTGTGTATGATGACATGGTGCAATATGTCACACCACTAACCCATTCAAAACACAACCTACACTATTTTTAAACATACAGATTCATTTTATCTGAAAGAAAAAAACAGTTTAACTACGGTTAATGCAAGTGTTTTTTCCAAATTGTTACAAATCCAAAATATCATAGAATACAGCAGTACAATTTTAAAAACGTTTTTTTGATATGTCAATTGTGTTGAAAACTTTACAGCAGCACTTGTAACAATAACCAAATAAACAAACAATTCTAGTCTTGCTTTGATGTTTTTTTTCTTGAATAAATGTTAACTGGTTTGCTATCCCACATAGCAATAAAGTCAGGAACATGTTCTTTCTTGATGGCTTCAGTTCCAATGGCATAAGTCACAGGTGGAGGGCCTTTTAATTCCTTCTTTCGTGCCTTTGCTCTCTTCTTTTCCATTGATTTCAGTTCGGAAGCCTCTTGTTTTTTCGCAGCTTTATCCTTTGCATCGGTGTAAAAGTCTTTCCAAACACTTGTAATGCTTGTTTTTTCCTTGGTTACTTCAGACAAAACCTGAATGAAAACAAAACGAAATGATGTTCTATGTTGGTATTACATGCTAATACTACCATGATTTGACACATTGCTGTTACAAATTATGAGACGCTACTGTTTCAAATTGCCCAAATAAACAAATATTTACAGGCTTAATGCAATCGGACAATGTAGGGAAGTTTGGAAGAACAATTATCGCAACTCATACTAAACATGTCTGTGGCATTGAAAGTTATAATCTTAATAGTTATTGGACAATGTGTAACAAGTTGTGTTTTTAAGGAGAACATGTCCTTGAATAATAGGTTTTTTGTAGGTGAAATGCATGTAATTTGTTAGCTTGAACAGCCATCAACATTTGCTGTACAAGAGGTTTGAAATTTAAAATAAAAACTGTACCAGTTTATTTAGAAAGATTTTTTCAGTGTACATAACTTTACTTTGTGAATAGCAGACTCCAAAAGACTATAAAAGACCAAATTAGGCACTTTTACTGTTTATCATAGAACGCTTATAACTTGATTTCAAGGTACTTTGTAATTGTTCAGAATATGCAATTAAGTGATTTTTTTCTTAAGCAATAACAGTCTACAGCAGGGTTTTTTAACTCTTTCCAGACATGGACCACTAGTTCAATTGAATGAAACTTGTGGATCATTACATGATAAGTAAGGATAAAGAAAGCGTGAGACCAAACAACAGACAGCAAACAAAAAATTAATCATAACTTGCATAAGCTTTTTTCACACTTTAATAGTCAATTAACTGTATGTATACAACTATTTCAAGTTTATTACCAAATATAACTAATGTCCTGTGGACCACTAGTTGAGAACCACTGGCCTACAGTTTGGGATTCAGTGTGCTGTGAAATCAAACTATTGAATTGCAATCAAAAGACAACTTCGTACTTACTGGAAAATTGAGTTTCTCTTTGACCTTTTCACTGCTTAGGAGCTGAACAAACGACAGCGTAAAGACTGTATTGATAAGCATGTACAAACTAATTCCGCTTGGCCAATGACCAATAAAAAGTGGCACTGCAACCATTGGAAGAAAAGGCGCAACACCCATAAACCTAAGAAATCGTACATGTTCAATTTGAGTAGCAGTCATGATCCAAACGGGTCCGGATTAATTAAGGTTTACTGTAATTCAAATGCTATTAGATTGAAACACATAAAGACAGTGGTGGGATTCAAATCTTTTGTCAGCCGGTTCTATCACAAAAGTCATATTTTTCAGCCGGTTCTGTTACAAAAGTCCATTGACCATAAACCGTAATGCTAACCGGTTCGCTGATGTCATAAAATTTTGTAAGACGGTTTTATAGAACCGGTGCGAATCGGCTGAATCCCACCACTGCATAAAGATAGAAAAGTAATCAAAAAGCAAATATTCAAAGTACTTCTGTAAAGTAGCTGAGGGAACAGCCATCATTCCTTGTTGCATTTGAAGCTTTATAGCGAGACCTGTCAAAGCACCAACAAGTACAGGCAAAACATAGTATGGGTCTGGAGAGCACAAGCTTTGTAACCACAGAAACTCGGTTGCTTGCAGAGATGGTACCGGAACAGTCATCATTTGTCGATAAGCCATTATCATGGAAATGAACAGAACTGGCATGGGGATGTTTACAAACATGCCTAAACACAGAAAAATGCTTTACATTTTGACAGGAAAGTATATACAAGGCAAACAAGCAAATTTTAGAAATATGAAGCCAAAATGTTGTATTACAGGTGGTTAGAGCAACCGCCTTGTATTTACAAGGTTTTGGGTTTTAATCCTATCTTGTTTGCTTGTGTTTTCTTAAGCATGAAACTTAAACGACAATGCCCCAAACCAGTGGTCCGTGATGAGTCGAACTAAATTGAAGTCACCAACTGCCCAAGTCAAAAAAAGTCATTAACAAATAAACATACTTTAAAAAAAACAGTAAAACAGGCATCTTGGTGGCTGACTCAAACAAACTTGGAAAACATGCCACTTAGCAGAAACTGGTGTATTGGCTTAAGTTTACTTAGCTTGGTGAAGAAAAAAACATAAGAACAATGTACATAAGAACCATCACCAAGCCAGAAAAAACTGTAAAATGCCGTAACTTTTTTGGAGTACAAAAAGTGGAGAGAACAACTATACGTTAAACACTATTTCGAGAAAAAAAATGTAATTAAAAATATCACATACTTTTTATAGGCCCTGTACCACTAGTCTTCATGTGGTCACGGAGTTTCTGGGCAGCTTTCATTCTCTGAATAGCTGTTCCATTTGCTTTGGCCTCTCTAAGCCTTTCTAAAAGTTTCTACAAACAAGAGCACATTTTCTAAAATCAAGTTTAACTTAAAAAATTACGTGCTTCCTTTAAAACCAAAAACTGATGGGGACTGACAATACAGCAAAAAACTGGTCTCCACCAAAGGCTAAATTCAAGCTATATTCCTACATGTACAAAATGACAAAACAAGAAAAAAGGCTGTGAAGGGTCTACAGTAAACTTTGGTTAATTCAGGCCTGTTTGGACCAAAAAATGTCTGGATTAGGTGAAGATCCATATTATTCAACATGAATTAGTTCAAGGCTTACCACATTACAAATCATTTGTACATTGAGTTTTATCCGAATTAGGCGAAGATCCGGCTTAACCGAATCGGATTTAATCGAGGATTACTGTATTTAAAAGCATAACTTTTTTAATATTCAAGCTGTTTCAAATTGCGCATGTAAAAAAGTTTTTAAAGACGAACATTTTTTATCAATTGCATACCAGTTGACTGCATATAGATTGTGTACATAAAAAAAATTGGTCAATTGGGAAAAAACTGTTTTAGAAATATTTTAAACCATATTTTCCAGCAGTTCTGTCTTGTTACATGAAATAGCAAGGACTTTCATACAGTGTTCCTAAATTTTAAAGTGACAGTGTTTCCAAAAAAAAAACTTGTCACCTGCTGCATTGGCATATTGTTTCGCATACTGATCAGAAATTTTCTCGTTGAAATGTAAATGGGCAGCGTCACAAGTCTGACAATGCATGTTCCCGCAATTATCGTAAGCCACCATGGACAACCAGTGTTTACATAAAACATTTCTAATCCACTTTGGATCCAATGATAGGGATACCAGCCGGCCGCAAGACCAAGTTCCGAAAATGGGGGATCAACAATACTCCCAGAAATGTCCGATAAAGTTGTTGTAACATCACTAATAGGTGGTACACTTTTGGCAGCTGCAACTACTGGCTCAACGTTTGAATAATGTTTACTGGAAAGTGATAGGGTCCGCAAAGATGTGATTTGAAGGCTTTTTGTTGGTCGAAATCCGTTTGGCTGAGTTCGGATTATGCCAAAACATTGATTGCAAATTCGGGTGCGTAGCTGTAAGGCAGCCAATTGCCCTGCTCTGAAATGAAGCATTGTGGTCCTATGTTACATCACAGACTGCTAAGCCACACAAGCAATACTAATTTCCCTGAAAAACAAGACAAGAATAAGATCAGCAAGATAAACACGATTTAAACATGACACAGGATATCACAGAAAGCCATCAAACCATACTGTTGGGTTCAATAGCATTTTTAAATTTCAGAACTTGGTACAAAATGGGCAGTATTTAAAAGCTGATCTGACCAATAATGTCGCACAACACAAAATAGATAAATAACTTGTTAGTTTGGTATTTTACCAAAGAGATTAGTTTAAGCACAATTTAGTCTAAATAGGGACTGAGCTGTGATGGTAGCCAAATGTTTAGTGAAAGTTTTCTTTCAGTAATACCTTGTTACAAGAAGTGCAAAATGGGTAATAACAGTAAACTTTGGTTAAACCGGATTCAGTTAATTCAGATCTTCAGTTAATTCAGATCTTCGCTTAATTCGAACAAAACTTAAGGTACAAATGATTTGGAATGTGGTAAGGCTTTAACTAATTGACATCAATTAATACGAACATATTTTTTTGTCCAAACATGTTCGGTTTAACGAAGGTTTACTGTTATTCATTGTGAGAGATTAAAATTTAGCTTCACAGAAATGGACAGCAGTAGTTTTAGCACAATCAAAAGAAAAAGTATGTCCCAGATAAAATTCAAACAGATATTGAATCCCTTTAATGTTCAAGTATTTGTGTGAATGCAAGTGCCCACTGACAACAATTGCAGCATAGCAATTTGTGGACAAAAGTGCCAGTAAAAAGATAAGTAGTCAATAAAACAACACAGTTCTTTATATAGTTCTTCATAGTTTGGTATCGGTAACATGCAAGTATTCAGCATTTTTCAGACAGTTCAAAATCAACTTTTAATTGCAGTGCATATGTATGAAAGCATTAACACATAATAAAATGCAAATAGTTATGCATCATCAATGCATTTCAGTCTTTCTTGTTCTGTTTTTTCTCCTTAGCAGATTTGAAACTGATTTCTAACATTTCCATTCAAGTCTCATTCACTTTGCTGTTACTCCTAGTATAAACTGAGCAGTTTTTTGCCAAAATCTTTTGACTGGTCATCACAAAATTGGAAAAGGCATTGGACTCATAACAAGTCAGTGAAAATAGCCAAAATCAGCTAGGGCAACAGACCAACCATACAGCTTACTCTTCAGATAAACTTCACCATTAATCTTCAACTGGTAGTAAAAGATACCAACTTGATTCCTTGACTAAAGTTGCGATGTGTCCACAATAGGGGGTTGTGTTATTCAGAGCACATTTGGCCAAGTAAATATTTTAACTTTCTTCCTCCACTTCTTCTTCGCTTTCACTGCCAACATCTGCCGTGTCACTTTTAGCATGAAGCAAGACATACTCCCGAGAACTGAACCCAAATTTAAGTACGTCTTGTTCTTTGAGTTCAACGTACCTTGGACAAAAATACCCTGTTAGCGTATAAAGTCAAGTTTTACAGAATTGTTATGTTAGTTACCTTTGAGGCTCAATTTGTTCGTTGTTGACAAATGTGCCATTAGAAGCTCCCAAATCGATGATGTATGGTTTCACTCTGCGTCGCAAAACACCGTCTACTTCTTGTTCAACCATTCTGTTGTTCAAATGTATGAGTTTTTATGAATGCTTTCAAAATGCACTGATGCATAGAATATGACTATGAATGCATTTATTTACATGATAGCCCAGGGTATTGCAAGAAAAGGGTAGCTAGGCCTTTAAATGACTGCAAGAAAATATTTATGTTGGACCTTTCACATAGGTTTACCACCTATTTTTTTGAAAGGTCATACACCGATAGACCAACAGTACTATTTGACTATGCAGTAAACCTCTGTTAACCGGATTCGGTTAATCCAGATCTTTGTATAATTTGAACAAAACTAAGGAACATATGATTTGTAATGTGGTAAGGCTTAAACTAATCGACGTCGCCTAATCTGGGCCATTTTTTGGTCAATATGGGTCCAGATTTTTTTGCGGATTTGTTTCAAAACAATTTTTTTATATTTTTTTATATGTTTTTGTGTTTCAAATGTACCTTGAACGGGACACATATTATTTTCAAATGTATCTTTAACGGGACACATATATTATGTCTGTATTTTTTTCTGCCTTATGCTGATTTTTTTTACTTGTTGTGTCAATAAAAAGTGCTTCAACTTAAAAGTCTAATCTACTCTAATGCAAAAAAGCATTGCACATTTTACATAAAACATGAACAAACAAAAGGAAAGTCATCGAAATGAAATAGTTCACTTTCCATTTTTCTATTCACCTGAACTGAAAAACAGCATGTTGTTTAGAACATGAAGGGTGGTCAACTGGAATGTCTGCTATGCGACGCAAGCGGCCAATCAAATAGGCACTTTGTCGATGCAAGTGAAGAACCTACAAATGTAAAAATCAGGCAAATTATAAATCAATCCTGTTCATATAATTAGCAGCAATCTCTTCAAAAAAGCTTTACAAAACTGATAAAAACAAAAATTAAGTTTGTGCTGCAATGGTTTGTGATGTACAATAAGTTGAAGTATTTACAATAGCTGGTTGTGTACCCATGTTAAAGCAAATTCATGACTGGCTCAGCCCTAAAGTGTTCATACAGACCACGGATGATCAGACTTTCGACAGGTATACCACTGAGCCTGTTTCGCCCATCAAATCCCAACGCAGGCCAGATTTTTCTTGTCTATGCTTTGCCATATGACTGACTAATTTAGTATTCAGTACTATGCCTTAAATAGGCCTGGTGTACTGAGATTTAATGTACATAATCTATTACACATTTGTGAGTTTCAACTCAATGCATTTAATTTCACACTTACCTTCAATGATTCAGTGCCCTTAAATGGGTAAAGTCTCCACTTTTTCTTAGGCACCCTTGCTTCAGGTGGCTCACGATATTTAATAACGACTCCTCGGAAACTGTTTTTGTCTTCAGTGAGGGCGCCAGAGAGTCCTAAGTTTGGTTTCTCTTTTTCTACTGGTTCCTCATCTTTGTCTATTAGAAATGTAAACACAGCTTTATGTTGTGCAACAAATCAAGGTCAAAATTTTCCACAACAGAAATGGTTTAAAATTTTATATTTTCTTTCGAATAATAAAACAAGGTAAATATAAAGAGAAACACATAAAAATATTTTTGATTTGTTAGTTTTGAAACGCAATAGACCATTTTACTTTCAAATGCTTCTTCAGTTTGTCCACTTTCATCTCTTCTCTGTCTTTCTTCTAATCTCCGTTCATCATTCATTCTTCTGTCACGCTGATGCTGATCTCTACCCCTCCCTGCATACATAAACACTTCAGTTTTGTTGAGGAATTTTATCAAGCAAAACATTGAAATTACCCACATCCTTAAATACTAGGACACAACATGGTTTTAAATTTTTTTTTACAATTAAATAGCTTGAGCAACACCGTTATTTTTTACTGTATTAAAAGCATCAGTGGCGGGATTCAAATTTTTTGTGAGCCGGTTCTATCACAAAAGTCATATTTTTAAGCTGGTTCTGTTACAAAAAGTCATATTTCCATGGACAGTAACCAAATTTCGTGACACGGTTTCAAAGAACCGGTGCTAGCCAGCTGTACCCAACACCAAAAGCATTTTAGCATTGTAAACTTTAAATAGCTGCAGCAAACACATAAGTAGTGTATAAAAAATATTTCAAACTACTTCTTTCATCTTGAGGCTCCTCCTTCACATGAAAGTCTCTTCGGTTTCGCTCTTGATTGCTTCTTCTGTGATCTACAACACAAAGCAGCATTACACGAAAATAAATCGAAAAAAATCAAGCTAAAAGTGTTTAAATTTCATGGTTTTTAACCCTGTAGGTTTAATCCAAGAGAGCCAAACTTTTATACAAAGCGCCAGATAACATTAAGAATGACATGCTAGGGCCCTATAGCTTACAATCGCTCATGCAGCACAGTTCAATGACTGTGATACACGAACAATTAGATAGTGCTGCTGTCAAATAAAAAAGATTTTTGGTATATTAAAAACACCCCTCAAATAATAGTCATTTATTCCATTACAACTAACAAATGTAAGACATTTGTTTCAACACAATAAAAAAGGCTTTAATGCTTTTAGTCTTGTCTGCGATGTAACAAACTGCCTTTGGAGCATTTTGTCTTGATTCAAAGCCTCTTTAGACATGAGCTACTATAATCTATATGGGGCATTTGCTAAAAGAAATAATATTTTCTAATTCAAATGTACCAGCATTTTGTCAAAAACCACCTATGTAAAAACAATATTGATGGCATTATTAATAACATCTATCACTCAAACCTCCTGGGTGTTCATGACGATTTCTTCTACTTCGTAATTCCTCCTGACGTCGATCAAAATCTTCCTCTCTTTTTATTCTCCTATCATGTGTGTATCGTGATCTTTCAGGGGAATGGTGTCGATAAGAAGGTTCTTTCTTAACACGAACTTTCTCGTTGTCAGGAGAGCGCTCCCATTTTGATTTCAGTTCAGGAGATTTCGGTCGATGCTTTTTGTGCCTCGGAATCTCTGGGCTAGAGTCTCTACCAGATTCTGGGCTACGATTTCTTTGTTTATCATGCTTGTTGTGTTTTTTCCTTATTTCATCTTTGCTTCTACTTCTTTTCTTTTTCTTCTTCACAGGAGAAGGTGATCGATCTGAAGATTCGGACGAGCTGCGCTTACGATTTCTATGTTTATCAGATTTTGGCATTTTATATCCAAATAATACCTAAACGAAAAAAAGAAAGTCTTTAAACAGCACGACATGATACCTTGTGTATATTCACCAGTTTGTAATGAACAATACACTTTTATTTAAATGCGGGCAAAGTTTGACAAAAAATATCTTTGGAAATTTCTTCAAAAACAGTTAAAAATTCATTTACAGATTAGTCTGATGAATTGTGCATTCGAATTGCCAATATTTTACCGAACAAATAGTAGGTTTGGGGTTTAATTATTAGAAGTATGCAAAATGTTGTTTTTATACTGTAACATACAAAAAATGTACAAAACGATTGGCAGTGCTATCAGGATTTAGGACATAGCTTTAGCATTGTGTGTCAATAAACAACAGCAAATAGGTAACAGACAACCGGAATTTTTTTTATTTCATAGTGCTTGCCAAACGTTCATTGACAAGGAATACAAATCGTAGCAAAGCAATTTCCAATACAGAGTCATGTTGAAGTTTTGCCCTTCCTCCTTTCATTACAACCTTACCATCAACATAAATTGGCCGTTTGCCTTCATTTGTGATGATAAAATCTCCGTTATTTTTCATTTTAATGGTCCCTTGCTGGCGTGAAATTTTGTATGCCGGACCTTCCAAGGACAAATCAATGTCAACTGTAAGATACTCTGTTGAGCGGCCAAAAGTGATTTCTCGTGATCGCATGAGGTATCGTACCAGACGTCCTCTCAAAACTGCAATGGTGTGCTGATCCATTTCTTGTTTTGCAACCCCAGTGACACTGCTTACTAATAATTCCCACCGTGGTATTTCTTCTTCAAGTTTTTTGATCTCATGTTTTTGTTTACGATCAGCTATTTTTAATTCATGTGCTATTGCATCATCACGCTGTTGTAGTATCTCCTGGTCGTCAAGCATATCTTCAGCATCGGAAAAGTTCAGAATATGATCACCTTGTGGCAGAGGTTGGACTGTCTGATCTTCAATAAGTTGATATTTTTTCATTAACTCCCAATGCCTTTTCAACAGTTCCGCTGTTCTCCCGTGGTGAAAGACAGAAATATTTTGGTCTAACACAGTTTGAAAAGTTTCCACAGTTGGCTGTGAAGAAGTAAAAATCTTTGCCAAAATTTTCTCCTCGTTTTTGCTGTAAAGTGCCTTGGCATGGGCTGCCCTTGCCAATTCTTGTGGTAATGATTTCATTGCTTGTTTGGCCAAGCCAGATATTACTGGGTCATACAACAGAGCATACCAACGCTCCTGAATTTCCTCAAGTGAGAAAAAGCATGAAAATTTTACAGCGAGATGAACCTGTGTCAAATCTTGCACTTGCATAACAGCGTCAATCAACAAAATATCATCAGTGGGTTTCCAGCGGCCCATGTCCTTTGCTGCAGCAAAAGCTTGCCGAGTTTTCTTAATCTTTTTCTTTTTAACAGTTTTTTTGTCTCCAGTTAGACTTCCAGAGCCAACCGATGTTTTACGAACCAATTCCTGAGCTTGGCGATGCATTCTCTTATCCGCTGGGTCTTCAGCTGTGGGTGTAACTTCAACATGTGGCGAAGAAGTTTCCATTTCTTCCGGACCCTCGAAACTCTTTCTTATATTGGGTTTAAGTGGGAGGCTACTCTCAACAAGTTCATCGTCAAACTTTTTGCGCTTTATAGATCGCGATGAATGCCTACGATGCATTGCTGACTCAGGATTGTCATTAGTTGACATACTGAATTCAGTTTATACCTTGAGATAAAACTACAATTTAAAGAAAAGATTTCACAGTATTTTAAACTACAACTTGACATTTTTTATCAGAGCCAGTGCATATTTTTTGACGTTTATTTTTTAAATTTCAGCCTAATAAAGGTTATAAATTCGCTGTATTTACGATAAATGACATAATTTTATGTCACCGTATGATAGGTTGCTTAGTCCCATTTACTAAGGTTTTTTGAAATTATAATAGTTTTTACAATTAATTGCAAAGATAATAAAAAATCGCTTTTTGACTCCGCAACTTAAATTCTCTACGTCTTTACTTTAGCCTGACATGCGTGGAGCACTATACAGAATAATTTTAAAACACCCAAAAACAAAAGAAAGTTACTTTTATTAAAACTAAACTCAGAACAGTTTGTATTTGTAAATTATAAAAGTAAAGACGAAAACTTGGACCTTCACAGCACACGCACATAATCGTGTGTAATCATGCATGACTCCAAATTGAAGTGATAATATAGAAATCAAAAATTATCATTTTACTTTAAAATGAAATTGTTATTTTTGGTTTTACTTTATTTTCTGTTTTACAACCAAAAAAATCAAATACACAAGCTTAAAAAGTTTTTGTCAAACATTAGGATTTGTAAAAAAGGCGTGATTACTGATGAGGTATCGTTGACATTGACAGTTGGTGCAAAATTCAAGTAAGTATTGCATGCTTTATTGCAACTAAATGGTGCCAAATCGGCACACAGTAACTGCTGTTTATTGGGGTGAAACAAAGAATTTACTCACCTACCTCTTTGTTTATCCACATTTCCGCCGTTGCTCAGTAAACTTGACTTGCTGGGTTTATCCCTCCCTGAGCAAACAAACCATCATGTATGTGTTGTACCTGAGTACATGTTTTTTGTTTTGCAGTTCGTGGATACTGCAAACACTGTACGTTACCCTGCAACTACAGGCTTATATAGGAACATTTGGCAAAGCTAGCACAATGTTTAGAAACACTCAACGAATAGGCGGACAAGTTTCTCTTGGTTAAAGATTAAGAAAATGTCTTGATTGAGAATTTTAAACAGTCTATGAAAGATATGGTAACCTCAGAGCTATGCACGAGTTGGGTTGGGGTAAAAGCTGTTCACATACAACTAGTCGTTAACAATTGCTAGATTTTGTTCTTTAAATGCAAATAACACCTGTAGAAAATTTAAGGTTCTTTAATCGCTCGCTTGAAGGTGCTTAAGTTGACACCTATGGTTTTGAGCTAACCAATTAGATTTCTTGATTCGGTGGAATCTATTTTACAGATTTACAGTCAATATGCCACCTGCAAATTTAGACGAATGTTTGACATCACATCAATATGAAGAAGTATTTAAAGTGCTGCTGCAGGTGTGCAATGAAAAACCACCCATTCAGCACGATATTAGAGCACTCAACCTCACGCTGCGTGATAGAAATCGAGACCTAAAAATGTCAATCCAAATGGGCCAAAACCTATTGGCAAAGTGCGAGGAATTTGAAAAAGAAAAATCAAACCTAGAAAACCAAATTGCAGACTTACTGGACGAAAAATTACAACTTCGATATGAATTGGGAAATTTAAAGAAAAGAATGAATCAAATGGGTGGATATAGTAGACCTGCATCTCCAATAGTACAAAGTGATTCATTTCAAGAGGCCCAAGATTACGAAGAAGGCCAGCAAATCAACATTAAAGAGCTGTTCAAAAAAGTAGAACGTTTGGAACAAGAAAATGCCACTTTGAAACAACTGCAAAAGGGTTTGCTTTGTGCGGAAATAAAGAGTAAAGAAAATTCTTCAATCGGAATTAGCGTTCACCAACTAGAAACCATTAGCAACACGGTGCACATCGCAAACGAAGAAATTGCTAAAGTAACCGAAGACTTTAAAAAGAGAAACAGTGTGAAAGAAAAACACCACCAGAAGGCTTTAAAACTGATAAATCACTGCGACCATTTGATTTCAGAGCTACAGGAGGATATTTCTTTCGGTAAATCATTACATACGCAAGACATTGACAATTTTTTGCAGAACTTTGGGGCTAACCAAACAAAACATGTAAAAAATATATTGGATGAAACGCGCGCAGAGGTGCATAACATCACCAACAGTTTAAACCACACAGTTTACGAAGAGGAGATAACCTTTGATGGATCAATTCCATTTTACGAGTCGTTGGCTGCTAATTTGGAAGTAAATGACTTTGTAGCACCTTTTTCTGACTGCTTTAACGCTTTAGGGCCATCGACATCAACTCCTACGAAAAACAATGGGGTGCAAACATCGCCGTCTGAACAAACTGGCGAAATTTCGTGTCGAGCAATTGAGACAGTCAAACCAAAACAGTTGGTAAAGTGTGAAACGCATCTGTTTGAAAAAATCCTACAATATTTTAAAACAAATGGTTTACAAATGGGCAAACCTGGTGTTCCTGGCACGCACGACCTTGAAAGGACCCTAAAAATTCTTTCTCTGCAATCAACAAGAGCTACAACATCAACTGTTAACGGCTGGTTTCGTATGACAAGCTACACTTACCGTTTTTCATTGGATAAAAAGTGAATTAGTTGGAATCTAAACATTCTTTTTACACTGCCGGTAGAGTTTCAAAATAAATAACATGTCGACAAGGTTAATTTTGTTGTTTTCTACAACTTTGAATACATTCATAACAATACAAAACATCTACACAAAAGTGTCTGCTCGTGTTTTGCATTAGTGGCCACCCGGTGTTTCAATGGTATAAGAGTTTTTACCCAAACGCAGCGTTTGTGAAACAAAATTCAGAATGATTTGTGTAAATTTGTTTTAATCAATGGAACATTGTAGTTTTTGTAGTCTTGTTGCTGCATTCGACAAAAGGATGAGGTGTAGTTGTTTTACAATCGAATATTTATATTGTTGATTTTAGTATTTATTCTTTTTCGGTAAACCGTTGTATAATCATAAAATTCTATGGTATAATGATACGAATTGCCGACTTTCTTTTTTGCGTTAATCAAGTAATTAAACTACAAGTCTTTTTTCGGTATTTCAGTTGTTTGACTTTTCGTTTGTTCATTTGTCCTCTCATCTGTTTTAGCGACAGGGGAGGCGAGTGCTGAAAAAAAAATAAGTGCCAAGTTTTGTTATTTACTGTGGTAGACTTACTTACTCACTGTGCGTGTCGAGGACTCGAGGTTGCTTTGCAAACTTTTCCCCCGGTTGTGTTGTAATACAAACAAAGCTATTGTTTATTCTTCCGGGAACCAGTTACCACAAATATTTACCGCTGTCTGATTGTAATAATCTTGATCATTAACAGCACAAGGTAAATTTAGTTTTGTCATTGTCTGGCGCGTTTTATTACAATTTAAAACAAAAAAATTACTGGAGTGACTTGGTATTGGTGAACTAGTTTAGTTTTTAGACAATGTATTTTGAAGTTGGTATAGCAGATTCAGACAGTTATGAAATATAGTTGAAAGGTCTTTAATTATTAAACAGATGGCAGAAGGCATAGGATAACTCTGAAAATTATCTCAACTCACTTTTTAAGGGTATTTTGATACCATTATACCATTTTCAGTCACAGAGATTTAACATGCATAGGTGCAAATTTCAGTGACCAAAACTCTAGATTTTAAACTTATTTTGTTAATGAAATAAAACAAGTTGTATATATCTTTTAAATCTGTTTAAAAATAAGTGTTGAATACAATGAAACTAGAAGTAAATCAATATTGTGGTAACCGTTATTTAAAAACTACTAACATTTCTTCATGATGCAGATCCAAAACAAATAGCCAAATCCTTAAAAGTAATTGAAACAATTTTTTTTTGCTTCTTATAATTTTCGGAAATGTTGTCAAGTGCAACAACTGTTTTGGCAAAATGAAGATATGTTTCAAGAGGTTTCAACCATTACTGATTTGCACAACGAAAGCGACCAAGCTGAAGTGGAATTAGTATCTATAGTGCAGGATCAAATACCGAAGTATACATTAAGAGCGGACTCGGTACATGGTTATAGTCAGCAGGACTGGCTACAAGTTCCAGTTTTGCCACCTGATTTTGATGTGGACTTAACACCACATCAGTGCAGCGAAGTGTTTAAACTTTTTCTGCTTAGTGGTTTCCGTCATAGCCAAATGACTGAGACCTACCATGATATTAGGGCCGTTACAGACTTGTTAGAGGAAAGAGAACGTGATTTGGAGCTAGCAGCACGGATCGGACAAACCTTGTTGGTGAAAAACAAGGCAATTGCACAGCAAAAGGAAAGCCTAGAGGTTCAACTTGCGGAAGCAATGGAAGAGGCATCACAGCTTCGGCATGAAATTAATCGCAAAGAAAACTTGTTACATATTTACACATATGATGAATCCCCGTCACCTACAAAAGATCTTCAAAGAAGTGAAAGAGTGAGTCCTCAAGATCATGTCGAATTACTGCATGACAAAATCAAACAACTAGAAGAGGACAATGCTGTCTTAAAAGAGGAACAACAGACTTTGCAAGATGAAGCAAATAACTTAGATGAGAAAGAAAATTTGTTAATCGTAAACACTGTAGGCCAATTAGGAACGCTGCATGATGAACTAAGAAGTGCAAATGAGCAAATTTCTAATATTTCTGAAGAATTATCCAGGAGGAATGATGAGGCTTCTAAGCAACAAGAAGAAATTGACTCTTTATTGGCACACATACTAAAACTTCAGCAAAGATACAACAATTTGACTTCAGAACATGAGGAACTACAGCAGGACTTATCGTCGGCCAATATGTCCCAAAAGGATTTATGTGATGCTGTGATGAGCCTTGAAAACAAGTACAAAGATGTGTTAACTGTCTTGGATCAAACCCGCAGAGAGACGCACAATCTAACAATGAATTCAAACAGTATGCTAAGTGATGATGGCATCGAAATGAGTTATGACACCAAAATTCCTTTTCACCATTCTTTGGCCGCTGAACTTGAAAACAGTGCCTTAGATACATCAACATCATCACCTCGTCATTCACAAGAACCAAGTACTTCTGCTCCACGGCCTAGAAGAAGTATTGACAACCGTACCTTAGAGACAATAAAGGTCGCAAATAAGAAACCCTCAGTATCTGTTGAAGATCTAGATGAAGACAGTAAAAGTAAACCTAATCGGCCTGCTTTTTTGATAAATTCAGAAACAAAACCTTATCCAAAGTCCCTACAAATTCCTGCTGGTTCCAGTTTTCCAATGGGCAAACCAGGTGTGCCAGGTACAGCAGATTTGGAAGAGGCATTGCGTAAATTAACTATAAGACGGTGGACTTCAAAATGCGTTCATGCTAAATTAGTCAAAGAGATGGAAAAATCTCAGAAAAAGGAAGCTATGAGAAAATGCCAATCTGCTCCGAGACTTCGAATTGTCAAACCTATGGAAGGTTCAAACACTTTGCAGCAATGGAAAGCATTGGCAGAAAACATGCTTCCTCTCTTTGATGTTGAAATGAATGCTGAAACTCCGGCAGGGGTTGTAATTCGCAAATATCACAAACAAGCAAAACATGAGAAGGTTGATTCTTCCCCAGAGAGTGCAGATGAAACGACAGACGATTCCAATGACTTTGGCATCACTTTCAGTGCAGCACAGGCTTCAAATTCAAACAGTTCAACGCCAACTTATTCCCAAAACAAACTCGCGATTGAACAATTGTCTAGCATACAACAAGACGGAAATGAGATGATTACACATAGCAAGCCTGAAACTCCATTTAAGAAAAGCACAAGTTTTGTAAAGTTTTCTTCAACACCAATACAGACATCTAGTCGAATGCAGAGCAATGGTGAGCAGCCCATTGTAAACAGCTTACCGAGTGACTGGAACTACCTACATGGAACTAGTACTCCAACGCCAACAAGTTCCCGGCCAAGTAGTGCTAGATATGAAGATGTACCACACAGTTCCAGGACCTCATTTCCTTCTGTGGATGTAGGAAATAGTGTTCCTACCACAAGTGCACAGTCGAGTCTATTCTTTGGCACATCTGGGGCAGCTAGTGTTCCCAAAAGCTTCTCTGGTGACTTTTAACTCTTTTATTTTTGCAGTGGTATTCACAAAATGAAATTTGCAGTGTGTTTTCCCATTTCACCAACAATTTTTTATGTTCACAATGCGCATGCTCACTTATAAGGAATTAGGTAAATAATGTATGCAGTACGATAATTTCTGCAGTTAGTATGGCCACCACACGCATTTTCTTAATTGAAATATTTTTTCACACTAATTTTGTGGTTGCATGTTGCTAATGCTGAAATTTAGTTTCATATTTTTTCAATGTTAATTTCTGGCCCAAATGCAGCATGCACCATTTTGTAAACAATACCATTTCACAATCATGAAATTTGCATGCTGTACTATTTTTTGTGTTCCATTTTCTTGGTAGACTTCTGGCATATTTTTCTATTTGTTTGCTTGGTAAAATTTCTGCTAGAAAACAGCTGCGTTGTTCAAATCTCCACAGACTGCACTACCAATTAATTTGTTTATTTGTATGTTTGTAAATGTTTGCTATAGATATATATCTCTGTTTGTTCACTATTTATTCTGTTTTTTCATTTGTTTTTGTTTTTCTGATTGTCTGTACAATGCGGGGTTATATATTAATTATAAGACATGTTCTATTTCAAATTGACAAGCCATTCTCAATTTCAAGTACATTTTAAAGGGCACCTGCCTATATTTGTTTATTAAGTGTTAACCTTTATTTTACCTTCTGCATGCATGTTAATGCGTAATTGTCTGCCTGTGTATTTCCTCTAGTAAATTTTGTTTTCCAATTGTTCTTTGTTTCAAGTTGGAGCAACTGTTGTTCTCTAAAAAAATTGTCGTTTAGTTCAAGTTTTTCTTGTTTTTGTCTGCAAAACTATTTTATTTTACCACATTAGGCTATTTCTTAGAATGTATTTCCTGCTTTGAACTAATTTGGGTATGGCAGCTATTATTTTTCAGAAAAATATGTCACAAATTGTAGGCATACTGATACGATTTCAAAACCAAAACATTGGCCATAATGTTTACAATGAATTTACATGAATTAATTTATGCTATAAAAATATTTTTGTGATTTATAACTCTGGTGCAAATTGGCCTTGTTTTAGCCAACATGTAACAGTTGAACTATTTTTTTTATCTTTTCAACAGTAGCAACATTTTGTTAACGTACAACAGCATGTTTGAGTAGCAGACCCTTAAGTCTGGTGCAAATTTAGGTTTACTAACTATGTGCTGTGTTTTATTTTGCGCAGTTAACTTCTGCTTCTATTTACATCAATAAACATCAGTGTTGCAAGCATGAAAAATCATTCTATCAAATTGTCAATCTGTATTAGGCCACATTACACTAGTCTTAGCATACATAAGTAAGAGTGTACAGGAAAATCAACTCAGTTTATTGTTTTAGTGAAAAAACAAACAGTTAACCTAATTTAAGTTGATCAGGAAATTTGCTAGATATGTTGGCTAGAAAAAATCTGGACATAAGATGTTGAAATAATCACAGCACAAAATTTTCACTAACACTCTAGCGCCACCTTTGAATACAGAAAATTTAGAATTGTTGCCATTTGGTGGCGGTATATGACCAGCAGGGTACAAAACAAATTATGTACCAGTGGGGGTTTGGGGGTCCAGACCCCCCTTTTCAAAAAGTTGTGCGTAAATTAAATAGGCCAAAATCGTTCCGTTTACCACTGCAGGGAGTCGTTATCTCAAAGACGCCTTCAATCTCTTGCATTCGCTTGTTATCTAATCGCCAATTGTGACGTAACAAGGTTTTAATAAGGAGGATTATGTGCAACATATCAAACTGTTTTTGCATTTGAACAATGTAAAAGTGTTAAAAACGTGTAATGTTGTGTTGCTTTGATCCGCCAAACACGTAATAGTTTGCCAAAAACATTAGATCGATGTAAATCGAGTTATGTTATTAGGGTAATTTGTTACTTGCCAGCATGGGCGTCCGCAGCGGGGGGCAAGAGGGGCACGTGCCCCCCCCCCCCCCCCCTGGAAAAAAGAAAAACGCAAACGGTCGGAGAATCCGCAACTTAAAACAAAACACAATAAACATTCACACAGTGTTATAGAAAAACTATTCCTGGAACGTAAATGGAAGACGTCGTGGGTCTCCACCCCTTTATTACAAGTGTAACTGTAACAGAACAGAATAAGGTTTTACAACAAATTAAATGAATCGAACATTATTACTTAACAATAGTTCGGTAACAAGCATATTATTACGTCATTGATGGATGTGTCAAACAGGCATTATGTGATATCTTCACTGTATTTGTTGTTACATCTGATAAGGTTGGTCAATGTAAATCCTACTTCCGTTAAAAAGTATTTGCGAACCTACCACATACTTCAGTGATATTTAATATTGTGTTTATTGTATTATTTTGCTACTTTGGGATTGGCAAGAATGAGTATCACTGTCCGATGATTTTTGTTCTGAAATACCGTTTATCGAACGGCGATGTGAAGATAGTTTTGCCCTCCCCAGTATTTTTTCCTGCGGACGCCCATGCTTGCCAGGCACAATTTACACCTTCTCCAGTTACCACCTTTAGTGCATTCGTGACTTTGCGCAACTTAACAGTAGGATCACTAGCGTATTTAGGGGGGGGGGGGGGGGGACAAGGTGCCATGCCCCCCCCCTCAAGAAATTTTGACCGGCTGTTTTAGTATTGAATCTTGCAACTTCAGACAAAACTGTAAATGGCAATGTGCGTAACGCATTGATGCTCGTCACACATCTCAATAAACAATGCCAATCTAGACCACTTGGCGTCCAACTGCGCGTATGACGTCACAATGGATTTTATAATAGCTTTGTTATGTCACACTCATACAAGTGAAGATAATTCACAATATGATTAAGAGGCAACCACTGTTAGAAACAACTGTGTCGAGTGTTAAAAAGTGTTACATGTATACGATCGGATCGTGACTATACGTTCGTTACTTACTTACAAGAGTAAGGGCTTCACAGGGCCTTAGGCTAACCAGCATTTAGTTGATATTGCGAGTTTAGTAGGCACAACAGGTGCTAACAGAGAGGTCTACCGCCAGATGGCGCATTTCCGCCGTAAGGTGGCGCAAAATATTTTGCCCCCCCCCCCCCCCTAAAAACGATCCTAGATACGCCACTGAGTAGGATTACCGCTTGAGCAAGAGATTTAGTTCTTTAGAAATTGGACCCTGTTTTTTTAAGCAACGATTTTGATTACCTGACAGTCACGCTTATTTTGCAGCTGCAGTTTGGCTGAGTAAGCTAAATCAGAAAACTACAAAGCTTTCGCTAAAATTACCTGTTCTTCCTGTCAATTAGATGGGTAGAGAAACCGCCAATTTTGGAAAAAGTGCTTTGCCCCATAACGCGTCGTTTTGAACGACGTGTGACGTCATAATGACGTCATTAGGGATTTCCCCACAAAAAATTGTTGGACCCCCCTTTAAAAATTTCTGGATACGCCCCTGATTGTAATACCATGATATGTATCGCAGCCACCAATCTAAAACCAACCATAAACAAGTTTAAAAACTAACACCTCTCAGGAGTCAGGACGTTTTGGTCATCGGTCGAACTGTGGAAGGAAAGCGTAACCCAGTTTAGGCAGCAACCCACAGTTTGTTTACAACAACTGCATAAATAGAAGTGTATTGTTTAAACCAGTGGTCGGCAACCGCCGGTCCGCGGCCCGGTACCGGTCCGCGAGGAGTTCGTTACCGGGCCGTATAATTTTTCAGGTTAAATGCAATAAAACATTTTGCCCATGTATCCCGGGGATGATAAACAAATTTAAGCGTTTTTATAGCTATATATTTGTAGTTTTTTGAAGACCGGTCCGCGATAAAATTTTACTTTCAAAACCGGTCCGCAGTGCAAAAAAGGTTGCCGACCCCTGGTTTAAACGAAAACCAGTCGCCTATGGGAATTTCGTGAACGCTGGAACACTTGAATATCACCAAATTATTGACAACAAGTCGGAATATCGAACTTTCAATAACCTTTGCGAAATTTACGATTAGGCAAACAACAGTAAAAACCATTCAGACCACCAGTGTCTAATCGCGGCTATTCCCACTAGCCACTACATGAGAAACATACACCCCAACACCAATTGACAGACAAACTTCCACTGAAAAAATTTTGACAGGTATACACAACAAATTATCAAATAGCAAAAATGCATACCAGTTTTTCGCACCAATAAACGTACAGCGGCCGACCAAGCAAGAAAATAAATGGGAGGAGATTTTACAATGGGAACCGCTAACCACTAAAAAATGGGGAGAAATGTACAAAAACCTATACGATTGTACAATGGAAACAAAACTACGCTCCTTCCAAATTAAGTTTAATCTTAGGGCTATTGTTCTAAACCAGGGCTACTCAAACTTTCTTGCTTTGCGACCCCATTTCAAAACAGAAATTCCTACGCGACCCCTTGATGGGAACAGCCCAGGGGTGCACAACCTTTTCGCTATGACAGCCGCATCACATATCTTTATTTCACAAACGGCCGCCAATTGCCTGCTTGCTTTGGTTTAAAAATTACTGATGTAAAGAAATACTTATATTATATATATATATATATATACCATCTAATGGCGCCTTAAAAAAACTTGACACACAGATTGACAGTCTGATCTTTTATGACGTCATAATCTATATTCTGACGTTTGTGGTATCTGCTTTTTCGCATTGTTTGCACACAATAGACATAAATCAGTCTGGCGCATATGGCTACTAGGCTGGTAATACTCTTTTAAGTTCCACGAAATGTGTTTAGAGCAGTTTGAAAATCAAAATAATTTGAGTTTTTATTTACGTCACTGTCGCCACAATTGGGGTCGCGACCCACAGTTTGAGAAACCCTGTTCTAAACGATACCCTTTATGGCTTCGGGATTGCTGATGAGTGCACTTTTTGCGGCGTGTACAAAGAAACAATGTTACATTTATTTTGTGAATGTGCATGTGTACAGGCATACTAGGAAAATGTTAGTTCCTGGGTTGACAGTGTTCTAGGCTGCCGAATCGCTTGAAATAATGGTATGAAAACTTTTGGACTTCATAATGAAAGATTTGACCAATATTTTTTGAAACTTGTGAATTGCATGCTTTTGAACGCCAGATTCGTCATCTACAGATGTAAAATACAAAAACAGAAACCAAAAGTAGACATATTTGTGTACCAAGTGAAGCGTTGCCAATGTAACGAAAAACCATAGCAGTGAAAAACGATACCTTGTGTAAATATAAATTAAAGTGGAATGCGCACTTGCGTTGATTGCCTTTGTGTTTGTTCGCTACTGTGTTCCTATGTTGTTAGTTTGTCATTTCAATATTTTATCGCCAATAAAAAAAAATACCAGTATTGTAATAGATATTGTTTCCGCTCGCTTACAAACGACATATTAATTATCTATTACGACATTGAATATTTTAACAAATTGATGTAAGACAATTACAAAAACCGTGGAGTCAAAACGTTTCAAATATATCTTTCCAAGATGCAATCGCTCGTTGTTGTTGTTTTTTCGACCGAAATAATTTACGCCCAAATAATCACCTTGCAAAGTATGTGGGATTATAATATTCAGTTCAATATGAAAGTATTGTATAAAAAAAATACAATACTGTATGTGTATGTTTGAACTGTATGTTTAAAAGCTTCGCTGGCTTAGCGATTAGCTCAAGTTCTGACTTTGTCTCAATAACTTTTGTTTTTCTTAGCAAGAAACTTCAGCGGCATTGTTCCAACCCAGAGAAACGTGATGATTTGACCTGAATTGAAGTAACCAACTTCATAAATCGAAACAATCGAATATATAACATGATTTTTCACACTTGCAATAGAACAGGCAGTCTGGCGGATAACTTACATAACTCTGTTCTCCGAGAATAAAAATGAAAACAAACAAAGAAGTGAATGAGTAAAGAATGTTTGTGAACCAATGGTGAATGTCGTGACTCGTGAACCGAGGTTGTAATTAATGTTGTTGGAATGTAATGTATACCTTAGTAAACTGTTTTTGTGCTGCGCCATCATGTACAAACACAGTTTTCAATTTACTTTTGCATTGGTAAAAAACGAGGCTTTGGTAAAACGAAAAATTTCCCAGCACCCTTCAACAACGAACGATTAAATCGAAGGAGCGCGGCGCTAATGTTCCGGCCTCTTCACACCGCGTTTTCACGAAACCACAGCAGTGCAATTGACGGTGCGAAAAAAATAAACAAACCACGAGAGATAAGGACAACAAAGAACGCGTCACCTGCGTTCGGCGGACACACGACCTTTATGATGTCATAAGGGGCGGCGCGCACCTGGCAAACTGGGCCGTTTAAAACACTGACGCATCGAAGATGGGTGTAACGATAAAACCCTGGAATGGCGTTTTGTATTGATTGAAGCGATTTGGGTGAAAAATGAGGCGGCCAGTTGTTGATAAAAAGATGGCTTAAAATGTTATTTTTTCGGTTAAATGGTCAAGTTTAGATACGTACATGAATGTAAAAACGTACTTGTAAAATATGACTTTATTAGAAACACATTTGCTAAACAAATATAAATTTTGTTCAAAAACTCTTGCTCTAAAAACGTAGCTCTAAAATAACTTTATTTAGAAACAGGTTTACTAAAAAAATACTAAATTTTGTTTAAAAACTGTTTTTTAAGCATTAGATTATTTTGTACAAACACTACAAATTATTTTTTCGTAAAATTTATTCTCCATCAGTCTCACAAATCAAGTCTCAGATACTTTTAAACAGGAAAAAAGAATAAATTTTTATCTCAATCTTAAGCTCACTGAAACGCCAGATTTCATGTCACGGTTCGAAGTTTAACACAAAGAAAAAACTAAATGTTGTGTTCTTTGCCGGGACATCGAACTCATAAATAATTTACGTGTGTCCGACACAGGCCACGAAATCAGCAGCTATCTTTGGTCCGCGCTGCCAAATCCTTCACTACACGCAAGGCGAGATTGGAAAGAAATGTGTGAGCTTTATTACTTGAAAAAATAGTCTTTGATTCAAGCTTTTTTTGTGCTTTTGGAAAAAAAGTACAAAAAAACTGTTGCTAACCTATTTAAAACCCGTAAAAAACAATATTTCATATTTTGACAATATTTTCTTTCTATTATACTTTTTCCCCTTTAAGTTGACTTTGTTTCTCGTTTCGCAATGGACAGTCATATATTCGGCAAAAATCCTCGTCGCATTAGGAAAGGTTTACCACGTCCCTGCCAAAATATGTGTTCCCTGTCAAAATAAGTGTCTATTGCAGGGCCACCACTTATACTTGTTGCCAAAAGCCAAGTCTGTGTGGACGCCCTGTCTACACAAAGTACAATAGTTTTCATGTAGTGCGTGTACAGCTGACACAGTGCAGTGTCAGTAGCCACACGCAAGGCACGAATACTAAATGTATATTGATCTGCTGTTTTTGCAGCCCTTGCAATTTCGACAACTGCCTAGCAAGCAAGTTGCAAATTCTGCAGCACTATAAAGTCTTGTAAAAGTTCGTGCATTAAAGAA
This sequence comes from Phallusia mammillata, assembly GCF_965637545.1. Taxonomy (NCBI): domain Eukaryota; kingdom Metazoa; phylum Chordata; class Ascidiacea; order Phlebobranchia; family Ascidiidae; genus Phallusia; species Phallusia mammillata. Next base: position 4,760,160 of record NC_137257.1, on the reverse strand, counting down.
CACTTAACATACTTGTTTACAATGCATGAAGATTAAACAATGCACTTTCATGGAAACTGCTGATCATACAGCACCATTGACTTCACATATATTTTTGGAGTAACTACAACGCTTAGTTTCGGCAACTGATTATTTACTTGCAGACACAGTTAATTTGAACCCACATAATTAATGTCTGTGTAGTCTAGCTAGAGTCTAGTCTAGCTGCTAGACTACTGGAGTAAGGAAAAAGAATTAACTAATGACTGTTTTTATTTTGCTAAAATTATTTACTTACCATGCAAACCTGTTTCAAAAGTCTTTTCTATTCGATTGCGAACATACGTTGCCACACAGCCACAATTTTCATGTTAAATGTTTTTGACAATTTAGGCCTAGAGTACAGCCAGTTTTCTCTTAAGGCCGTGAACAGCAAATCAAAAAATAATACCCAATGGTGGGTCAAGCGCACAAAATCGCTGACAATGGCTCATTATGACGCATCAATCGCCACAAAGTGTTTGTTGTTTCTGATTCTGGAATTGCAACGGTTAGTAATTTCTCCATTCAGTTGGTCATTGGTCGAATGCACGCGATCGGTAGGTCAGTCGGTCGCGTTTCTAGCTCTTTCTTTGTGTTGCTGAAGAAAGGGTTGGCAAGTCAGTAATTTCACAGGCGTAGGCGTGATTATTTCCGTTGATAGATTGTGGAGCGAGTACTTAGATTGGTTTGAAGTCAAGATGGTTTGTAGAATGAAAGAACAAGCCTACATTGGGGAAAGTACAATATAGGCTGTGTTATGCTTTAACTTTACCACTTAAAATTTTAAAACCTACAGTTGTATACTTGAATCTTGGACCAATATACAAATAATATAAAATCACAAAAAGAAATACAAAAACACACATATTTTATTGATTTTTTTGGCACAATAGTGTTGAAAACTTTATTGAAAGTATTGTTCGGGCCGCCCAATTCTAAGACGGTGGAAGAATTCATGATGGGTTGTATTTTAACGCTTGTTTTGACCCATGGTTTCCAAAAATGTGGTATATTTAACAAACATTATGGTTGAATAGTACACATATGCATCCATTAATGTAGGGCTTGAATTTTCGTAAGCTAACCTTTAGCATAATCCAAGTACTAAATTGTCGGTTTAAAGATCAAAGGAAACATACATACTTGCACGTAAATGTACGGACTACAAATCAGGAAGGTTTTAATTTTGCACCTGGCCTCTTGATATTCATATACATGACCTTGGTCGCTATATTAAGCTTCCAATTACTCATGGACTAATAGCTGGGTGGCTTACAGCTTTTGCGGTTCGACATCCGGTAGCCGAATTCCACACAATGAGCCTCATTTAGTGCGAATTCTTTACCCAAAGGCGCGAAATGGTACACAAGTAGCGACCTGTGGGCTTCGCGCTTCGTAGGGCAGGGGGGCAACGGGCTATTGTCCCAGCTCGCAAGTTCTGTGGCCTACAACGGAAGCACGGTCGCGCGACAGTTCATTAAAGCGCCCAGCGGCCGTAGGTTCTTCCTACGACGGCGCGAAAGCAGACGGACAATAGATAAGGGAGAGCAGAGCGGAGGAAAGAAATAATTGCCAAGCGGAGGGAAAAAAGCTGCGGAATAAAAAGCCGCACGACGGGAAATGTGAGAGTCTGTCGTCCAGGTGTGGAGTGCTATTAGCGAGCTATCGGGTTCCGTCGGATCAGATACAGAGCCTCGTTAGTCATAACGCGTGGGAATTCGGTACTTTATAGTGCATCTATTTGCCAGGCGTGAAACTCAGCTGAGTGAAGGTAGTGGTGTTAGTTGGCCTTTGAGCCTTAAGCCAAGTTTGAAATAACAGTTTTATGCATTTGATGGGAAAATACTATTGAAAAGACGTAGCCTACTAACCAAGAATAGCATTACTTTAAAATCAGTGCAAACTGGTCGAGAAAAGGTATTTTTTTCTCGTTTGTAAGCATGACCAGTTTCTTATTCGAATAGAATCTAGAAAAAACTGTTTGAGTTAGAAACAAATGCGTTACATTGTGCAGTTTGTACAGCGAATGTTGGAACAGGCCAAACACTATTACCTCAGAAGAAATATAACACAAACTACTTTACAAAACATAAAAATGGCGTAAGAGTGGTGAGTTTTTAGATCCATAAATATGCACATTAAGTGTGCCTTATACGATAACAGCTGGGTGATATTCACAAGCAAGTTATTAGCGGTTTAGCACGAAAGGCCACAGTAATGTAATCGGGCGAAAGTGGTGAACTTTTGCGCAAGCCCAGCCCTGCACTAAGTATACGTTAAGTACATTTATCCTGCTGGTAACATGCCTCGCAGGTGGCCAATCAAAAGGCTGCTTTCATGTCAGGTGTTGCTGCAGGAGCCTACAAGATCAAAGGCATTAACCGTGCACCGAAATTACTTTTATCTAATCGGATTATACAATTTCATGTATGACATCAATGGGATTAGGACACATGGGGTAGCAGCAGGGCAATTAGTGTGATTTGCCAAGCAAGCTACTTTGACGTCATTGTCTACGTAATTATCGCGCCGCGGTTATGGAACCTTTTGTTGTTGGATACCGAACGTACGTTCGTGGTCTGTTATCGCGTGGATTGTTTGGTAATAATAGGTTCAAATGTTTTTCAGATATGCCTCCTAAAATCAATACGTTTCATCAAATTATTGGGAGAAATTAATAATCTCTTACCTATTTAAGTTGCAGCATGTCTTACTACTGGTGTATAACACTAAGCAAATCATAAATTTAAGTTAGTGTGCAGTTGCATAAAGAATGCTACGAAATGTAAGAAAACTAGTTAAGACGAATATTTATTTTCAACAAAGAGGTTTTGACAGCTTTACTAAGTTAGGGATCCAAAATTTTTATGACAGCTTTACTAAGAATAAAACTGCAATTCGAGTAGTTATGCGATGTTGTCGTTTGTACTATTGCAATGGCGACCCTAGATCAGGTTAATATTTTAAACCAGTAAATTCCTAAATGACAAACTTTTCTTGTTTTCAGTGTACACGTTTTATATTATTGTAATGGCAAACTTTGTTAAGGTGCGATTTTAAGTTCGTAAATTCCTTACCCTGGTTTTAGTTGAGCGAACATAAAAAGGAGAAAACACATAGTTTCGAGCAATAGTTTTTAATAGTGGCGTAAAATTTTCTAGTAAACAAAAAATACGTGAAATATTTCTAAACGGACAATCCCAGCGCCTAGCAATTATCGCCAGCTGTGCTTGGTACACCTTCTGTCATTCTTCGCATTTCACACCGAGAGAACGGTGTCGCGCCCACAAAAGATCATTCAAAACAAGAGATACCGATCGGGCAAGCTTTTCAGTGTTTAATCAAGTGAATAGCGCGTGAAATCTGCCAACTCCCGTGGGGTTTTGCCGTCCGTGCAGCGCTAGACTTCGCCCCTATAATGCAGTGGTGTTATACCGACACCCGATCAAATCGATCCGCCCCTTGTGTTACGCGCGTGCGTTAAAATAGATTGCGGTGTAATAAAACCTGAATATCGAACCACGGTCGATCATTGTCGTATGCTGCAAAGCCTGAGTGCTTGTATATTGTTGTTGTTTCTGTTTGTGGACAGAATTTACATATTTATGATTTTTATTTTCTATTTGAATAAGATATTAACGGCGCTACGTAGAAAAAACATGCATTTAGTTGAAAATGTTAAAATTTTTGCGTAGTATCAAAACGGTGCAGAGTTTTAATGACATCTAATTGTTTTTTCAGATTTGTTAAACGTATAATAACCTGCAAACAAAAAATGTCAATCAAACAAACCCAGCCTGCAACCAGCGCCCCCAAGCGGCAATCGCGAAAACGTAAAACAAAGGCATCAGAAGCAGCATCCACTGAAACCTGCAACAAACGCATGAAGCAAGACACCAACGTTCAATCTTTTCAACAACATCAACAATATTCAATGTACAGCGACCCAAACACAAGTATCGCGCCCTTTGACGTAACTCTGACGTCACTGGCTACGTCACAGCCGGTTATTACGTCGACGCCAAAGCGTGTGACGCGTCATCAGGAGAAACTATGGCGTCCGTGGCTCCCAACTGACCACGAGGTGGCGCGATACAAGAAGATGCTCAACCGCCGCCACACAGGGGCGCAACGGCAACAACAAAGACGCCGCGCTCATCCGAACCACGGTTACCACGGTTACCCGCAATCACCGTTGCCACAGCAGCAACAAGTTTACCCCGGTAACTTTCCGTCTCCAGCGTTCAGGACTGCGCCCCCTGCTACCACGACCGGATACCATGTTAACCCAACAACCAATCACATGCCGGAAAAGCGCACGTGGTCACCCGCAGTTCAAGTTGCCACGGGGTACGAGTTTTTCAAGCAACCAGTAAAGTAAGTATTTTAGCGAAGTTATAAACATTCTTAATGACGACTGGTTCTATCGCTTTTTTAAGCATGACTATTCTAAAAAGATTCTATTTGAATGAGGAAATGATAATGCCCCAAACCTTAAATATAATGTATTTTTTCGAACATTTTTGTACTTGGGTCGATTCTGTTCGCCGCGGGACTTAGATATTGACTTTTTAGATATTATTAAAAACACTGGACGGAAATCGGAAATTATGGCGGTCCGCTTGCAGTTTAATATCTGTTAAATTTCACCTTCAAAGGTCATATAAGTGTCAAATTCAATTTTAGTGAAAGCGAGGTTCTCATCGAATATCTGGTTATAATTGTAGCCACCGCCCTACTAATTGCGACAAAACCAAGCTAGCTTACAAAATCTTTACCTAATTCAGCTCAGTTACGCCGAAATAATAACACATTAGTGTAGATGTGGCCTATATTAAAAATAGTTGCCTATACTCTTTGAAATTCTGTGAGAATTTTTGATAGTTTTTCGGTGGTCGGGTACTTGAAATCGCGAGGAATTAATCCTATGCGTTGTAGTAGAGGACTCTAGTTATCGAACTGACATCTGCTAATCATCAAGTATCGCTTAGGTTGTCGTACCGTGGGAGAATAAATTTTCAAGCACTTGTTAAGCTTGTTTCAAGTGTTGCTAGCCAGTAAGCGCTTAAGACCAGCCGCGGGCTTTTTTCATGTGGGACCGCTTTTTATCAAATCTTGAGCGGAAATTGGAACAGCATTAATACGGATTATTGTTATCGAAGTTCCTAGTAAATCCGGATACGTTTTGTAAAAAAAATATTTACGTATATATGAATTCTATGGCCGAAGATTTAAAATACCTAAAACAATACAAAACGAAGTTTTTTAACACTGTTGCTATTTTAAAGTGTAAATAACAAACCCAATTAATAAGAATATAATTTTAAAAATGCAATCACAAAAAAACGACGTTTTTAAAATGGCGATTGAAAGTTTTTCCATTTTCCAGAATTTTCCCACGTATAATATTCTGTCGCAATTTTGCTGCAAAAGGTACAAAAATAAAATGGCGTGAAAAATCAGCCGTTGACGTAAAGCAGCTAAAAAAAAAAACAGTCGCTTATTAGTGAATTATGCATGTGTGCAATATAGGTTAGCCATAAAATATTCATTGTCTAATAACTGCGCATGCAAAACCGGATTTTTTAAATCCATATCTAATCTCACGTAATCACATCACTGCTACGCTATGATATCTATGTAAACAATTTTCCTATGCTTACTTGATTTAACATTTTTTTTCTTTTTTAGACTGATGTGGCCAAAAAGCAAAGCCCACGACTATATGTTCCGTGAGGGCCAAAAACTACTCAAACAGTTGCCCTTCCAAGCAGCAATAGGCCTCTATGACGACACAGACAGTGACGCGTCAGAGCAGAACGAAGCCTTTATGACGTCACACACATTTGCGATGAATAAGAATTTTGTCAACAATCTAGCCGTGGTGCAGAATTAAATTGAGTTTATTATTGTTCCGTCCATTTTCTTGCCATTTTTTCTTTATATTTTTCGTTATATTATACGTGAAAAAAGACAAAACGGCGTGGTGAAATCCTTCAGCCTTTTTAAGAGCAGAAATGAATATTTGAAAAACTAATCGCAGTAAGCATATCTAGCCACTGGAGGGATTCGAACCCACGAGATGAGCCTTTTCGGGATTTTTTTTAGCCTACGCCTTGCCATGTGGTAATGCTTGGTGACTGTCTGATCCCGTATGACGCCTTCAATGGGCCTGGCGTACTATGATTTCTATATGAGTGTGCCGTTATCGCTGGTCTGCATGAACGTTTCAGGGGTGATCCCAGTTATGAATTTGTGTTTGTTTTAAAAACTAAGCACAATGAATTTTCCTTGCTCAAAAAAAAAAAGAATTTGCAGACAAGTCTACATGAAAGTTTAGGGAATTTGCGGATCAGCTTTAAAAGTTTAGCCCAAACTTAAATGCTCAATCTCCAAGTCCAGTCCGACCTTGGTGAAATTAAATGTCCGAGAAGGTTTAAAATTTAGGGTTAGTTTGAGTAAAATTACAACACAAAATAGCCGAGTGTGAGGTCAGACCGGAACGAGCCAGTTTTGTTTAAACCAAAGTCAGTCCGTAAAGTCGGATCCAGTTTACAGCTCAATAAATCAGTTGACTGCCAATGTTCGTAGTCCGGTTTGATTTGTTCCAGCAATGCTAAAAATTAGTCAAATAGTCCAAATGACTGTAGTTTGTTCTTTTTTCACCCCTTTTAAAAAAATTATCGAAGAATAAAGATCATAAGGTATAGTTTTTTAACCATGAATGGGCTGCACACTGCAAAGCATTCCAACATAATCAATCACTTCTACACGCAAAATGAAGTAGGCAAGGAACAAATGCTTTAAAGCTGTAACTTGCTATATAGAGTTGTTATTTAAAACTGGAATCAGAGAATGGGATTAAAATCCTTTCAATCAAAAGATCACAGTACGCCAGGCCCATTGAAGGCGCCATACCGAATCAGCCGGTCACCAAGCATTCACCACCATATGGCAAGGCGTAGGCTAGAAAAATCTAGCCTGCGGTGAGATTCGAACCCACGACAGGAGTCTTTCCGGGACTCGCGCTCTACCAACTGAGCTACACAGGCTCAGTGGAGAATCCGCCGAAAGTCGAATCACAAGCACCGTTGCCTGCCTCGTATGCTGCACATTTCAATCAAAAGAATTTCATTTTTAAAAATCAGAAATGGAATGGGATAAAATTCGCAACTACTTCAGGTATCAAGCATTTTGTAACAAACAGTACAACTTGTACAAAGTGGAATTTGCTCCAAATTTGCAGTAGGCTTTTTGACCACAGTATGGCATAAGATTTGACTAGATTCTGCCCTCTAGTGATCCATTGCACCAAGGACGATGACCGCCGAAAGGTATAATTTATAACTTATTTAACAACATGTACCTACTGTTTCTACATTAACCGGTTAATTGCATATCATAAGTCTACAAAATTGGTTTGTTAGGCCATTAACCGGACAAGTATGTACATACAATATAAAGTAAATGGTTTACAAACAAAACCTGCTACTGCCAATCTAACGCTTTGTACAGTGTTTCAAAAACAAGAATGAATTTATTACACACTACGCAAAAATGACACAAAACATAAACTATAATACAGAAAGATAAACAGTTTCAACATCCGAAGGTTTAAAAGAAAGTCGTCTTTGCAACAGCATTGGTGTTAAGTATGAACTGCAAAAATCGTACAAGTGTTAAAGATAATGAGTATTTTCGTTTGATAGCACCGTATTTTTCATTACACACATTTGTTCTCTAAATCTCTATTAACCAGTTCGTGTATCAGACTAGGTCTTTTATGACGTCACACACGCATGAGATGACGAAAAAAGACAATAAAATGGTTCTAAATTGCAACGTGATTTAGTCAGGGTAAAAATAAGTTAGTGGCTATGTACTCTTATTCTTACAAGTATTTTAAAACAGCAATTTACCAGTAGTTAAGCTCTGCTATACCAATAATTGCCATGCTCTGCTATACCAATAATGTATACCAATAATTAGGCCAATTGGAAAACGCGTTAGGAGCTACAATCTTTCTTACCTGTTGTATGGTGAAATAAAAAGTTACTTCTTGCAGCATGGGCGGTTGCATTTGCAATTCTCTGGATTGCACTTGCATTTGCTGCAGTCCTTGCATTCCAGGCATGTACAATTTCCAGTCTCTGCCGAAACAAAAGAGAACCAACTACTACAAGTACTTAAAGTTGAGTCAACCAAATATTTCTGTCAAAAACTACATTAAATACCTTTGGATGAAGAAGTTTGTTGCTGAAATAAAACTTACCGGCACACTTGCATGGATCCATTTTTCACAAAGAGTTTCTGCAGTTTTTCAACGTAAATCAAAGCTCAACTGAAAAGTAGTGAATTGGCCTTTGAACACGAAGAGTCGACATTTGTTTCTGTTTTGCACACGGCACGGTTTTAAAGGTTTTTAAGGGTTTTTAAAGCATCAACAATATTTAGTACTATATTATGTTTTTATCGTTGCAAAATTCAATTATCCTTTGAAATGTTTCATGCAATTTAAAACTATTTATATTTAGCCCAAAATTGATGCATTGGATAGTGAAAATTAAGGGATATTTTTAGTTTTGTAGATTTAATAAAAAAAAGTTTTTACATCCACCCCTCCTTTAAAGGTGTCACGTGATTTTACGAAATCCGTGCGCAACGTAATTTGCACACGGTACTTTGATGATCATGGTGGTGCCAAATTTTCCATGCCTTGATCTATATTAATCAATTAAAGCTTCCAGTTCAAACATTTTCAGTACTTTACCTCCAACACAACAGACAATTGGTCTTAAACAAGGCGTTCTGGGGCAGTTTGAAATTAGGTCAGGTCCAGCAACTGGCTACTTAGCTATAGCTTACCTTTTTTTTATAAAATACTGACCCAAGCCCTTTTTTAAGAAACCTAAGTCTGAACCAGCTCTGTACCGGCTGTAAACTGAATATTAACCACTTTTCCTTGGAACGAGATTTAAATACCTATATATATATGTCACAACAAGAGTGGGCGGAACATCAGACAAGAAAGACACAAACGAAGAGATTTAATACGTTAAAATTTTCTTCCAACCAACCCAAAAAACTATCGTTTTTGGTACCCACCAACTATTGTTTAAGGCGCAGGTCGACAAGTCCATTGCCAGACGATGTAATACTTCAGTAGTTCTCAACCGGTGAGTAATTTACTTTAATTTTCCATGCGGTTTGTAAATAGACACTTCATCTCTGGGAATAAAACCTGTCAAGTTGATAAAATACCCAATGTAAAAAGATATTTGCATGGTTTAGCACAGGGGTGGGGAACCTACTTAGTACTGCGGGCCGCATGAATTGCACAACATTTTGCGGCGGGCCAAATATTTATTTATTTTCAAATTCCGTGTAAAACTACCCAAGGGACACAAGTGGTATTATATTTCATCGCTCCAGATTTGATTTTTTCTTTGCTGGTACATGTTTGCAAAAAAACAAGGCATACAGGTTTATCACTTATTTCGACTAAAAAATAAGAGTTGGAACACCCTAGCTCTATTACTGATCTGTTTGTTTTTTCAATGATATGTTTGAAATACCAACATAAGGATCGCACGTTAATAGCTCTAAAATCAAAAAATAACACCACGTGACAAATGATTTGTTACTGCAAGAAAAGGCAATCGAGTGACTGTTACGTCACAAACATCGCAAGTGGTTTAATGCGTGGCATTTTTTTTATAAGTTTGGCGTCATAATGTGGAATGGGAAGATTAGCAATAATGTCGAAGTAATTTTTAGGAAATATTTGTACATAAACGGTTTTTTTATGCTATGTTGTATACTTTAACAAAAATCTAAAGCGGGCCACATTGAAAAGGCATTCCCCACCCCTGGTTTAGCATCTACTATGTAGTATATTGTGGAGAAATAAAAATGTTTTGAAATGTCAAGTAAGAAATTAGTTGATAAAAGTTGGAAACCACTGCTTTACTTAATAACGTGCAACTGCTTGGTTTGGAGTTGGACCACAATTTATCTACGAATTTACTAAAAAAAATGGGAAACACTGATGTGAAATCCGGGTGTCCACACAACACAAAAAAAGCTAGGAGAAAGTTCTTTTTATTTCGACATTTCAACAATTCGCATAGCAATATGTTTGATGGCATTATAAACATAAACAAATCCACACTTATATTGTCGAGGTCGGGGCGCGTAAAACGCGACGAAACAAAAACTAAAAAATACAACCACTACATAACACGTGTTACAAAATTAAACTAAATACAATTATCGTTAGAAATTGTTTTACATTCTACACACTGAAGACTACATATTAAAAGTTGTACAACATATTTAGCACTAAAACCATGGTGTTAGATATTTAGCTTTAAATGCTTGTGATACGATGCAATCCAAAATCCGTGTTGTTACTTTTGTGCTTAGAATTACATTCTTTGTGACAAAACCAACTTCCCATTTGCACATTGACACAAAAAGATGCTTCAAACTTAGTTCATTTGCTTCCAACAGTAGAAATAATAAGTGCAGTTACGTCACGTGGTTATGTCACGCTAGAAAATGCGTTCAAACGTTTTTTCTGCTAATTAAAAAATCCTGTTTATTTTCATTTCATTTTAAAATTTTTGTTTGAAGTTTTGTTTTAAAACAGTTTAAAGCCGAAAACGATTTGACTTGAACTTAAAGCCAACAAATAGCAAATGGAGGGAAAGCCCCTTGGTTGCAACTGGTCACGGAAGATTGCACACACATAAATATTCGGAGAGTGCAGAAGAAAAAGCAACATAGGCAGTTGTGCAGTGCAAATAAATTTGATTAAAAACTAAAAAACGCCATTTAAGCGTTTTTCATGATTTCACAAATGTATCGAACAAAGAAAAAGTGCTGACGTAATGGTTTTATGGATGACGTGCAAATTTTTGTTTCCGAAAAAAAATGTTTCATTTTTACCGATAAATAAGTGAATAAATGGAACATAAGCACATGATTGCACAGAAGGTTTTCAATGCACAGAAAAGTTGTGGAAGAAAGTGATTACAAAGCAGTTTGGCATTTTTTGTGCGATCGTACAGAACTTGATTTTCTTACGACGACACAAGTCGCATTTCGCCATTTTTATGAAGTAATATTGCACCAATAACTCTAGTCGTGATCCGCCAAAAATTCACAAACGGTTGGACATAAAAAACACACGACTTCAGTTACATATCCGTATTTGGTACCGCGGCGTGTTTACACAACTGAGTAAGAACCAAATTTTAGATACCTTAGATATTAAGAACAAAACTCTTACAGAAGGTGCAAAAAAATATTACAAACTTTCCTTTGAAAACAGCTTTACAAACACTTATGTCGAAACCAACTTGCAACTTTTGCAGATTTGGTCCAAAAACCATTTACATATAGAGATCATACATCCGTCACAACACACCATGACGTAACCGCAACCTTGTGACGTAGGCTTGATGGAATTGCAATGTTAGACTACCCTACGAGACTCACAGTTAACACATGACACACAACGCTATATGTGACGTCACCCCTACGACGTAATTGCTACGTAATAATGCTTTCAATCCGAGTCGTAGAATTGGTGTGCTGTTGCTCCGTTTGTCAGAGGAGTTTCATCAATTTCGTTTCTGCAAATTATTTATTGGCAATTATGTAAGAAAGTTTTAGTGTGAAAATTTAGTTTAAGGATTAAAGGGCGTGTTGACTGGGATACTGTAAATTAGTAGTTGCCTTATTGCTGATAGTTTCAAACAAATAAATATATAATTCCCTCTTCAGGTGTCAGCCAAGGGCGCAATAGAAAACCTAAATTGCCCCTTTTAAATACCGGCATCAATCAGCCACAATATGTGTATGTTAATAAGCACCTATTTTTTTCAAGTCTTTTGTCACACATCAAAGGGTTGAGGATAAAAAATACATATTTTTCTAGTAGGCATAAACTTTAAGCTGAGGGACGGAATTTAGCCTTAGTGTATATACTGGTGGGCAGTGGCTATATATTTATGTTATTCTCTGTCAAATTGTGTTCCTGTTTTGCTTGATGCTTGTGGGCTGGTTTGTTTTTCCCTCTTGATGATTCAGTACTTATGTGCTTATTTAACAAGTGCACAAAAATACAAAAAATATGGTTGATTAACATTTGTGAAATTGTCTGATTAATACAGCTATGTTTTTACCCATACAGCACATCTTCATCTGAATCATTGAGTAACGTGAATCCTGTATCTGCCCGGAAAACTGGTTCTGTTCAAATTCAAAAAGGCATAAAGTAACATATGGTTTGCTTTGGTTAAATGTTCCTCTTTAAAGGAAGCAGTGCTTGAAAGTTATACAGAATATTTACAAAATGTTGTACAAGTTTCGAAAAGCTGCAATTATTAAAAAAACTCATTGCATTATTACCTGTTTATAAAGTTTCTAATTTTTTTTTCATAGTTTTAGGTTAATAGTTAATGACTGATAAACAAATATTCAAATACGAACAAGATGTACCTGGCCCAGAATTTTCAGATGGGGAGTACACAAATGCCAGTGTATATGTGTAGAAGTTGAGAAGTCCATAAAAGCAGACAAACTCAGCAGGTGATGATGGTATTAAGGAAAGTAATAATTCTAAAGTAAAACTGTGTAAATAGTTAAATAGGTAATTTCTTTGGGCAAGTTTTTGAAAAAGTATCATTGCAGAGTATGTTGTCAAAAATGTTACCACCAAAAACACAATGTTTATTGTTGTTGTTTATGTCTTTTTAGATTTAAAAAATCACCGGCAAAATTAGCAACACCACAATTCAAGTGTGCAAATGCACGACAAAAAAAGAGTTTTTTTGTTTACACTATTTGTGCCCTATATAGTTCAAAAGGATATAGTTCTTGTATTTTGTTGATATTTCTGCCACAAAGTTGTCTTGTAAAACTTGAGTTCCGAACCGAAGTACCACGATAGCAAAACTGCAAAAACAAACAACAAACTGGTAAATAATTCATAACACACAAAATACCTTTACAGCTATAATACTGTAGTTGAGCTATGCCAAACAGCTACGTTTTTTATCACAGCAACACAAAGCATTTCAGTGGCACACGGTATTGATCTTTTAAGGCAGGGGTGGGTAACCTGCGGACCTTCATTAAAGGTTGTGCGGCCCGCAGAGACGCTTGGATTTCAACAGTACTGGCAAACGAGTCCAATTATTACATATTTTTGAGCTGTTTAATACGCCTGGTGCTAGTTTTCTGCAATCTGGCAAAATGTGGCTAGAATCAAATACGAATTATACTTGTAGTTAAGCATATTTGGTAAGAAACAAAACAAAATCACTTTGTGTTATGCACATGTGCGGCCCGCGATCCAATTTTGACATTTATAATTGGCCCTACAGTAACAAAGGTTGCCCACCCCTGTTTTAAGGGGTGGCCAACCCATAGTTAATGAGATACCAGTGGTACACAAGGTACTTTCTAAATTTAAAGGTGTAAAGAAACTTTGTCTCAATCACTACTATGTTTGTTTCTACTACACTATGTCCCTAGTATTTTGTCATACACACAACCTCATTTTTTAAAGTCACCCCATATTTTTTAATAAATGTTGCTATTTGGATGCAGTATTTCAACTAAAAGTTTATCAAGATTTTACTGTGCATTTCTGATGTACGCTGTGTGCCCCAAGATTGACCGTTAAATTATTTATTTATCAAAACTAACCAGTGGGATCATCAAACCATAGAAAAAACAAACAAACATCACATTTTCATACCTGACTGCCACAACGCAAGCAGTTATTCCAGTGAGAAACTTCAGTCTTAAGTTGTTGTATGGATTTGAATGAAGCTCAGAACACGCTCGTACCAAAAGGAATCCAAGATAAAGAAGATAAACTCCTCCAATGAGAAAGAAAAACACTTTCATTCCCTACACAAAGCAAGGTAACCATTGGTTAAAAGAAAAAAAAAACTTCTAATATGTATTAGACACGGATTTGATTAGAAGCCTGGAGTGTTTCATAGTACAGGCCTGTTGAAGTATGAACTTTTCAATAGAATTTTGTTGTAGGGGTTTCAACTCAATATTATTATCATTGGTGTATGTCACAAGCAATAAACCATATGCATTGTTCACAAACTTCTATAAGCTCAAATGGATTTAAATTTGACATGCTTTGGGGGTAAATTTTTTAGGTATCTTTCTCAGGCTGATTTTTATGTTTTTTGGTTGATATATTTTTGTCAATTTTTTTTAAAGACTTACCACAAAGTTTTTAATATCCACTCTAGTTTGATAAGTTGGATCCAATAGTTCATTGTACCTGTTTAACACAAAAAAACTTGTTACTTACTATTGCAGAATATGAAAAAAGGGTTCAACTTAACTACTTGATGTTATGACGCACTGCAGTAATACAAATAGGAAAATATCCAAAATGGCTTGAAGTAGTTAAAAGATAGACTATTGCCATGGCTTGTTACATACACCTTTTTAGATATTTTTTTGAAAAATTAAGGTTTTAATTTCCAATTTCAAGCCTCTTAGTATTTCCTGTTCTTTAATGTAGCATCTTTCGGTAATTTTTTTGTGTTTATTTTGTAGGACATTTTATCATAATTCAAACTTTGCATACAACACACCGACTTTGCACTTTGGATAAACAAGTTTTTCACAAAATGGTATTGAATGAAATATATTTACTGTTGCCAAGATCCAAGAGTGATAGCAGCCAGCCACAGTAATCCACATATTACAAGCTTGGGAAGATAGAATGAGAAGAATGGGCGTTTTTCAGAGGATTTTCGAATTCCATGATATACACACAACCAAAACAGTAGCAACATACACAAAAATGTTGCCTGAAAAAATGCACAAATGTAAAGTTTTTATGTTTTTTTTTCTCAAAAGATAAGTTTGTTTAATGAGGTATTTTATGTTGAAATTTTTTTTAAAAAACTCAATCTTTGAACTTAGAAAAACTGCAAACATAGCATTTTTTGATCAAAAGAATGGGACGAACAATATTTGTTTAAAGTAGCATGTAGCAATACAATACACAGAAAATATTTCTAGTGTTGACCAGATAAATATACTGTTTAGGGCAGTTGTGCACAATCTTTTTGCTCCTGCCAGTAAGAACAAGTTCTTAATGTACTTCAGTGTTTACTAATTGTGAATACAAGGTCAAACAGCTGGAAGGGTTTGTCTATTTGCCCTGTCAACTGTTATATAAACCTTCTAGACTTAAAAGTCCTTCAAAGCCAGTTATCAAGGTCAAACATCAAGCAAAATATATTTTATGTCTGTCTGTGCATCTGTTTCTCTGTGTGTGTGTCTGTATGCTTTGTGTGTGTATGTCTTTGCGTGTATGCCGGTGTGTGTGTATCTGTGTGTGTGTTTCTCTCTTTCTCTCTCTGTGTGTGTATCTTATTGTGTGTGTGTCTGCCTCTCTGTGTGTGTGACTGTTTCTCTGTGTGTGTGTCTGCGTATGTCTCTGTGTGTGTGAAACCGTTTCTGTGTGTATGTGTCCGTGTATGTCTCTGTGTGTATGTGTGTGTGTCTGTGTATGCCTCTCTGCGTGTGTGTGTATCTGTGTGTGACTATTTATCTGTGTGTTTGTCTGTGTATGTCTCTGTGTGTATGTGTGACTGTTTCTGTGTGTGTGTGTCTGCGTATGTATCTCTGTGTGTGTGACTGTTTCTGTGTGTATGTGTCTGTGTGTATGTGTGACTGTTTCTCTCTGTGTGTGTGTGTGCCTGTGTATCTCTTTGTGTCTGTGTATGTCTCTCTGTGTGTGTGACTGTTTCTCTCTCTGTATGTGTGTCTGTGTATCTCTTTGTGTCTGTGTATGTCTCTCTGTGTGACTGTTTCTCTGTGTGTGTGTGAAACAGATTGTGCATATCTGGTTTGCGGTAAGTGCACTATTCGGTACATATACTTCCTTTTTATCACAAATAGAATTCAGAACCAACCTGGAACATTGCATCTAGCATTCCAGGGACCCAACTGTTTACCAAGAAACTCAGAGGAAATATAGGGTCTGAAATGGACAGTATTTTAAAAAGTGGAAACTCATAGTTTAATTGTTGTGAAGGGAACTATGCTTACCATCATAGAGCAGCAACAACGGCAGAAGTAGAGACATCCATTTTTGCTCGATTGTCCAATTTCGAATGTGATATTTTCGTAAACCGTGAGCGAACATACACTAAAGTAAAAAATTTCAAAATGTTGTTTACTGCCTTGGGTACACAATTCACATGTTTAGAACAGTTTCATAACTTTACACTGCAGTACTTTACTATTAGTCAGCAATAAATTTAGTGATTTTGATAATGACTATGAATCATATATTCATTAAAAAAACACTATACACTTTTGTGAAACAGAACTGTGTGGTCAAATATGATGCATAATTTTAAAGGCATAATGTACTATTTGCTACCACATAAAAAAAACTTACCGTCACAAGAAAAGTCACAACCAGAAAGACAAACCGGAACCAGATTTCAACTTGAGTAAATGTAGGATTGAACATTTTAAACTGTAAAAACACATAGTTTTAAATTTCTGGTAATTTAAACAAACTTTCTCATGGTTTGATCCTGAATTTATCTTTTTTAGTATTATCTTTTATTTTTTTATTTGATTACGACCTTTAATTTATCTTTATTGCAGTAAGAGCCATAATTACAAAAATCTACTCTACTTAACAGCTAAATAAGCTACTATTTACATGTGCCATTAAGATAAATATAACTCTTTGAAAACAGTAAGTAATATTCTAAACATATTTCAAAAAATAAAAATTGTTAAATTTCAACCATTGATGCAACAAATTAAAAAAACACTTACAGAAAACATGACATCATCAACCGGATATCTCAAGTTCTCCAATCCAATAAACTTTATCTCAAGCTGGAACGCTGAATATTCAAGGTAACCAAGATGTAGAACAACGATCGGTTCACACCAACCCTGGCTATAACAAGATAATTTGCGCTGTCGACTGTGTTTTTCCATTCCTTCTGACCCAGCACCATCAGGACCAAACGGGAAAAATAGCACCTCCATTGTAAAGTTTTGCGAAAATGATGCACCTATGAAATAAAATTGTAAGGTCAACTGCAAAGGTATTTAATTTGACCAACAAGTGCATTAGTTTAATTCAAGTACAAAAACAGATGTGATAAGCTGCAGACAGAACACAACCTATATTTCGATCTATAATGTCTCATCAGTGCAGCTGGTGACGGGAGATACGCCGTGTGAACTAATGCAGGCTCTTATGGCACTCAAGTTTGGAGCATCAAACTTTAAGCCATGCCTCACCAATCTGTTCGATGTGCACTGTCTACAGCTTATCAAGTATTGGCTCAATGATTTATGCTGATATTTGTGTGCTGTAAACTATAAACTCTATTTTTCTAACTGCAAGTCTTTGGTTCAAGTCAAATTCTGCAAAGAGCAGAACAAGGTAATCATAGAACACATAACAGTCATTTAAGCGTGGTTACTTTTCTATCTGGTCACAGCAATAGGTAGAGATATAAAATGTTGCATAATGAATGAATACCTGTGGGATTATTAACATGAATGTGGGAAAGCAGCCAGATCTGCTGATTGAAAGTTGTTAAAACTGGTGATGCAAAGGAAAATGGTCCAACCTAAAAAACATGGATTTGTTTTACATCAAAATTGAGGTAGGTTACTGACCTATACATGTATATGTGTTCAAAACTGTTAAAACTTTTATTAATAAAATGATTTATTGGTTATGTTAGCTGTCAATTCTTTAGTGAAAGTTTTTGTTTGAGCCTACAAATGTTAATATTATTATCTCATTTTATTTTATGGATTTATTATGCATACAAACATAGAGGAACCCATTTATTTGTATAATCTGTTAAATAACAAATTTATTCTAAATCCCAACCATAGTCATCGTTGATAAAAAGTAGTTACAAAATTCAGTTAATTGCATAAATAAAGCTAGGCAAAATAGTTGGCGATTAACCAGACTTGTGTGCAGACCAATGAGAAAAAAGTTGTACTTACCGACATGGACTTTGGTTTTTGTTGAAATTGTGTAGAGTTGACATTTTTGGTTGAAATGATTGAGGGTCCTGGAAACAAAATTGGCAATAAAACAATAAAAACTACTTGTCCTTTTCAGTAGTAATACAACACTTATTGTTTTCTTTACAAGTATGTTGTATAATAAAGATTTTGAATAATTTGTTTGTCAGCTATAAAGGCACAAAAGTCACCACATAGCCCCTGATTCATGCTGATCAGTTGATTCGCATGTATGTATGCTACACTGTCCATACTAGAGGCTAGAAGTTTTAGACATTAAAAAAGTGTTTTTAAAAATTACATAAAAATTAATGCTGGAATTCGGGACATCTGGAAACCTATACACTGCAATCTTGCACTAACTTTGCTTATTACACATTGTTATAAAAGACTATTTTCTTACCTGCTAAACCAATCAGCACAGTAATCAGAAAGCTGAATATAAATGTTGCAAAGACAATAACAAACTGACGCTTCGATAGTGAGTAGAGTCGCATTTGTATAGATCTGTAATAATTTAACTACATTTAAACACGTGTAAAGGTAGATAGTGTTAATACAAAAAAATGCAATTTTAATTACATACGTAGTATTGCAAAAACTACAACCTACGAGTCCATTTGCTAAAAACTCCTTCAGAACTTGTGGTTTTTTTTTTTTCTTTTTTACTCTTTTTATTGGAAGATAGGTCAGAAATCCACGTTAAGTTTCGCCACGTTATACCATTTTTGGAAACGTATTTGTACAACGGAAAGCAAATAAAAATTAAACTAATAAATCAGAATTCAATAACTTCTTGCTTCAATTGTGACCAGTCATGTGGAACGATTTCGCACACACGTGACCTGAAAAAAATGTTAAATTAACATCAAGATCATACTAACCTTCCTTTTGGTTTTTGTCCGAGACGATCAGCAATAACACAATCTGGAACAACGTAATTTTCAAAGTCTTGATAAAGGCGCTTTCCATATGTTATGTAGTCCTCAAATGTGGTCTTTGCTTCGCTGAGTCGGTCGTACAGAGTTGGCTGACTGAAGTAGTGATCATCAGACCTTTCTTCCTCGCTGTCATCATGTAAATATACTGACATTGTTGACCAGTTATTATAGTTTTTATCTAGTGGCTTATAAACAAAACAAACAGTAAAACACAAATTGAAGCATTAAAACAGGGGGTAATCCGAACGCCTGCCTAACACATTAGGTAAAAAGCTCTTGCTATCTTACACTTAAAAACCAAGCAAAAAGAATTTAGATTTCTGCAATTAATTTGCTATTATGAAACCCTATTCCATCATCTGTCACATCTACTACACTGTAGCTTGTGAAAGAGCAAAAATAGCCACTAACACATATCTCACGTTAGTCCAGTCGACGTTTATCGATCTTTCTGCCTACAATTGACGTAGCTGCCCAAAATCAATTATTCATGGAAAAACTATATACGTTATACTCGTGCTAAAATGATTCCGCTGACCAGTTTCACCTGCCATTAAGTGATGGAACAACGAGGTAATTAACACAGAAAACAGTTGGACGTAAATTACCATTGTCCGAAAGTGAAGTAATCTGTAAATGGATGCGGGCAGTCATTGTATTTTAATTATAACAGCTAGTGCAACACTCGGTGCTAAACAGATTAACGTAACAAATATTGTCCTTTTTCTTAGAGTGTGTTCATTTGGTAAATAAATCAAACTGCTAAAAAATCTCAACCCAACAACAAATAAATAAATGCGCTGCGGTCATCCAACCAATGCTGAAAACAGCATGCGACAAATTGCAAATTTAACAATTAAAATGCCGTCAAGCTATAATTAAGATGGACAAACAAAGTTCCTCCGAAAGTAAAGAAGAAATGAATGTATTCTCCTATCAGCCTTTGCTGGAGGTTTCACGTAATCAATTGCTTCATATAAGTGAGACTTTACGACCAGATTATTGGCTTTCCTTTGTTTTTTTTGGCAAGCGTTTGCGATGTGTTTTTGTTTACAGGTCAAGATGTGCAATCAAGAGTTAACTGTGAGATAAAAACGTTTTGTTCCGAAGTGGAAAGGCTGTTTTTGACTGGAGACAAACGTTTTTCAGAAGTAAGCTGATTGCAATTAACTTTCAAGGCAAAGTACTACTAAGAACACTTACAAAAATAACATGAATATGTTTGGTATTTTCAGCACTAATAAGCCTGTCTAACTTTGTGTGGCCGACGTTTTATGCATTTTTACGAAAAAGATAAGCTTTATTTAGATTTGAGGATTACAATGTGAAAAAAGAAAATCTTTAGACCAGTGGTTCCCAACCTTTATTCAACGAATTCCTCCCTTAACAATTCATTCCTCCCCAATGGTGGATGCTAAACCATATAAACATGATTTAAAATTTGGTCTTTCATAAACTTTTGTGTATGAACAGGTTATGTTCCCAGAGCTAAAGTGTCTATTTACAAACCACATGTACGAATTAATGTAAAAATCACTGCTTTAGACGGTGCCAACATGGCAAATGTGTTTTTTTAACCTGCTAGGAAGACCAGGAACCAAAAGAAAACAATTACATGGAAAGTGCATTACTGGACGACTTTCCTGTCAATGAGAAACACAGCAACTTTCTTGAATGTCGTTCCGATTCGGGTTGGGACTCTAACCTAAGCACCCCAGAACAACTGCAACAACACGAAGACCTAGAAAAACTTTTGGACCATGAAGTAACCTTACTGATGTACTGGGCTTTGGTCTTATGTAATCGTTTAATGGATTGACCACAATCGGGGCTTGGAAAAGTTTATTTCAACTGCTACAGTTGCGAAATGCTTGGTGTTTGTAATTTTTTCGTTCTTTGTTTTTTTAAGCATGTGGGAATTGCGCGAAAAACTCTTGCAACACCTTGGCCTGAATAAAACCAAACAAAAACATACACTCGGTTTTGAAAATACACAGCTCAAAATGTGCGAAAATTTGTTTTGATAAATTCGGTTGTAATTTTTTTGAAGAATTATCTGTGCGCGACTTAGTAGCATTGACGCCGTACAGAAAAAAACCTGCAAAAAAGCTTGCAACATTACCAATAAACAACGAAAAAATTCGACCAGTTAATTGTAACGCCCACACACATGACAGAACCATGTACACAAAGAGCGATCAGAAACAGTTTGTATCGCTAAATTTCTTCGTCTGCTACTCCGTTTTGAACATGATTTGCATCAGTGACATCAGTCCTAGATTTTGTCACAACTTCGGAATACGCATCAGGCGGCGTGTGTTCGTCATCACCGTTTCTCGCTATTTCGAAGTTTAATCTCTCTTCAACCGGTGTGTCTTTGTACTGTTTTAATTCGTTGTGGCCGTTGTCCGTTGGATTAAAGTCCGTAATTTCAACGTCGTGCTCATCGGACAAAACCGACCCGGCGTCGCCGTTCATATTATCTGCATTAGAACTTTTACACAAGTTATGCGAATTTTCTACATCACTAATTTTGTTTGAATCGTGGGCCTCCGGTGACCGTACAGATTTGATGTGAGCTTTAATATCTGGTTCATCAGCTGGGTCCACCGAATCCTGTTCTTCGATGTCCAGCCTTGAATTAGCATCATCGGTGGCAAGACTAGTATTAGTTCTATCGTCCCATGCATCACCAGAGTTTCTTCCCTTGTCCCAAGTATCATAAAGCCCCATGCTCTCCTCAGTGGGTGTGCCTGGGGACCTAGGTACAGACTGCATGGACTCGCTAGTAGGGGTACCCGGCGAACCCACCTTACTCTCATTTATACCCTCCCTAGCACCAACGCTATCATAGTTTGGACTGACCATGCTATCGGCTTTGTGAAAACCGATGTCGCATATTTCGGGGTGCGTCCTGTCATCCACATCTTCATCGTAATCAAGCTCGCTTGTCCTATCCATATTACTTTCATGGTCACTTACCGATGCTACATCGTTTTCGATATCAGAAGGATTTTGTTCATCTTCTGAATTTTGACCTGATTCACCTCTAATATAACCCCTCCTTTCATCTTGGTCATCATCGTCATTGACCCCATCCGACTCCATAGGTGAATCCATCAGCTGTTTGCTTTCATAGTCTTGAATTATTCCTTGGTAGTGCTCCAAGTCTTTTTTAGTGTCAGCCAGTTGTTGTTGTAGCACTTGGATTGTGCTTTGCATTCCTTCAACCTCTTCGTCAAGCTGGATCACAAATTCGTTGAGCTCTGGAGATAGACAATTTTTTAGTTCAAAAATCTCATACATTTAGTTAACAAAAAAGTAATCGAATTCACCTATCCAGTAGTGTGATTTACATATATAGTTAAAGATACAAATGATCACATATTCTTATTGCAAAACTTCATGCAATTTGCATGCATCTATGAGAATTGGTCGTTATATACATTATGCTGGACAACAAAAGCTTAGTTAGCATGCATAAGTTCTTGACCTATTATAGGGTACAGTTTGAAATTTAGTGTGTAAATAAAAGAGTTTGTGGTTATCTGGTATGCAATTAAACGGAATTGCATGTTTTACAAAACTTCAAAGCAAATAGTATGTTTATAGGTGTGCAAAGAATTTGCGACAGGTCTAGTCTAAAACAAAATATTTAGATAAACATCAAATTGACAAACTGTTCAGGCGCACCATCTTGGCTGGCTTTCAGCTCTTCGCTGTACTTTTTTTGAAGAGCTAATTCTGCTTCAAGTTGTGCAGACTTGCCCTGAGAAAGCTGTCGTCCGAGTTCTTGGTTTTCAGCAATTAATGTTCGACACCTTGCCATCAGTTTCTTTCCATTTTGACTGAGACACAAAAAACTTTTTTTCAAAACTTGTTTCACACAAACTTTTCTCGTACATGTGTTTTATTTAGATGTACTGCAGATATCTGCACTATCTTAGGTAACCTGTTGACATACTTCACAGAGCACTTTTACCAATAGAACAGCCCTTTTACAATGATTCATAAAAACTACGAATAGTTAAGTAGAGTAAATCTCGGTAATCCGGACCAGTTTGGACCAAAAAAACAAAGTGAAATTGGCGAAGTTCCGGATCAACCGATGTCAATTAGTTAAAGCCTTTACAATTTCACATTACAATTTATTTGTACCAGAAGTTTTGTCCAAATTAGGCGAAAATCTGGATTAACTAATCCTGGTTTCACTGAGGTTTTCTGTACATTTAAATGGCAAAAATAGAAGCATTAAACAATGAAAAACTCTATAGCAAAATTGAAACTTCACCCAAACAGCACATTTGGTAAAAGTGTTTGTCCAAGGAAGCCTTCCATCAGTAGTTAAAAGAAGTTATTGAACAAAGTGTCTGCCAACCTGTCTGGGGTAAATTTCCATGCACTGAGTTCACTCTGTGCTTGTTCCAGTTTGTCTTTCGTTTGCTGCAATTCCTCTCGCATTTTCCCAAACAGAAGATTGACACCCGGGTCGAGATTAGCTTGTCGCAGACTAAGAATAGCAGCATCATCCTGCGTCTTTTTCATTACACTGATCTGAGCCTGTAAAATGTATACATGTGTCCAGTTGGCAACAGAGGTTTGTCGTCCAATTTGTAACTACTTTGCAATGCATTTACTGTATCATTCTCATTCCTTTATTTACAAAAAAGGCATTAACACACAATGAAAGAGTTGACCGGGCATTTTTGCACTACAGTTGCAGAAAGAGACGTATTTGAAACATCATTGGCATTGGAGATACATGAGGATTTCAGTAAAATGACTTACAGCATAATCTTGAACTTCTTGCTCCTTGCTTGCAAGTCTCATTACCAGTACATTCTCTCGTCGACTTGCCTCTGAGTTATGATTCTTTTCTTTCTCTTCACATTCTTCACCTGCAAGATGGGGCCATGTTTATACAGCTGATCATTTTTCAAGTATTTTGCATGAGTTTAAGTGACTACAACACTTTGGGTGCATTTTTTTAAACAATGGGCAAAAGAGTTCAGAAACAGAAGATTCTAGTTGATTGTATGTCAATTTTGCCGAGCTTATTTATTCCAAAAATCGCAAAATACATATATATTACTATTTTCTTTTCTAATCATGATCAATAAGGAATTAAGTATGCAACCTTAAGATATGTATGACTATGTGGCATGTAATTAACCAGAATTGTCTGTACCTGCTACTTACAAATTTGCTTTGACAATCAAATATAGACTTATTTCTAAAAACTACACCATCATTGACATGTGGCTTTGTTTATGACCCGATCAAAGATTGCATTTTATGCACAAGTTTGGATATAATATGCAACAAAACTGGCAAACACAACCATGTTTACCAAAAAGGTGGTAGAGGGCAACCAAATGCATGTAAATTAATTGTTTTCATCAACTGTTACCGGTTGGATGAAAAAGGTGGAATTACTGACACTGACATGTCCTTCCTAGAATTAAACTGACAATATTGCTTTTTGTGAACATTATACAGCTTGGGTGGTGTTGCAACACAACCATTAAAATACAATTGTCTAGTGTAGAAAGTACATGGGACAATGAATAAAAGCTATGCCATAGTAACAAAGGATATCGGATAATGTCCTATGCAATGGGTTATTTATAAAATTAAGGTAATTGATTTACTTCTTAACACAAACAGCTAGCATCAACAATTTTAAATACATTTACCATTTTGTTAGGGTCTGCCTCCAACCTAAGGTCTTCATAATCATTTTTTTTTACAAATAGTAAACACGCCATAACTACAAACTTGTTTAAATTTGATGTGAAGCTGTTTAAATAGAACTGCCATTCAATAATGGCCTAATTTTTGGCATAGGAACAAAAATTTCCAAATTAAAATACATGATGTATTCATTTTACTATTATGTACAGACAAATCTTGTTGACTGCATAACCAATAAGACAAGCTGTTATGCAATTACTGAGATAAGCAAGTATGCAACTAACAAGATTTGGCTTTACATGTATGATATGTGGTGCTAAGCTGACATGCTTTAAAAACGAGTCCGCAGAGTATGGCAGTTGCACTTTTTTATTCTTAGGGTTGTATGTGGAAATTTTGCACCAAAGGCATTTAATTGTCTGGCCTTGACCTCTATCGCTTGTTTTGTGCCTACTGAAATTGATATTGCTCCCGGACTTAAGGGCTTTGAAAGCCGCACATAGGACATATTGGTCATGCAAGCCCAAGATCTCGTCGGGAACTGCCATGTTCTGCAGACTGGCTTAAAAATAGGTTTAAAGTATATTGAACAAAAATAACTGCTTTGCATATACAAGAAAATATATTTACATAAAGACAATAACTATACACCAGCCATCATACCATGAACAAGCTGCAAATGTACATGACGGTTTTCACGATTTTCAGGTCATTGTACTTTTGCTGCATTGGCACTTGAAAATATAAATTTGATCTCATACTGTTACTTGCACTTGCGCCACGCTAGTTTATACCACCGATCTCCAGTTTCTATTGTCAAGCACTGGTCGCTTATGTTTTGTCAAATCGCGGTGAGCTCCAGTCTATGCACTGGCAATGTTGGATGCGAAACTCTGGTGTCACAAAATCAACGTTTCATCAGGTTGTAAACAGTTACCTCCTTGCGTTGCGAGTTTGCCTTCCAATATAGCAACATATTCTTGCTGTTTTTGAAATTTTTCCAGTAAATCTTCTTTGCTCAACTCCGATATTTCTTCTTTTTTGATCCTTTTGCTTGGTGGAGGGCTCAAATCGCCCATTTCGGGCATATGTTGGTGTTATCAAGAGTTTTTAATGTTTCCACTTACAAACACTAACAAAAGCATCGATAATTCTAAAAAATACATCAGGTATAATAGGGTGCATCCAAAATATGTAGGATCACTTGGATCACCTTTTTATTGATTTTAAGGTGCACCAAGCAGTGGTAATACTGCACTAAGCCAGGGTTCGGCAACCTTTTAGGCAACACATGCCAATTTACTTGTTATTTCCATGTGTTAATGACCTTGCATGCCAACGTTTTCTAAATAATAGTGGTTCATGCCAGCAGATATCAATAATAAAGAGAAAACAAAGTGTTTTGTACATGTAAGGCTGAATTTCATGACAATGGTGTGGTAAAAACTATAAACAAGCAGTGTAACAGGATAAAATGCTATTTCAATTTTATCACGCAAATCGGTTGGAGTGCCATGAAAAACCACCTCGCGTGCCAGGGGTTGTCGACCCCTGCACTAAGCGATGCTGTATAATTTTGATGCACCAGGTAAAAATACATTTAAAATGACACATATTGATGGCTTTTAAACAGTCAAAAGGTTTCATTGTGCTTGCCTTTAAATACAAAAATCTATTAAGCTTGGGAACTGTAACTAAAACTGCGTTTTGTAATGTGTACTGAAACTTGAAAAATATTTGTTCGATGAACTGTTTCAGAGAACAATTAATAGATTATTGTTATTTTGTGAGCCAGATGCTACTGAAATGCTATTGATGAGAAAATATATACGATTCTCAAGCATCCTACACCAGCAAACCGAAAGCTTTTCTTTCTGTTTCTGTGTTTTTTAACATTTATTTCACTGACAAAAATTGTTGAAACTTAAAAACAATTACATTATTTTGATAATTCTGACACGTAAGTTTTTCAATTGTCGACAAAAGTGGTTAAAAAACGCAAAAAAACGGCCATAAAAATACACCCTTTACTATTTGTTCGTTATGCATTTCTGCCGCATGGTGGAACTGAAACTTCCCTTTCCGATGCGCGCGCAGCCATTATTGTGACGTAATAATTCAGCAAACTATTCTTATGGGGAGTAAATACGTTTTTTAGAACTATTTTTAGTGACATTACACAAATCTAACCTTTCTAACAGTTAACAAAAAATATCAAGAAGTGAACTCTTATCCTTAATCTAGTAAATTCCAAGATTATACCGCATTTATTTTTCATTTGTTGCGAATAGCAAGTAGGTTTAGAGCAGTGGTTTTCAACTTGTGGTCCATGATGACTTTTTGGTTGGTCCACAGGACGCCCACTAAATTTGTTGATAACTGAAGATGATTGCATATTACATATTGAAGGAGTATCAAAATGTTAGCTGTTAATAGTTGTTTAAGCCCATTTCGCACCAGTGTGTTTCTATTCGCTAGTCTGACGTTTATGCAGTGCCGGATTAAGGGTCTGCTGGCCTGTAGGCACATTTTATAAGTGGCCCGAAAATCAGGGTTGCCAACTAAAAAAATATAATTATCAGTGTTGCCAAATCAATGTCGCAAAGATCGTTGTTGCAAAGTGGCCTGGTTTTTTGACTAGCCTGTAGGCACGTGCCTACTTTGCCTAATAGTTAATCCGGCACTACGTTTATGTAAGGTAAGTTCTAGCCCAGGGGTGGGGAACCTGCGGCCTAAAGGCCGCATTTGGCCTTTTAGGGCACTAAGTGCGGCCTTCGATGTCAGAATACAATTTAGGATGTTGATAATACACACTGCACCAGGCGCTAAAAACTAGACAGAAACGTATTTTTTACCTTTATTCCACATTACTATTTGATTAGGGTAGCGGTTTTGAAACTAGAGCCAAATGTTTGCGTATTGGTACACAAAGCGGTATCCGTAGAACTGCCAAGGTTCTACAATCGAGACCAGGGTTCTACAATCTTGTGTTGCAAAAGAATAATTGTTTGCGCATAATCGAATGTCTTAAACTCGTCTGTGATGTCACAAGCGGCTCTTAGATTGATATTGATAAACAATCGAGTTTTTATGTTAATGAAATCCTGAATGTTGTAGTGAGGGTGGAAATGTAGTGACGAATTTTATTTAGCTTGGACCGTAAGTCCCATAGCACATCAACCATTCTGTAAGTCAAAAAGTTTGAATGCCACTGTCCTTGGCCTGAGAAATAGTCTGTGCGGCCTGAACAAGTGTCGACAAACCGTTTGGCGGCCTTCACGAACAAAAAGGTTCCCCACCCCTGCTCTAGCCAATCAAGTAGACAGGTGGTTCCCAAACAAATTTGCGGACCTTAAGGGGCCGTGTTACGGTTCCAAAAGGTTTGTGAATGAAAATTGTATGAAATAATTTGTTGCTTGTTGTAACGTTTTAAATTCTTTTCAAATGCAAAATTCTTCATCCGAAAAATTAAATAATGCTTGTAACCTTATCTTTTTTACACCTAGCCCAGTTATTATTTAAATAATGGTATAACTGTTTTTTTTTTGAAAGCCTTTAGAGATCTGCAGACCTAGTGGTTTTATATAGAACGAACATTCCAAATTTCGGTAGTAGAACTTTTTAATGATTTGAAACACAAACGCAAAAAATGCGACCAACAATAAAAAGAGCAAAGGCAGATTGAAAAAAAATTGAAGAAACCAATTCCATGCGGTTTAGAATATGAAGCATTACAACGGACACAATAAACCTTGAAGATCAAACCCATGATGATATGTTTCACTACATAGGCAGCGTTAATAACAACGCATCTAAGCTCCAGCGATAAACAATACAAGGCGACGAAAAACGGCAAGAAATAGGGACCACATAACTTTTTTACACTACTATAAATGATGCTCATATTTTGCGATTTGCGTACAAAACAGTTTTTAGTCTCGGAAATATGAATATACGAATCCGGTTAATCGAATATCTAACCAACAGACAAATCTGGTTAATCGAATATTCATTTTGTCAGGTTCGTTTGTGCGAATTTAATTTTTTTTTCATTACAAAAGATAGGTTTAAAAAAACGTGATTCTTCATATTCATGTTACGTCATAGATCGATGACATCATTTACGCGTCACAACGAGTCATTTTTTGAGGCAAAAAGATAGTGCAGCAAAAAAGCGACAACGGTTTGGTGATGAGGGCGTACGGATGTGACTTGCATAGTTCGTCATTGAAGAGCGTTTGTGAAGATTTCCAGTGTTTACAAAAACAAGAACTGCAAGGAAATGTTTTTTACTGCGGGGAAGCACTGCTGAAGAATGTTTTTAAATGGGAAACACTGCAACGCAGTTTGGTGAAACTCAAGTATTTTGAATGAATAACGGAATGTACAAGCAACTGAAACACTGAACGCATTCGTACTAAAGGCATTTTATACGTCAGGGTTGTTTAGGTTAAGGAAATCCGGGGAGGAATTCTTCCCAAGAGAGGCATTTTAAAACTTTGGTTTAATTGTACATGTGGTTTGTAAATAGACACTATAGCTTCGGGAATATAAGCTATAGACCCACATTTAAAATATTTTGTATTGTTTGGCATCTACTAACTTATGTTGTCTATTTGGGGAGGAATGAAAATGTTTTGTTTTGTTAAGTTGTGAATACGTCGAATAAGGTTGAGAACCACTGGGTTAACGAACGATGTTGGTATTAGCGTATCCCGTGTTGCGCCGTAGAAGTTCGCAGTAGCTCATTTTCACGGCTTACACTACCTTCAGCTCGGTTTGTCGTTAAACTTAAAAGCGGCTGCTGCATTGCTTCGCTTTTATCCACCTTAAAACCTTTATTGCGCCCTCCAACGAGAGACTGCGAGTCAGTTACGTCACCGTTCGGGGGTAGCACAGCGATAGCATAAAGTCCCTCAGCCACGAAACGGCCTTTCGGCGAACGGCTTGAATCCGTCCCCGTGGTGGCGCTAGAGTGCCCGCTGATACGGCGCTGTGATTGGACAGGATGGTCACGTGCTTCATGGGCCCTCGGGTAAGCTTCGACTGCCGGTTGTTGGTTGTAGACGAGAAGTGATTGCGAACATTTTCGCCATGTAAGCATGGTTTTACGCGACCAAACCCAGAATCCTAAAAAACGGCAGAATTTAAGTAAATGGGAAATGTTTTTGGTTAACTGGTTAATTTTTACGGTTAAAAAATATAGATTTTCAAACTGTGTGAAAAAAGAATTTCGAAGTGGGACAAGATTTGGCAAAGTCATCTAAGTCATCTTATGTTTTAGGACTTAATGACAAATTGTGGGCATACAGGACCATGTTATAACGTTATAACCTCATTTTGATTTTGTTTCTTGATTAAAGCATTCTAATCCATAACATTGAGTTTTCAAATAATGTCGTTATAACTTCGTGTGTATTCAGCTTGCAAAGTATGTCGCGAAAAAAATTACCCCCCCCCCCCAATATCAAGAAATTCTATTCGCAAGGGTTTGTATCGTGATTGTATTAACAACCCTAAGTGGAAAAGGTTGAGAGAATTTGAATAAAGAGTTTCCCAAAAACAGCATTTCTTGGCTTAGCAAGTAGCACAGCTAAACCAGTAGCAAGCACGTGTTTTATTAATATAGCCACAGCACAATAGGTCACATTCACGGTTACATAACGAAACTATAAACTTTCCGTTTTAATCGTTAAACTGAATTTGACCTTTGTGCAGTGCGAATAAAACTATTGTGTGATTTTTATTCAATATTTGCAGAACGTTACGTAGGAGACGCGCTTTTTTTACAAGTCGTGGTCTTATCTGCGACGTATTCGTCATTACCGTGACTCATCAAATCCCTTCCGCAATAACAAGATACTTTGTCAATCAAAATGCTGAGTCATCAAGTTTTGCACTTTTGTTAAAATGTAGTTACGCAATTTACAGTTTATAATTTTTTACATTGAATAAGGAGTTTAAAGCACATATGCCCGACTTTTCGACATCTGTTTTTTGCTTTAAATAAAAAGTTATAATCTAAACGACCTTATGTAACTAAATATACACGAGGAAATGACAAAAAATACAGTAAAGCTCGGTTAAACCGGATTTGGTTAATCCGGATATTAGCCTAATTCGGAGAAAACTTGAGGTACAAACGATTTGTAACGTGGTAAAGCTTGAACTAATCGACATGGATTAAACCGGATCTTCGCCTAATCCCGACAAATTTTTGGTCCAAACGGATCCGGATTTACCGAAGTTAAATGGAGTAGAAAAATCAAATACTTAAATTTTTGATTCATTTTTTAACTTAAATGGTTAAATCGCAAATTTGTATTCAAAAATATATGATAAACGATCAAGGAATTGTTGAAATGCCAAATATAGTATTATGCAATATATTGACTTTACCTGTAAAAACTCCAATAATAAGTTGCATTAAGATTCTCAGGTGATATATTGAAGCGCTGGGATTCACTTCACCTGTTTCTTCCCACAATCTGTGACAAAAAAAAAACAAAATTGTCATTTTCAGCATATGGCTATTAGTTAAATGCAGCTAGTTTCGACTTTGCACGCCTACAGAAGATTGCTTAAAAAAGTTTGACTCGCGTGCTAGATAGGGTTCTGTCGTGGGTTCGAATCCCACCGCAGGCTAAATTTTTATAGCCCATGCCTTGCTATATGGGAATACTTGGAGATAGACTGATTCAGTATAATGCGTTCAATAGGCTGGCGTAGTATGATTGATTTTTTAGAATACCAAGTTTGCATTCTAGAATACCAAGTTTTGAGCACTATATGCAAGCTTTTTTCTGTGGAAAATTGCTTTAAACTGGCTACAATCACGTTAGCAGAGCATTGTCTTCGAATCAGCTACAAAATTGAACCTTCTGAAAGCATTGCATTCTTGGACAACATGAAGGTATAGTCTAAAATGTGTCTACCAGTAATAAGATACAACTTACTTTTTGTTTGAGTGTTCGTAAAAGTAACAGCCGATCACAATGGCTGCGGGAACGATGTAAAGAACGGAAAAGATTCCAATTTTTACCATAAGCCGCTCCAGCTTATCTGTCTTGCTGCCTTCTCTCTTCATATACGACCTAAGGAAACACAAAAACGTTAATTTTGGTCAAGTTTTTTAATGTTTTTTGCTAGTTTAAGTAATTTGCAGGCTTTAGCTTAACAGTAAGGATATATGAATGGTGAGATTTTTGTTTACAAATTGCGCAAAAATTAAGAAAGTTTTTGCTTGATTTTGAAAACTAAACTTTATAACTAGATTCAGAGACAGAGCTTAACATTGCAGCAAGGATATTTGGGTGGTTCGATTTTTCACAAATTGATAGCGCAAAAAACAGCAAAGCTTCAAAAAAAGCCGAACGTATCATTTCAACACAATTTAAACGGGTTACTAAAGTGAATGCAAGATTTTACCAGCCCTTTCAGGCCAATACAACTATGTTAGCCAAGCCATAACTATTCGCAGAGTACAGACTAGAAGCAAGGTAACAGGATTTAAAAAAACGTTTTGTATGTCGCGAGGGGAAAATGTTGAACTAAATAGAATTTTACGCTTACATAGTTTCATTTTTTTCAAGTAATTTTAACCATTCTTTACAAACTAATATGAATTTACAAAAAGGGTAAACCCAGCGTATAAGCTTTCCTCATTCACACACACCCCAAAATGACTCAACGCTCAAACATACACCCATATTTACGACAAACCGTATAAGTAACCCAATAAGGTTAAGGCCCTACAAAGTTCAACCAAAACAAAACGCTCCCTTTTTGTGCAACGTGGGCCACCGTGATTGGTTGAAACTTAATACGCATAATATCACATCACATAGGAGCCTTCAGTGTTAGAGTAGCAACAAAAGTGTTTCCCTTCGTTTTGCAATCGAGTCCGTTTGAGAAAATCGAAATTACTTTCAGCTTTGTTGTGTGACAATACAGCACAACTCTTAATGCAAGTGCTACGCCGAAAGTTGAGCTCAAATTTCGGACTTATAATGTTTTTGCTGCACCAAACGGGAACTGATGTTATTTACACGACTCGTGACTTTTCACACCTAAAACGTTTTTACACTGACTCATAAACTTTACTATTGGAAATCAGAACTCTAAAAATACACCAAGAGACCTCTTAAGGAAATTTACAACGCCCAATAAAGAAATTTAAGACTTTTGGGTTAGCTTTTAACATTTAAAAGGCAAATTTTGAAACACGATATAACTTACATATACCGTTCATGATTCGTATAGTACAGTTTTCTGTAATAAATTCTTCTATGTTAATGGTGTTTTATGAATTGGACTACAAAAGTATTGTAGAAAAAGCCAAAACTAGCGGTTCGTGTTGCTGAATAAAGCTTTTAAACGAGACTTATATGTGACAAAAAAAAATAAACTCAACCCAACTTTAAGTGTGGTTGTTTAGCATAGAAAGGCGACCAGCTAAATCGCATCGGAATGTGACACTGGCGACATCTGGTGTTAGGTTACATTAGTTAAAGACTTGCATTGTTTTACCGCAATGAACCATGGTAGTTTGGGATTACAGCGCTAAAACATTAAACTACCAGTAGATAGGAATTGGTTACGTAATAATGGGCAAGAACTGTTTGAAAAGCGACAGATTCTGCATACACTTATTTATAATCAAGGGCGTCCTACAGAACACGATATTATTGTAGTAAAGTCAAGAAAACCAACGACAATTTGTGTGTTACAGAGTAAATCATCCACAATTTAACGAGGTACATCTAAAATTTATAGACCATTTTTTTACAATTTCCACCTTTTCTGTAGTATTAATGTGAATATTGTTGTACACTATGCATACACCACTCAACAATGCGCCAACCTCACTTTCTTGTGAGCCCAAGTCACATTACGCCTTGTAATGACGGTGTAGCTGCAGCTCGTCTTGTGCACTTTTATACGCTTTATAACATTTTAACGTTGCGAAGCTATTTCCGACGCTTTATAACATTTTAACGTTGCGAAGCTATTTCCGACGCTTTATAACATTTTAACGTTGCGAAGCTATTTCTGTTTTCGTCCAGTTGTGTCGCTATGTTTTCTTTCACCAAGCAAAATAAACTCAATTCAACTTAATTTACACATACAACACTTTGGAATTTCGCAATTTAGCGTTAATTTTGGAGCAGCTTTGTACATAAACACGTAATCGGCTTGGAATTTTGCGTCGACACCGAAACGCATTGGACCGTGAAGCCACCGCGTTTGGGGGTGTCACGGTTGAACGAACACGACCGACGGAACCATAACAACCCACTTAGACAAGGCGCCGTGGTTTAGACGCAGCTTTTCCATTCTGATTCATAGTCGTGGATTCAGCTTTCAACTGATTGTGTTTTAAGAAGTGGGGGCCAGGGTGGTTGAGGGGTTAGAACCACCCACGTAGGGGTTCTGGACTGAACTTTGTATAGAGAATGCCATGCCAAAAAAAATTCAACGTATGTGTCCAATACATAAACCGTTGCCGCCAGGCATAATAAAACAACTAAATCATGGTCTTGTCTCTTGTGGCAAATGTGTTGTACGAATGTCAAAAGCACATTGTTTAGTTTCTATATGTCCAATTTTGCTAAATATTAATATGGAATTGTTAGTAATCATTTTGGAAAATACGTACTTTGGAAAAAGCGATGCGTTATGGCATTTTTTATGATAAAGGGTAATGACAATATTACTGAAATACAAGTTATTACTTTATTACTGAAACCTATATAAACACCATAGCTTCACAACGTTATGCATTAGAATACCTATTACAAAAAACCCCACAATTATAGTTAAATATAAGTACAGGTTTACGTATGACTACCTGCTATGAACGCTGTCCTTAAAATAGTTACAAACATTTAGTGAAGAACTAACGAAATATGGGTGGATATTTGCAATCAAGGTAAAATCAAGAAAATACAAGGCCACTTTAAAAAGTTCGCATCTAATTTGTCTTTTGCGAAAAATCAAAATATTTTGTCAGCTTTTCACTCCGAAACCGAGCAAGCGTAGCTCTACTATCGCAATTTCTAACCCGATGCGTGGAATTTCAAATTTACGAGACAAGCGTTTTATTATTTGGGGGGCAACGGCGCGCTATTATTTCACTCCCCCTAAAACTTTGACATGGCCGCCAAGACCAATATTCTAAAACTGACAATTTGGGAGTCGGTATTTCAACCTTTTCCAGGCAACGACCTACATTTGACCAATGACGTATTTCTGTGTAAAAGTTAAATTTAGACTCAAAAGTGAACATGTGTTTAATAAATACAGTATATAAACCAATTATAGAGCTTCGGCAGTTTAGGTTTTCAGCATTTACAGCACAAAGGCCCGGATATCCATTAATAGGAGTTAATTTCCGGCATAAGCAGGCAATTTTCGATAGTTCCTATTGTGACGAAATAGTTACTTCGTAGTTAACGAAAACAAACAAAGCGAAACATCCAAGGTTAGTCAACACCTTTCAGACCAACAAAGACCATTTAGTGCAGTGGTTCTCAACCTTTTAAGTTTGCGGACCGGTAAACTTTCTAAACAAATTTTGCGGACCGGTGGACTTTCAAAATATAGCCAAAATGCAATTACGACAAAAATATGCAATTCAAAAAAAGTATGAAAAATTTAATGAGAAGTTTGCTGCTGTCTGTTTGATATCATATGTGTTAAACGCGGTTGTTTGAGATATAAACAGTTAAATTGAAACAAAAAATTGTAAAAACTTATATTTGGCGGACCGATATTTGGCGGAGCGACAGGAAAATTGACGCGGACCGGCGCGGATATAAACGGGTGTAACTGATGAGCCCCTCATATCACTGATGATGGCATCAGTATTTGGCGAAACGTTTGAACAGTAAAGCATGTCGCCTTTTGCGTCTCTTCTGGCCGTCATTTTCATCATTGAAGTTACGTCATAATTACTCACTTGATACGAAACAAAGAAACGAATCCAGCGAATAGAAACGATGTCCCGATGACAAGATAAGTGAATATCGGTGCTAAGACGAACCCAGTCAGAGCGTTTATGTCTTGATTTCCGACGTAACAAAGACCGGTTAATTCGTCACCATCCACCTGTGTGACGTCATAGAGATTTAAATATGACGTATGATTTTAGTTGAAAAAATTATGTGAGCGAAAAAAAACTTACGTGACGCATAATAAGAATGACTACGACTTTTATGGACGGTATCGACCACGCCGCTAGGTGGAAATAAGAGTTGTGCTTCTCTATCGCCTCATGTGACCATTTCATACCTGGAAAAATAAAAGTTTGGTTTATACATGATAATGCTTCAACTGTATGTCCTGTATTAAAGGATTTTATTTTGTTTCAAATGTACTATTAAAAAAAAGAAAAACTTGAAATATAGAATCACCCAGCTTGTTGCTTGGACTACAATGAATCTTATCTCAGAAGATTTAAGTTTTTAAAACATTAGGTAATTCGTCCTTAAGTTTGTAAGATACATATATTTTGCTTCAGTATTATCTGTACCTTATTCAAATAGAATATGTCAGGCGAAAAATATAAATATTTATACATATCAATCTGAAGGAAAAATGACTTTCATTTTTCCTGAACTTAAAAGAAAACTAAAATTTATACATTTTGAATTTCATCCAACAAAAACGTCTGAACTGATATTTCACAAACAAACGGGTCATCACTGGATTTGCTAAAACAACTAAACAAGAGAATTCAACACAGTGATGATACACAGCACTTATTTTCGGCTTAAAATCACAAACAATCTTTCCAGCCGGGCAAACAAAAAACGGAGGGAAATTGAGAGGATCACAGCACACAAATAAAGAGATTTTCACGTTTCAAGACACCTGCCCACATAATATCAGGATTCTGTCATGGTCTGTTGCCCACAAACACGTCACAATCGGTAAATGGCACGCACCAGTGATCACAGGGGGGATTTAGGTCAAGATAAGACTGGTTAGGTGCCATTGGTTCGGGTGGACTGTTTTGAGAAACGTAAAGCCTTTGTAGTTTTTGGAAAATTGAGATAATCGCTGCAATTTCAATAAGACTGGCTTTAATAAAATCAAAGGCGACCTTTTCATATTGTAGACTTCTTATTTTAGAATAAAATTTTGGTTGGATCAGTGGTTCCCAACCGGGGAGGAATTTAATTCATTTTTTACATATAGTTTGTAAAAACACACTTAAGCCTTGGGAATATAACCTGTAAAGTTGATAAACGGCTCGATTTTAAATGATCTTTGTATAGTTTAGCATCTACTATGTATAGCATATTAGAAGTAATTAAAATGTTTTGAACTGTTAAGGAAGAAATTCTTCAATAAAGGTTGGGAACCACTGGTTTAGATCATACGTGACTTAAAACTTAGGAGAAATTGCCTTTACTGTCAAGTTTAGGTAAGACCATTCATCACAAAAAGAGAATGAAAGGCTAAAAAGTGCAGAAGCGCGCATAAAAAATGGCATACAGTCATGCCTTACGCTTCATAAAGAGAGTTCAATATTAATAAAACATAACGCTTCATTTTTCACACCGAAGAACCCAAGTAAATACCCCCAAACGAAAGCAACGTGATTTGCCAGTGTCAGGTGGCTGTCAACAAAAGCTAGGAGGTGTTTTGATGCGTCGAAGGTCAAAACACGTGAAAGCAAGGTCACACTTGAAGCTTGTTCGAGAATTGCATTGTTGTCGTCACAGTCGACGTCGTAACAATAGTAATCGATCGTCAATCCGCTTTCTTGCGGTCAAGGTCGTCTCAGGGGCACACGTTGATGTGGTAGGGGTCAAAAAGCCTTTAATCATCGGTGAAGGGTGTTTCCGAAATTTAAGAGTAAAAAACGAAAAGTGAATTTAAGTTTGTGTAGTACGCTGTTACCGCATAGGAACACTATGCCATAGAACTACGTATACAGTAAACCTTGGTTAACCTGGATTTTCGTCTAATTCGGACCAAACTCGATGTGCAAATGATTTGTACTGTGGTAAAGGCCCGTTTACACTATGCTTAGCGGCGCCTAACCTAACCTTAACTTGCGACCCCTACCGTTTACACTGCGATTATCGGTGCGTACCTAAGATTACTAAATAATATACTAGACGTATTTTTTAGCTCACAGCAACTGTCTATGACCATAAATCACCACATAAATTTATTGTTACCTATTTTAGATCGAAAAAGCTTTGTTTCAATCTAAATTAAATCATATTTTGTTAGTAAACATGATTTTGCATCTTGGTAATCATACAGGATTGTTCTGGATGTTGTTGTATAGATTTGTGGAATGTTTATCTCATTTTCATGTTTATATAACAACCCGCTGTGCTAGGGTAAATGAACATTTCAAATGCAATTAATTACAATATTTAAACACAATAAAACAC
Organism: Phallusia mammillata; assembly: GCF_965637545.1. Taxonomy (NCBI): domain Eukaryota; kingdom Metazoa; phylum Chordata; class Ascidiacea; order Phlebobranchia; family Ascidiidae; genus Phallusia; species Phallusia mammillata. The sequence continues at coordinate 4,722,011 of NC_137257.1, read as the reverse complement.
AACATGCAATCATAACCACGTAATAAATACTTAAATTGAAGGCAAAGAGCGTGCCATCATTTATTTTTGGCAAATAAACCAACTTTTTCATATCAGAAACCCGCACACAGCGATAACACAAATCGTTTTGCGCAGGTTCAAGCAGCTTGATACGCAGAAAAACGCTCGGTAGGCGATCGCTCGCTCATTTCTACGAGACTTGAGCGCCCGAAATCAGTCAAGCGCGAAACCAGACAGAAACAATGAAACAAACAAACTTACGCAGGTTTGAGCGAGCGCGATACGCACAGTGTAAACGGGCCTTAAGGCTTTTACTAATCGACATAGGTTAATCCGGGTCTTCGCCTAATCCGGACAAAAATTTTGCTCCTAACAGGTCCGGATTAACTGAGGTTAACTGTATATTTTGATTATGTAGAGCTTGTGTATATTTAAGATATTTAACTGTGCAAACGTTTGTATTGATGATAACAGAAGGGTTTGTTCAAACGACTGTAATAAATTGAATGACTATATTTCTGTCATATTTAACAGTTTGTTTTGAGTAAATAGTAACATCTTTCGAGAAATCACAGTACGCCAGGCTCATTGAAGGCTTTATACTGAATCAGCTGGTCTCACAAGCATTTCTATTACAATGACCAGGCGTAGGCTAAAAAAATCTAGCCTGCGGTGGGATTCGAACCCATGACGCCTTCAATGTACCCGACACTTTGATTTATGTATGTCGTGATCGCTGGTCTGCATGAACGCTTTGAGACCGATCATGAATGCATGTTATTTTTGTCTGATCTTTTTAGGAACGTTTAGAATATTAATATTTTTTGTAAACCATTGAAACAAAACAAAAACCGGAATTTAAGGATTTCTGCACATCTAGACATACTACATGGCCAGAATTTCAGACGCCAACTTAAAATGTTTAGCAAACATTAGTACGTCCATTAGCTTAAAACATGTCCAAAAAATGTGTATAGATCAGGTAAAGGTTTATCTAGCTCTCGTGGCGTCTGTTACACGAGTCTGGAAAGGGTTGGGTCACTTTGTCAATATCCTGGCCGACATTCACTGAAATCTTTAGGAGGAAACTTGCTGCGAAGATAGTTGGAATTTCCGGAACACTTCAACACAGGCAGTTTCATTTTTCTAGAGCTTTCTGTACATACTTCAAGAGAAGTGGGTTTCATTTTACATTTTATCTGACGATGACAATAGAAACTGTCGAAACGTGGTAGTGTTTTACATTCATATACTCGCTTGTAACTTCTTGCTGAGAATAATTAAAATCTTGACTTATGTACAAAAAACGGAGCGTTTTTACCACATCAAGCGAAAAACACTGGTAGACTTATTAAAACCAATGTCACATGGTACAATTGAAAATCGGACGCAAAGCACAGTTTAAAAATCACTACTATAGGGTGAAGAAACTCGTTTTTTTTGGTCAAGATTGAATTTCAGTACTTTAGTTGTTTGCAAGAAGATCGTACGCCGGGACAGGCTTTTGAGTCGGGTTCGGGCCTGACTTTACACCCGGCCACATTTACGCCGCATAATCACTAACTTTCGCATCTAATTTGAGCTTTGTTGCACAACAATCTACGGTTCGGGCCTGCTTTTGGGCTTGAATATGTAACACATTAGAATTAAAAAAAGATAAAGAAAAGTTTGGAAATGGGACGTTATTACTCCTGTAACGATTTAATAACCTTGATGAAACAGGCGCGATATTTACATCTGAGTTAAAAAAAGATTTAGCCCAATTTAAGAAAACAAAACAAACTTTCGGTGCGTTTAAGCTACTGTTTAGATGCGGTACACGCTTCAGGGAGCAAAGGAATTTTAAGACGGACAGAATTAGGCTGGATTGATGTTTTAAACAGCACGTAATGATTTAGGCCATGCCAAACAATTTGACCCCACATCAAAGGTCACAGCATGTTGCATTTTTCTTAGGTTCAAAGCGGGATTTACGCTTACCGTGGCTTAACGGTGGCTAACTTTTACTAAAAATTAGAAACAAAAGCAATTTTAGGCATGAAATGTATACTTTTCGAACCAGCACGAATGGTGCAGTAAACCCCAGTTAAACCGAATCTTTGCTTAATTCGGAAAAAAAACTTAAAGTACAAAAGATTTGTAATGTGGGAAGACTTAACTAACCGACATCCGTTAATCCGGATCTTTGCCTAACCTGGGCTTATTTTTTTGGTCCAAACGGGTCCGGATTAACCGATGTTTACTGTATACGTAAAGTTAAGAAAAACACATTTATAGAATAATGTTTGTTTAAGAGATCTCCTATGACGTCACGTGGTTCGTCATTCACCGACCCACTCCTTCTGTGACGCCATAAAGTAGCGTCACGCGTCAGTGGAAATGGACAAAGGTGACATTTCTCTTCTTTCCGGCTTAAAACCGACATTAGGGGGGTGGGTGTATAGAGGGGTCGCGAACCCCACTGAAATGCAGTCATGCACGGACATATGTTATCCCCAGGACATACCCGTCCCACCTTGGGGGCTGGTCAAACAAACTGGGTGAAACAAGGGGTGAATAGATAGAACTAGGGGTAAGTAATATGGTAACATGGGACTCGGTCCTTTTTATGAAATGTTGGGTTGGTTTGCTACGGGTTTGGTAAATAGCAATAGAATAGGAAACAAATGATTGATGTCCAATAAACGTCCCTCTCTTGTGTTACAAGCATGAATTCGGACACAAAACTCGGTAAAACGTTCCAGAGTGTTGTAACTTTCCATATTACTAAACTGAAACAATAGGGCATTGAAAGACTTTGTCGCAACTGAGTTTCACCTATTCGAAAAAGACAACGTTCTATACGTTTCTTAAATCTATTATACCTGTTCAAAGTTAGGAGCATTACACGGACTTGCCAAAGAATTTAATTAAAACATAAATTTTAGAGAACTTGTGTGTATAGGATACATCATGCAGATGTTTCAACAATCGCTGTTGCCACCATCAGTGCAGGTTGTCCCGGGTTTTATACGAACTTACATGAGAACGTGTTTAAAGTCATGTGAAAGCTAACACCAAGTGTAACAAAATGGCAGCGAATGTAAAAAAAAAACACACAACACAAAGTTAACATTCCTAGCGGTTCCGGCTAACAATTTCTGTTTTTGCGAAAACCGTCAAACTTATGCCACCATCAAGGCGCTGTACCGGGGGCTAAAGCCTTGTTTTGCCCGTAAGCTATCAAGTTGCTCGTTGTTAAACAAACAAGCCTGCTTACCCCAACCACGACCCGCAATGCAGCAAAACCTTTTGAAGTCGCGTAAAAAATTTACCGACTAAAACAAGTCGACGCCACGACGGGGGCTGTTCCTGCTCCGCGTTACCCCTAATTGGAAGACGTATGGGGGTAATTGGGGGCCTAGGTGAAGGGGGCAGGGTCTGGGAATGCCAGCTGCTTGTGACGTCACACTGGGGTAATGGATGAGGGGTAGGTAAGTGATACGGAGCGGGGTGTTAAAGTTACGACTCTTGGTGGAACTGTGATGTGCCTCATTAGATGGAAATGGGAATAACGCTTGGCGTGGAACATTGCCAGTTTGCAGGTGTTTGTTTGAAAGAATGTACGTTTAAATCCAGTGGCCGGTCTTCACGAAATTTGTTAGACCTTCTACGTGTTGGTATGGGGCTTAGCGATATTGTTCTCAAATGCCTTTCGACTTTCTGGGCGAAAAAATGGGCCGGCTTAACATAAATTTTTTGGACAAAAAATGTGAGGCATAAAACTTAGCTAAGTGGCCGAGCACACCAAAAATTGCCCAAAAGGACACACTAACGACCCGCTAATGCCCTTTTAACGCGACTGGCCATGAGAAAACCACGACCCGAAAACCTTCAGGTCACGTGCTAGCAAGTGGCGCGTGACGAACAGGGTCACGTGACATGCGATATGGCGCGGCGGGGGCCGGTATGATTGACGAGATGTGATACTCGACTCGCTGTTTGTGCAGTTTTATGTTTGTTTGCCTATTCAGTCACTCCGCAGAAGGTGAAGCCATCCTCTCGCGTGGACAAGCTTGTTTTGAACGCAATTTTGTGGACTGGTGATTTCAAAACTACACCACACAACGCATGCAACCTCTTGGTGAAAGATTTACATGTATAAAACGATTGGCTTATAGTGGGACTATCTAAATTAGTGATTCCCAACCGGGGAGGAATTTTAAAACTTTATGGGAATTTACTTAAAAATTTACATGTGGTTTGTAAATGGACGCTTAAACTCTGGGAATATGATCTGTGTAGTTGATAAAAGACCCAATTTTAAAAGATCGTTTAGCATCTGCTATGCTGTATATTAAGGAAGAATGAAAAGGTTTTGTAATAAGTGTTAATTTGATTTAATTTAAGTGGTAGCGAGCTTTATATGCTTGATTTAATCTTTTGCAATAAACGTATAAAATGTAAAAAAAAACAAATTTTTCCATTTGCTTTGAAGCAGCCACCCAAGCGGACAAAAACAAATTTGAAAACATTGGTTTTGCGATTTTTATTGGCAGGTGTCATAGGACAGGCGTGTGCCACCTGTCAGCGTTTCATGTGACAGTTGTCATTGTTCGACGTCATTTGTGGCGACGATTGACATGAGAGACTCGAATGACAGGCGTGGCATGCGTTTGTTTGATCATGATGTAGCTCTGGGACTCAGAAATGTTTCTAGGTATTTGAACATACTTTGTAGTTGTACATATATACCAACTCTGTGGCTATGCGGCGTTAATGCCTGGGTTGTGAATGTTAATGTTACAATTTTATGTTTTACGTCGCATTTGGTAGTTTTTTGTCACTATTATAAAAACAGAAACATATTTCACCAGTTTTTCAGCAGATTTTTTAAAGAAATTTTTACGTTTTTTGGAGACAACTGTGCTTAAACCGACAAAAAATGCATTTTACACCTCATAAATAGAACAGTGCTTCAAATTTATCAAATAATACAGTTTTTCCAACAACTAAAAGCGACCTAGGTCACGAGGCACTCACTTAAAAGAGGTTGGATTAGAAACAAAAGCTTGTATGTGATAAATACCTTTCCAAATGATAACAAGATCAGATTATCAAAACTTCTGTAATATAATGTAACCTCTGCATAAAGGCACTCTAGTATACAACACTCATTCCAATATTTTACATAGGGTTAAGGTGGGTCATGAATAACCGTTCAATTTTAAGGTGCTTAGTTTTCAGTTGCGTTTCGCTGGTAAAATCACTAATGATAAAACGTCACGTAGGCAGCGATTTCTGCACCGCAACATGCTTGACAAATTTGCAGCACTTAGGCTTTAAAGTCACGCCGCGTCCTATGAGCGGTAGGTTTGTAACGGCAAAGCAGAGACGTAACAGCAGAATAAACAGAGTGAAGGGTTGGACAACACCGGTAAAACACGTCTCCAAAAGCAGACGTTAGTACCACAGCAAGACTAATGATTATTTAAAGTTTTTGCGCGTCATTCCTTATCGCGGATTTACCAGAAAAGGCGGAACAGGGTTACGACGGTCCTACGGTGTGAGGACTTTTACTGATAGGTTTTTGTTGTTTTTTGGCCCCGTTATGACTAATTGCTTGTCGATATCAGTAAGGCTTCGCGCTTGATAAATTAACAAGAAACGTGCCAATGATTAATATCCGATTTTTGTTCTAGCAAACATATTTCGAAACACCCTTAGACCTTACACACCTATACATAAAATACAACAATGCACAAAAACATTTACAACAAGACATGTTGCTAAGATTTTTAAATCAACGCAATGTATTAGCTTACTCTTTTGAGACAAAGCTTACCAAACCGCGTTTTTTTAGGTTTAAAACATATTTTGGTCGCATAATACTTTGTTTAAACTTTGGGTAAAAAGTAACGGTTACTTTCACTGAAAAATGCACGATATATCGTTGACGAATGCAAGTAACGGTGATACTTTGCGGAATTTGTAATTGGTTACGCACGTCTCACTGAAGTGTAAAAAAAATCGCGCATTTTAGGCGTCGAAATTGAAATTCGAGTAGATTTTTGTATCGCAACTGTTTCAAACTGCGAGACAAGTGTAACATAACTCTGCACATTCCAGCAAAAAACAAGATCTTAAGCGATTGACCCGTAAAATTGTGAACGCCGAGCCAAGAAACAAAAAAATACAGTGGTTGACAACGCATTTCTTTTATGCAACACTGATTGGTCTAGCACAGGTCACGTGTTTTTGACAATCCTGACTTATGACGTCACAATGCCCGCCTTGTTGAAATTTTGGCGGTGAAATTAAACCAGCCGTAAAGCTGAAAGATGAATTGCTTGCTGGTTTAAGTCAAAAGGTCAACAAAACGGGTTTTCTGTTTTATTTTACAAACGTATTTTACCTTTGTCTTTACTACTATTTTTGCTTATTTTTTTGACAAAAAAATAGTTAAAAAATGTTTTCGTAAGGGTAAACTGATTTAATCTTGGGATTAACAAATCTCTTCGAAAAACGCTATGAAACAGTTATATATATTAAACGCTGTTAATCTTTATGCCTCAAAAAGGCGTGACATATTTCAACGTGATGTAAAACATTTGAAGTCCAGTTTTTAAAAAAATTCAACATTTCTAATTTTGGATTCGAAATTTTTAATTAAAAGTTGGCGTAGCATTATGAAAGCAAAATAAACACCAAGTACTTTGTGTTCGTAATAATACAGAGTGAAGGGGACTCGACGGAGTACGAAGTGGGTTCTTAAGTGGACTCTTCGCAAAACATTCACCTTTCATTGCGCTATGTTAGTTTAAGAAGGTGGTTTGTTGTTTGTCTAGACATAAGTGAGCCGTGCTTGGGGTATTTTTAACCGCCAGTATGTTGTTTTTGTTGAAGAATTGAAAGTTGAGCACCCAGGTGGAAACTATTCAAAACGCAAAGAAATTTTTGATTTTTTTAGTTTTGTTGAATAAACCCATTAAAAGTCCGTTGGATCAACCTAATACGTGTTTATACTATTTTTATCTTTAACTAGAAGGGTGGCTCAGCACATATTGCCATTGCACATACACTACGTACATATTGGGGCTGCAGGATGAAACACAACAATCGACACCTAATTATGGCAAACTGAACAAACTGTCAAAATTTCATCTAATTCGGACATTGTTTAAAAATCACCCTTTTTGGGGGGCTGGTGGGGTAAATATTGGGGCTGCAGGGTGAAACATAACAATCGACACCTAATTATGGCACAAAGAACAAACTGTCCAAATTTCATCCAATTCAGACTTTTGTTTAAAAAATTCACCGTTTTTAGGGGGCCAGTGGGGCAAATATTGGGGCTACAGGGTGAAACACAACAATCGACACCTAATTATGGCAAAATGAACAAACTGTCAAAATTTCATCCAATTCGGACATTGTTTAAAAATCACCCTTTTTGGGGGGCTGGTGGGGTAAATATTGGGGCTGCAGAGTGAAACACAACAATCGACACCTAATTATGGCACAAAGAACAAACTGTCCAAATTTCATCCAATTCGGACATTGTTTAAAATTTCACCCATTTTTAGGTGGGGTAAATACTGGGGTGATTAAGTCAAACAAACCAAAAGGCACATCTACATAACCATATCTTCAATCTGTGAAAATTTTATCCAAATTCAACAAAGATTTGTTGCCAAAAGTGCATGGACAAACTTCACGGCAGAAAAAAGAAAAGAAAAAAGAAAAAAACATAGTGAAATCAAGATGCGTCCCCTTTAGGGAAGGGGACCCATAACAAGTTGAAACAGAGTTGTAAGTCGGGTCAGGTTTTTCGGGCTTTTTAACAAACGGGCTTGATTCAAACCTGACTTAACATTCAGTGTCTGTAATTTTTTCAAAAAATATAAATTACTGAGCTAAGTAACCAGTTGCTGGATATAACCTAATGCCTTACATTTTAAAAAGGTCACCTTTATGCCATTTTCGGGTATGTCTTCTTTATTACAGGCCTATTAATCAAACTTTCGGGCTAAAACGGGCTTCTCAAAAACGATTCAGGTTCGGGCTCAAATTTCGGGCCCGCTTAAAATTCTGGGCTGTAACAAAAGTTTATGACGGTCGTTGACAATCTTGATTCAGTTCATAGGTATTTTGTGACTTGTTTATTCAGTTTAAGTTATTTTATTTTTTTTATTTTTCGACAATCAGGACAATCACACTAGTGGTCGCTGCATATATGTCATTAGTTAAAGAAACATTGGTCAAGTGTCTTCACCCATACACTCACGGTATTGAGTACAGCAAGTTTGTACCCAAACATTGAAGGTATTTTTTTTCAAATGTGACGCAAAACTAGCCACAAAGCGTCGCACTTAACAAGATTATGACGTCACAAACCATGCTTCGAGATCCGACCGCCGCGCTTAAAATCAGCGGGGGTGCAAAGAAAAAGAATCGCTAAATTCTGAAAAGTGGACTAAGAACAGTATTTAACTGCGTGTTGCCAAGATTGCCGAGACACGTGAAAAAAGAGAGTAAATCCATTTGTGCTACACTTCCAAATGCTCAGGATGGATCAAACAGCGGTCACAACGGGGTATTAAGAAAGCGTGCAGCAAACCACAAAGAAACTGGCTACCTGTAAATCCTTCCCTATACGTTAAAGCCGCATTATGTCCCCCCAAAAAAACCTTTTCCGCATACAATTGAAGGAATATTGCAACGATATTTTCTTGAAAAACTTGAAAAACGAAAGAACAACCACCGTTGAGTGTTATAACAGGGAAGAAAATAGAGAAAAGAAAACCAAGTAGAAACAGACCAAGTTGGTTACTGCCTTGCCCTGAATTATAAAATTGTTTTTGTCTTTTTGACACTTCGAATCAAGGACCACCAAAACTACGTTTTTTTTTCAACTCAAAAATTTATGATAAGTTATATTTGTATAGTCATACTGTCTGCTTTTTTGACACTAATATCCATAATAATATAGAAACATGATGCTATTACATGATAAGTAAGCTGCAGACAGTGCACACTGTTTATATCTACGAGGTCTCATCAGTGCAACCCGCATTTTGTCAATATTTTGCTGACCCATTACGCTCTAGTTAAGTTTTTAAAGACAAAAGGTCAAAAAAGTGACTCACCAGCCGCCAGGAACCACGTGATTGTGAGTATAACCCACCACAGGTAGCTTGCCATTCCGAAGAAATACGACAAAAGAAATATAATTGCACAACCGGTGTTCCCGAGACCTTCCTGCAAAGTTAAAAGGTGTTTTATGAAAAAAGGGCCAAACGAGCTTCATTAAAACTTCAATTTTACGGCACTGCTGGGCACCATTTTTATCTATCGATTTTACGCCGACGCTTGTTTCGCACCTTTTTATCAATCTTTTACGTGATTCAAGTGATTATAAACGGATGTAGCTGATGTGGCCCTTCATATCACTGATGATGGCATGAGCATTTGCCGAAAAGTTTGAATAATAAATCATGTCGCTTTTTACGTCTATTTGGGCCGTTATATTCGTCATTGAGCTTCATAAATTTGCACAATTTTCCAAAAAAAATTTAATTTGGCAAATATTTGTAACCAAAGCGTTTTTTGAATCTTTGATTAGATTTCAAACAACGCCATTGTCAATTGTATTTTTATTGACAAATCTGACGGTTTTCATTTTCCGTTTACCAACGGCTGACTGATTGGCCTATTAAACACAAAGATGTTCTATATAAGATTTAAAAAGCAAACAACCCTTCAATGCCAATCTTTTGACAAATTGAGGCAATAAAGCCCATAATATCGATTTCTTTTTTAACAGTTTTTGTAAGCTTATTGTCCAACGTATTTTTATTGTTCTCGACGTACAATTATCGCGTTTTGGCCAAGTTTATTTCTAAAGAGCAATTTTCATTTACAAAGTTGGCCATTTCACCTAGTTTGAATGCAGACCAACATTAGAAAATACGATACGATAAGGTTTCTACCTCACCTGAATCAGAAACATATCGCCGTGGATATTTCGTTCACACGAGATGTTTTCTCTTCCCACTAGGAGGCGCAATATAAACGAGGTGCTGTAGATGTTGTAGCAGATGGCAAGAAATATTATCGAGCGCTCGGGGTACCTGTCAAAAAGTCAATAAAAATGTAAATAGAAATAACAATAAAGCAAATTTTACGACAGGACTGTAGTAAAAACAAAGCAGGTGCGTAATGGTTTCTCAGTAATATATATTCGGGGATAGGCACTCTTAATTTTTAGTGACCAAGCACTCGGAAACAAAACAGTAAAAAGCGGTGATATTTATTGAATAAAATTGTGGTTGCACCTAATACCCAACAGCCCCAAAACGCCTTGTTTAAACCATAGACCTGTCAACCAAACTTTCCGGTCAAAATGGACTTCTGAAAAACGATGAGGGTTCGGGCCGAGTTTCGGACCCGCTTACAACTCTGGTCTGCCATAAGTGTTGTAATATCATACACATGTTTCTGTTATTTTGGAAAGCTATGAAATAGGCATGTGACCAAAACACAAAGTTACCACGCCCAATAATTGTTACATCGGAGAAACTGTAACATTATCGCTTCTTAATTGGGAGAAAAAGTAACAACAGCGATTTTATCGTAGACAATTGCTATCCGTCGCCTGTCGTCGCAAATTATTACGCAATTACGGCGAATTAAATGTCGTTAGCAAAACAATGCATTGACCTGTTTTGCAACAATGGACACTGTTACGTGTTTTGACGCGACAAAAACGAAAGTAAATTTTAGGCGCCATTTTTCACCTGGATGAATAAACACACTCACTTGTTTGTGCTAATAGAAGTTTTTGCTCTATTCACCACGAAAAAAACAAAACACAAGTATCTTTACACCCCCTGGTCGTATACATCGAACAAAGTTTCAAAACAAATTCTAAATGTTTATTGTTTTAAATATAATTGTGTTCTAATGCTTTAAGAACACAGCAAAGTCAATAGCATTTTCGTCAATCTAATGGGGATTTATAATAAACGGGTTAAAACTGCTAATAATGTTTCTAAAGTATATCGTGTATCAGACTATCCTTTCTTCCGACTAACTAGTCTCAGAGTCAATGAAACGTTTATTCACGAAAATAGGATGGAATTAAAAAAGTTATAAAGGTGGTTAATGAAACATGAGATTAAGGTACACTGCCTCGGACCGCAAGAACATTCGTTATCAGAAATGTAAAACTGATATTTAGGTCTTACTTAAAGCGACTGGCGTCGATCAGAAAAGTGAGAACAGTAAAGATGGTGCTGAGGAAACAGAGGACGGCCCAAACGCCCATCCATCTATCCGAGAAATTCTTCTCTTCCACGCTGAACATCCCTTGCTCGTATCCACATTTCCACACGCACCTGTCATCCTTTGTAAGCTTCATTTGCGGCGGTCTAAGTGAGCAATATATTGTTGGCATATTTGCTCATAATTACATAATGTATACACTGTACAATATGTGTTGTTTAAGGTTAATGCCATACTCTTTCTTTATGCCCAGTATAAACTAAATTACAAAGTGTATTAATACAGATCAAATGCAGTTGCGTACACTGGCAATAAGTAATGCACTTATTGGGGTAACCAAGTTTGCATAAACTAGAACCGTACAGCAAATGCACAAAAACACCTACTTGCAATGGATGTCTTGTGGAAGATCATTCTTTTCACCGGGTTTTTGGTTTTCATGTCCCGCCATGCACAAAGTTGGAGGCTGATTGTCAGCGGGGAAATTGGAACAGTTCAAACTGTCGGGCCATTCAAAGTCAAATGACTTCATAACAGGTCTGCAGGTACGCTCTACAGCCCTGCACATGCTCTCACACGGGCCTATTACAGTTTTAGCTTGCTCCGAGCACATAGGTGCATGTACAGCACACAGGAAAAATAACAGCTGACTTGAGCAGTTTGATTGTAAAAGCGGTTTATATGAAGTCAATACCATGGCCGCCTCATTTTGTCTTTCGTTTCCCAGTCTGTTCGGCATGTACGTATAGTTGTACCCGATGCCTTGGCACTCTTTTATCTCCATTTTCTCGCATTTAAATTCTTCCTGGTACATCCCGTGGATCTCCGAAGGCTGGACGACAAATTTTTCCGGCCGTCTGCGGGAGGATCGAGCCCCGACCAAATCGGACGGGATTAGGAGAACCGAAATCAGGCAAAATGTTACAAACGTAACCGATGTCCTGATGGCAAGCGCCATGTTGTCGCTGTTTGACGAGAAGATTTGCTAGCTTTGCTGTCAGTCGACTGTTTGAACAATATCAGCGTTCATGGGTATGATTTACGGCGTACACAACGAACTGTGCTTTGTATACCAGCAGTGTCGTTATTGAAATGAACACAGTTATTTCATCAGGTAAACTGCTTACAAAACACTGCTGAATACAAAATGAACACTGCTTTAAAAGTGCTATGTCATCGTTTGTAAATTTTATTTCATATAAAGTCTCACGAATAACAATGCCCTAAAAAATACAACCCTAAATTATAAGTTGATTACAACACAAGCTAAACCAGAACTAGTTCAACTTGAAGGTACATGACCACAGCTTTACATATATCTGCAATCTGAATTTTGATGACTGAGCAAAACCCAACTAAACTTGTATTTGACTATTTCTTATCGCTGTCCTACATGCCCAAAACGCTGCGGTTTACGCAAGTACATGCACCAAGCACCTGAAGAAAATAGGGCTTTTGACCAAACAATAAAGGGTGGTAGCGCGTAGTGGCACACTTTAGCGGTTTTAATACGCAGCTTGTCTGAATAGAAAACGGCTGGATAGTAAAAAACGTCTCGACAGAAAACGAGTTAAAATTTTACAGCGTTTTGCCAGGCGAGTACATTGTGCGCTTGGCCGTAACCTGGTACTGAATTGAAACTTGGTGGTTTCGCTGAAATTGGCTCTTAAACAAAATTATTGTCATAAAGTTAGTCATTAGGTGGGCTTGGGTGAATATACAGTTTACACCGACATCACAATGCATTGTATAATAGGAGATTAATTTCCCCTATTCTGTCCATTGCCATTTAAAATGTTTTCTGTCTCGCAGTTTTTGCCCTTAAATGACTGGATTGCATAAAGATAATGATATCACTGCTTTTAAACCCTATACAGATTTAAGTTAGTCTACTGCTTGAAACAAAAAGCAAGTAATACTTTCTTTCACTACATACCAATATGTTCAATCCATTACATGATTTGTTGTCCAGCATCTACAGACAAAACACTTTTCTACCCAAACATGTTTACCAGATGACATACAAGTCCAACTAAAAAAGGGCATGTCAATCTACAATTCTACACAGAAAGACAGCACTTCAGGAAAGACTTGACTCACATAACGTCCCTAAACTAATCCCTGCTTGCTAATTGACAACCACAAGTCTCGATTCTCTGTAGGGCCGCTGTTCAAACAAGGACTTTAATTAAAAAGCATCTTCCTACAGTACAAGGCATGCCATGGGTGCCAAGTGAATCTTGTTGTCTCCCCTTAAGAACATCCCTTTGTACCGTAAGAATGCACATAATGCCGAAACGAGTTCATGCGTGACGCCTTGGCGCGCTGCCAAAAACAATAGGACTGTTTTGAAAATGAAATTGGCTTCGACTTTTCATCATTTTGGCGAAAAGCTGACTTTGGTTCGCCTTAGCTAATAAACAAAACTGGTATACTGTTTAGTTTTAATGCTTTTCTAAACTACTAGAAAGTAGAAACCAAATAAATATTTATCAATTTTAAAAACATGTCATTTTGGTAAGCACTGTTAATTAAGGACTGGTAATAGCCTGTCCTATCTCCAAGACTCGAACAGTCCAACTGCCAAAACAACTTTCTCTTTGCCCGAAACTGGTTTACATAAACCCTAAGCAAAGTACAACTGGTAATACAGGCGTGTGTGATTTTTCTCTCTGGTATTTAACTCAAAATTTCCAGTCGACTGGAGCGAAGCTTTTCGCCAGGGCTCATCGTGTGATCAAAGGGCCGAAGCCGAACTGGGCTTGAAGCTCGTATTAGAAGCCCCGAAAACGGTTTAGTCTTATCTTGAGCACGCCCGCTGGCCGGGATGAAAGTCAGGCTTCTGATTCTGAGTCAGTTAAGAAAATAGGTGAAGATGTTAAAAAATATATACACAGATTTGGAATAAAATACACATCGAAATTTGGCGTTTTCCAAAAAATGTGGTTGACACAAAACTTTAAAGCTCGCGCTAAAGTTGGGAAATGAAAGAAGCCCATCTTTCTACTTTTCAACATAACGTTTATGCACAACAACAGTTTTCGCCGATTTTTACATATCCTAAAAATAACATAAGAATGCTGTCAAAGAAGGGAAATAACCTAAAGTCCTACGCTAAAAGTAAAGAAGATTAGCCTGTTCCTTACACTTTCAGTTTCCTTGTGCAGCTAACAGCTTGAACGACCATAATTTTCAGACGGTAAAATTCCGCCAACAACGGGCGGTATATACGACCCACAGCGGCAAGTGAATATGGTCTGTAAACTGAAGATTTTTTTATCTAAGGGACGAAAAAACTGGTGTACTGGTGCATGAAGCGGGTGACAGGCCACTCTTGTTGGGCTAGAAACTGAAATGAGACGACTGCATTCACCCAAATCTGTCGGTGCAAAAGATAAGAGCAAGCATAAAATGTTTGCTCGCTAAAATGTATTACTGATAGCAGGTTTTAAGTGGTTAACGTTTAATGTTTTGCAAATAACACGCCACAAGAGGTTTACAAAACGAATTATTTGCCTTATTTGATGCTAAAAAGTAAGCAATACATACACAAGCTATAAAATGCGTTATACCTACAACTGCTGCGTTTTTACTGGAATGCTACAAAACCTAAACACGATTTTATCGGAAGTTGCCTGTGTTATACCAAGTAAACGTCTTTCTGCGACAGCTTGTACAAATATAAACACTAAAGCATTTTGTATTTGCAGTTGCACCTAATTCGTTTCCACCTTTCCTGCTTTATAAAACGCAAAACATCCTCTACTAATCAAAGTTTAGTTGCCGAAAGTAGAGATAAGAAGCGTTTGATGTGAACGCAGACCGAAGTCTTCGCATACACCCTTCAAAACTTTGTCGTGTTATTTCAGATGCTGTCTTTATCACATGTACAACAACTTTCTTATTCAAACATCAAGCCATATCGCATCTCTGACCTATCGTCCGTTCAGTCAACGCATTCCTCCTACTAGGGCCTGTATGTCAGTTTGCTTGGCTAGATAGCGTTTTCGTAAACACAGATTTTTACCTAAACACATCTGACTGGTTACTGTACGTTGCTAAAACAATAACTTGCCTAAACTTTTTGCTTGCAATGCCAATGCTACATTATTACATAACAATCAGCATTTGGAACAAAGAACGTTTTTGTTAAAGGTGTACTTGTTTAGACTTGAAATTGGAAACCCAAATTAAAACTATTAAAACTGAATTTCTTTAGCAAAAGCGCAGACAGGTTGCTTTTACTATAAACTAGTTTGTCACCACTGCAAGTCGCCTTTATAAGATGTAGTTTAATTGTTAAAAAACGTCTGCAACTGTCACTTAAGAGAAATGTCAAGTACGATTTAGGGCTTGCAGAAATTGTCTAGAGTCGCATTTTGGCTGTAGACAGTCAAATCGAAAATCCTTCACTAAGCGAAATTGGCACTTATATCAGAGTACAAGCAGAACAACGACTGTCGCCTAATAGCTGTTCAGCATTGGCATGAATTCAAACACAGATCAGCGAAGGAATTGTTTGTCAAGCACCAATGTTTACCGACTGTACACAAAAGCGCCCCGCGCCAAATAAAGAATAAACCAATTTCCGATGCCTGCGTTCTCCCAAAGACCAACAGGAATGATAAATTAGCAGTCGTCATCCACGAGTCGGCTATACCTCCCACATGGAGATTTTTAAACAGGGTTTGGGTAGAAATTAGCCTTGGAATCTTAAACAGGTTTACTGTAATATGCCAATGCTGGTTTTAAATGGTTGTTTTGCAACTAAAACTGATATTATTTTCGAACATGCGACGTTAAGTTTTTAGTAACCGAATTACACATTTAAAAAACAAAATCTATAAGAGAAAAAGGCCAAAAGTTAATAAAAATCAAATCAATATGAATCTAAAGTTTAAGCAAGATTAAAGCAATTTTATTTTGGTATTTTTTGTGACTAAAATACTAAACTATCTGTTCATTTGAGTCCACTCGCGTTTTTGCTTCGCAGAGCCGATTATTGGACATTAAACAAACCGGCTTGACACGTCTTCGTAAATTACGGCTTGACAAACATACGCTAGATCTAACCTCGCCCAATTTTTGTAGTTTGTTTTCAAACTCTTAAATTTATTTTAGCTGAAAAAGCACAGAAGTCAAGAAGTATGTTGTTAACACACTATATTGTATGTTGATTGTGCCACGGGCACTTTAAAAGTGTGTGATTTTTTTAATTAAAGTAAGTATTTACGAAGTGCATTTTGTGGACTTTAAAATATCGATGTTACGTTTGGGGTAAAAGACAAGGGTATACCTTACTGTTTGCCAAACAGCCGTAAATAACCTACTATAAATCTCAGTTGTGTTGGATATTTTTCTACATGTTTTTTGTAAAGTTTGATAATAAGGGCACTGTGTCATCTAGCGGAAATTTGTTTTTGCCACAAAAAGTGATAAAACAACTAAACCTTCTATTTAGAAATATTGCTGATTCTATTTTGCTCATGTTGGACAGCTTACCTTACTGCACTGGCCTTCAAGAGAAACTAAATGAGTTAGATTTTCTGTAAATCGTAAAAGAGCCTAAATGTTTTAACTACTCGCTTAAAAAAGTAATAAAGTCCGAACAAAAGAATATGTGATGTTAACGGGCTTAATAAATTCTTGACGAGAAGTGCGCTATCCAAGAAATATGTTTGTAATAGCTAATATAAAGTCATAAAGCTATTTTATTAGCGTGCTAATTCCCTAAGAACCAACTAAGCTAGCTGATTTTTATGTCACCGTAAACTGTTGTGACGTCATAGCTTAAGTGTAAATATTTGTTGTAAACTCCAATAGGTAAATATACAAGTAAGCAAGTTTAACAAAGCGATTTTTTAGGTTTTCCTGCCTTTAAATCAGTCAAGTAACTCAATAAAGTGGGTGGAGCAAGGGCGGGGCCACAATAAATTACAAGATTCTGAATGTTTGCCAACGCACAATATTTTTGAGTTTTTAGGCTAGAAAAATCGGTGTGTCGTGTAAAACAGACTTTAAACTGTTTGTGTGTCATCAGCAAAAAATACGGGACCCCTGACGTATTTTGCTTGATAGTTACAAAACGTCTTTCAGAAAAACATAGCTTTGACTGTCTTTATAAATCGAATTTGAAAAGCGAAATAAATCGAAAAGCAGGTGTTGTAAAAATAATATCCTAATGACCATAAAATGTACGTCGTCCTCGATTTTAAAAACGGGCTTGATTCGGGCCTGACTTTACACTCTGTCTCAGTATTTTGTTGAATAAATTTAACCAGCGAAGTAGGCAGTTGCTGGGCCTGAGCTAATGTCAAACAGCCATAAAAAGCTTAGTTTAAGACCAATTGTCTATTGTGTTTGTTGTCTTGGTATTTCCTGAGGATTTAATGTATAGGCCTGTCAATCAAACTTTCGGGCCTAAACAGGCTTCTCAATAACGATTCGGGTTCGGGCTCCAATTTCAGGCCCGTTTGCAACTCTTAGCCGCACAAACTGTAATGTAAAAACAACTCGGCTACCAATCGAAAAAAATGGTAGTTGAAAGGTAATGGGTTATTTTTTAAATGTCTTGCACGATTTTTCTTCGATTCGTGTCATTTGGTAGCACGGTGGGGATCTGCTAGTACAGTGGTTCTCAAACTTTTTTGAACGCGACCCAAATCTGAGTCTTATAAACACCTCACGACCCAAGCCTCAAACAACAAATAATGTCTTTTATTTCCTTGTACGAATACTTACTCATCCTTAAACGCTAACTGTCACATGGCCAAGTTCAGTTAACGCAAGATTAACTTATCCTATTATTTCCCGTGCTATGACGTTACAATCGCCATGTGCGAAACAGTATAGTGGGAAGGCTATTGTGTGCGCGACCCATTTTTTTACCCTGTAGTGTTAAATACGAGTTGTCTCGGTATAAGCTATAAACCGAGTCACTATAAATGTTCGCTGATGAGTCTCAAGGTTACAACCGTGTCACTACAAATTAGAAAGAGGTATACCACCGTCCTTAACCTCCCAAGCTCCTGGGCTTGTCAGGACCGGAGTCCTGGAAACTCCACACACGTGTCTTGCACTTCGGTTCGTTTGTTTATTGTTCACGAGAAGAGAGAGAGATGGAAGAAGAGAGCTAAAAAAATCGAAATGAACGAGTGCGGTTTTATATGTACTCCGGATAACGGCGTTAAATCGTACACATGTGCTCTTGCGACTGGCTCTTGCACAAATTCCCACATAAAACATCGTCCAATCACAGCACGAGACAAAACATACGGTTAAAGCTCGCAAACACCAGATCACAAAGTCGAATATGCATCCTAATTAACTGCGACAGGAAATATTACAAAGTCCGAACACGATTTGTCATTACAGTGGGATTTGGTTGCTATACATTTTAACTTCCTCGCAGCCTTTGAGCTAGCGAGTCAAAAACGAGCTATTTTGGTAAACAAATATTGCAAAGTTTGCACAAATTATGTCGCAACCGCTACAAAATACCCCCTGGCCATGTTTTTGAGCAATGGGCAATATATGGTCATTGCGGGATTGGGCATGAAAGTGGCACAAGAAAATACATGTCATACGCAACACAAAACAGTATACAATGGATAATTTGTTGATTTCTGATAATTTCTGGATCAACTACTCAAAAATACATAAGTTACAGCACAAAGGCAAGAATTTCTTCATTAAGCATTTAAAACAGCATGAGCATATACATTCAAAAACAAACAACATTCAATTTACACCACACCATTTATCGAATTTGATTATCGCATTTCGAGCGTAACGTTTTGTTCCTGGAGATTGATTGTCTCCAGTCTTCAGACACCTCAATCGCTGAAATTATGTGTCTGTCAGTATGGTGAATTTGAATGTCCCTTGCTTTTGATCACAATAGCGGTTCGAAGGCACGTCGCTTCTGAAACAACAAAATAACAAGCAGTATACCGAAATACAATGACATTTATTTCACACATAAGTTTTAATGTGTAACAATAGAACATAGTAATTACGGTAGAGCAGCGCATTTATTGCCTGAGATTTGAATTCAGTATTATGTGTTACAATTGGGCAGGCAATAAACTTGGCAATTGAAGCGTTAGTCTTGGCTGACTAAACTAGAAAAATTGTACAATAAATGAATACGTTTGATAAAGTAGAACATGAAATCAAGTTTTGGTTTAATGTAGGTTTGCCCCCAAGCTAGCCGATGTTCAGACTAAACCTTAAAATTGAGATGGTACTCAGGAGTATATTGATGTAAGTAATCATTCGCATAGCATTCATTCCTCGTGGGAAAATAATAAAAAGTACGTACGTGTATCGAGCCATGCTCGGAAGCTACGACAAGCTTCGATTGTTCGTTCTTTTGTAATGTATAGAAAGCGTCTATAGTTGGCGTATCATGCAATGATAATAAAAAAACAGAGAGCGCCTAGTTGGCATAGTAATGCAATAGTAATAAAGTAATCACCGCCTATTTGGCGTAGTAATACAATAATCGGACAAGTAATAAAGACCGCCTAGTTGGCTTATCATGCATGAACAAGAAGAACAATAAACGCCTAGTTGGCCCAACATGCGATGTAATAGCACGGTGGCATAAATAATATACTCCTATGGCTAGGCTAGTGGACAGCACCCACACGATTTGGTTGTTTTTATGGTTAAATTACGTGTTTCTTAAAATCGAGCGCATGAGGTCAACACAGTGGAAGACCGATACAATTCTTTGTGCGCATATGATGTAACATGAGTTGTAAAAAGTTTTTCTTTCGTTAAACAAATACGCATTCAAATAACAAATCAGCCAAGAATAGCACTTCAATATTTGCTCACCTGGTTTAAGAAAAGACATCGCACTGCGGTGTAACTGATCGAACGATGATATAGAAACATGATCCAAACGGTGAGAAACAAAAACAAACGTTCGACGTTGATGACAACACATAAAATACAGTTTTCTGCAAAAAGTAAAATGTTTACAAATTCTTAGCTTAAAGAAACAGTCCAGAAATTTGGACGGCAAACTTGTAATTCTTTTGGTCGCTTGTCGTAAACTTTGCTGACATCACTAGAGCTTTTCTCAAGTTATCATTCGTTAAACAGCAAATTTTGTTCTCCTCACTCGGGGCACCAAATTTTTGTAGTGTTAAATACGAGTTGTCTCGGTATAAGCTATAAACCGAGTCACTATAAATGTTCGCTGATGAGTCTCAAGGTTACAACCGTGTCACTACAAATTAGAAAGAGGTATACCACCGTCCTTAACCTCCCAAGCTCCTGGGCTTGTCAGGACCGGAGTCCTGGAAACTCCACACACGTGTCTTGCACTTCGGTTCGTTTGTTTATTGTTCACGAGAAGAGAGAGAGATGGAAGAAGAGAGCTAAAAAAATCGAAATGAACGAGTGCGGTTTTATATGTACTCCGGATAACGGCGTTAAATCGTACACATGTGCTCTTGCGACTGGCTCTTGCACAAATTCCCACATAAAACATCGTCCAATCACAGCACGAGACAAAACATACGGTTAAAGCTCGCAAACACCAGATCACAAAGTCGAATATGCATCCTAATTAACTGCGACAGGAAATATTACAAAGTCCGAACACGATTTGTCATTACAGTGGGATTTGGTTGCTATACATTTTAACTTCCTCGCAGCCTTTGAGCTAGCGAGTCAAAAACGAGCTATTTTGGTAAACAAATATTGCAAAGTTTGCACAAATTATGTCGCAACCGCTACAACCCTGTGCGACCCATGTTTGGGTCGCGACCCATACTTTGAAAACCACTGTGCTAGTACAAACCATGGGTCTTGTATGTACCGCGAGAGGCATTTGTTCTCTACCCGGTCAAACTCTCTCAGACAATTAGAAAACAAACAGATACAAGATGCTTCTGTTTAAAATGGATGCCTCACTTTGCCCACTAGATGGCGCTCGGACATATATATATGTTAAGTGGTGCTGACTCCTGGATTGTGAATGAATCAGGTTTTGTGTGTTTTTCTTGCCACTTTTCGCACCATCACATCAGACATCAGTATCGACCAACGAGTAAAGCAGGTTATTTGAGTCTCTTACGACTAACACTTAAAAGAAAAAAAAAACGTTTGAAAGGTTGAAAAGGAAAATTATCGGACAGATTTGCACCTTGCATTACAGCTGTTTAGATCGTTGCATTTTTGGCGGCGACATCATACTTTGATGACTTTGACCCAACACCGAACCTTATCTATATTTTTGCACTTTATCTGTTTCCTGGATGTCTGTTGTGCATTATTAATTTTTAATACTTGTATCCCACTGCTTTTGTCATACTGTACATACTCTCGCAACGATTTCGGTGCATTACTCTTATGATGCCAATCGCGCTGGTGGGTTCTTTACCTAACAACGATTATTTGGTAAACATTTACACCAGTTGGAAGCAAACCTTTAATGAAAGGTAGAATAACGTTTCGCCAAAACATGCCTGAAGTGGTATTTGCAGTAAGCTGTATCCTTCAATAGCCAGAGCAATGACAAGTCCATACCATCTAGGAGGGTAAAGCTTGGCAAAAGTTTATTGCACGTTAAACACTCCATCATTGACAATTACATATTCTCAGGCCCACCATACCTGAACAAGAACAAAGCAACCACTTTGAAAGAAACTGTAAGGAGTATGAGAGCACTAAATACATAATGCAAAGGTTTTCAAATAACCGACACTTTATAGGGTGATTGCCTGCTTCATCAAAGCATTGTATTTTAGACGACTTAGGGTCTCACCCCACTACAGAATTTTTTTATCTTTTAAACTCAGTCTTGGTGGGCATTTTTGAAGCTTATGAGTCGATTGAACTGACTGGTATTCGGCCTTCTACGCTCAGCACCAGTTTTTCTGTCGGCAGGTGAACCAAATGAGCCTCTTCTGTCAACAATTGGAGATTGAACTATTGATGTTGTGTTTTGTCTCTGAATAGCATGTTCCACTACCTGTTTACACAGAATGTTTGGGATATTTTACTAGTTAATCACAACCAAAACTGATAATAACAGTTTCAAAAACACTTCTAATTGAGTAAAGTTAAAATTTAGGGGAAAACTGGAAGGTTAAATCGGTAAAAAAACACAGTCTCAGTCAACACAATGATATGGTAAAAACAAATGATTTTGGTCTGTATTTGAAAACTGATCCATATGTACTACAGCCATTTTCTCATTGTTTCGGCTACATATCTATTTTACCTTGTCAAAAAATCTGCTTAACTTCACAGCATTGCCACTGCCAGCAGCTATGTACTTTGGTTCAGCACTCTCCTGTAACAAAATCATTTAGCTAAACACAAAACCATAAGGCACATTATTTTGGTACTTACAAGGTGAATTTCGCCACAACCAAACTCGACAGAAAATGTTTTACTTCGCAACACGATTGGAGTCCTACTTCCCTCAGCAATTAAATCGAGTTTTGTCCCAATCATAAAAATGGGAATTGAATGAGTGACAGGAATATCGTCAGCTTGATTCATGGGAAAACTACAAAATTATATGTTATTGCACCTCCCCAAATTTCACTCATTTAAGATGCCAGAAAAAATCACAATACAGTATTTAAATACAGAAAAGTCCATTTGATCGCATTAATGGTTTAACTGGATAGGAATCATAAATCATAGCACGACACAAAATCAGCACCCAAATGTTTGGCAAATTGGTTATTCGATTAACCACATTCCTCTGTAAATAAATACATGTACGAACCATTGTACAAATGCATTTTCTCAACTCTGACTTTGTAAGTGGTGTCAGTTAAGCACACACATAATTGGTTTGGTAAAAAGTAACATGATAAGCATAAAACCTGTTAGTTGAAGATGCCACCTTTACTGAGGACAAGCCACCAGACGGTTCTTGGTTTAAAACATCATCAAGCCATCTTGGCAGGTTTTGCAAGGATTTTAAGTTAGTAAGATCATGGACAAGTATAATTCCATTCACATTGTTGTAAAAGATAAATCTGAAATATAACAAAATTAGCTTAAATTTTGCATACTCACTTACAGTTTTAGGTGTTAAGGTGATAAACTTTGCTAAAAGATAAAAACAGTTTCAAACCTACTACTTGTGTGACTTTTAGAAGCCCCAATGTCCCAGACTTCCACACAACATGTTCGCTCCTCGGGTGTTCCCTGCTTGTAATCATGCAACTACATAAACAATACAAAAAATAAGGAACATTAAAAGTTTAAATTTCATCTGCGAATGCAAAAGTTTATTTAAAATTGCTGAGTAAGTGAGTTGTATGAATTTATGTCTGGGGTATTGCCATTGTTTTATAAAGTACAATACTGTTAACAAATCTGTAATTAAAACTTTTGGGCTTTGTTTTCATATTTGAAGCACATTTATGTTTTTAAGATTACATAGCCTATCTTGCCTACAAACTGTTTGTTTGTTTAGAAATACTCGTTTATATTGAATTAATAAAATGCAAACATGTCAGTTTATATGAATGTACAAATTTTGTGTAAAACAAATTAAAATTACTTTACTTAGAGCGAGATACGCACCCCGAAAAAAACATGCACGAAACACGTATTTCATTTAACACAATTCACCTTTATTTCCACATTACAGCCGATCGTATAAGCTGGGTTCTTGCAAGAAGTTTCGTGACAGAGAAGATGTGTAAACGACGATTTTCCAACGCCAGAGTCGCCAAGAACCAATACCTTGACTTTCAGATTGCGGTCCACAACAGTCATGTCATTTCCTGAATTGTTTACTAAAACAAAACCGTTTCAAAACGACAAAAATTTAATGTTGAATTGAAACTTTAAACTGAAGTCGGCAAATCGAATCCAAATCCGCAACGTTTTTTAATCCAATGAGAGGTGATAACTGATAACTTTCCCCTTCGTGGCCTTTTTGTGCGACAAAGGGCCGCTGGTTTAGTTCTTTTTTGAACTTTTTAGTTCTAAGGTTTAATTTGAAATAATTTAGTTGTTCATCACATATAATGGTTTGTCTAAAACTCCACTCGTTCACTACAGTACATTTATGCTATTTACACATTCCGAGCTACACTTACACAGGGCAAAAATTGAACTTCAAATCGGTGTTGAAATCATTGATGGTAAAAGTTTCTTACACTCTGTAGACTTGTAGAGGCTATAACTCAATTTTTTGTACATGTTTTAGCTCCCTAAAGAAATGTTTACAGGTTGGACCTTGGAGAAAACATTTACCAAATCACACAAACAAGGAATCAAGTTTTTTATTCGCTGTGTATCTTTATAAATGCTATTAACCTCTGATTGTCAGATCAGAAAAACATCTATCACTCTTTCCACCACCCATTGGTGTCACGTTTTAAACCAATGCAGGTTGTTTTAACATGTGCATTAAACTACAGGAGTATTAAAAATGGAAATCATGGATATTGTGTAATTTCAACATGAGTAATAGTCTGTGGGTCTTCAGCCGTTTGCTGGGTTTTAAAGCGTTTTGTTGCAAGTTGGTCAAACACAGAGTCTGGAAATTTTCTTTTCATGGCTACAGGAAGAGTTTCAAGAAGGGACGCGGCTTCAGCGCTGTGCCGGCTTTTTGACAGATCTCTTAAAACCACATGTAATCTGTCTTTAATTTTCCACAGGACTTCATCAGACTGTACTTCCTCTAAAGATGTTTCAATTTGATCCAGTACATCTGATATTTGATTGCCCCACAGCTCACAGTGGTCTGCACTGTCTTCAAGCAGGGTAGAGTCATTTTCATCAAGAGGAATTTCTGATAGTGTTTTCTGGAAATAATCACGTATGTCTTTAGCAGTGGGAAAGAATCTCCTGTCTGCTGCTAAGGGTGCATCGCGTCCTTTGAAGAGTTCTTCGAAGACAAATGTTCGGAGTTGTTTTTTTAGCTCTTTGACAGAGCACACACCCAGACTCACAAGTTCATTGAGCTTGTGCATTATTCGCTCGTCAAGCTGAACTTGCCACTGGTTCTGTAACAAAATTAACACTTTTGCAATAAAAACACAGCTGTAGAATTAATGCAGAGGTAACCCAGTCAAAAAATATCCTACAAGCCTAATCAAATCAATGTAACACCAAACAGATTCCAGTAACCTGCAAATTTTATTTTATAGCATACTAACTTATGAACTGTAGGTTGTAGCATACCACAAAGAAAAAAAATATCCAGCTGCTTATTCTGCATAGAGATAGGAAAAAAAGTTTACAAATTGGGGTTCCTTTTTACCTACATTTGTCTACATGACCAATTTACAATGCAAAAACAGTGTAGATTGTGATTTTGGGGACAGTTTGTTCCCTTAAAATAACCATTCACAGATTTAATTGAGATTTAGGAGTTAAAAAAATGTGTTTAAGGTGTTTACAAGCTCATGAAAATCTTTCAGACTTGATTTCGCGGAGACTGATTAGTTACTTTGGATTTAACAGAGAGCTTACCACTCCAACTGCATGTCCTGAATGTGCTTCATTTGAAGGAAATACAACACAACATCCATATTCCTGCACTAGTGTATCAGTCTCATTAACAATAACTTCACGGAGAAGTTTGCTTGTTGCACTTCGTTTACTTTTTCCAAAACTGTCAATCTTACACAACAGAAAGAAAAGTTACTTAGTTTACTTGCATAAAAACCATGGAAAAAGTTAGAGAAAAGTTTTTAATTGATTAAATACTGACAGTCTTAAAAAAAAATTATTGAATTTAAAATACCTCGTATTGGGGAAACTTTAGTACTTCAGAAATACTTATTGTAGCTTCACAATTCTTCTTTTTCGACCTTCTACTCATTGGTGGCCTTTTTCTGTTTGGTTCCAGTCCTAGCATCTAGTAAAGTATGTAAATTTTGCATAAAAATCAAAGTTTAACTACTTCTTAGCATTGGTTCAGTGGCATTTTTATGCAGAACTCTGTTTCATTGAAATCCAAAAATTACAAACAAAACTTGCTTCAAAATGTATATTTTACCAAGGATTTTGCATCATCAGTTCCTTATTAACAGGTTCAGTTTAATTATTCAACAGGTATTTGTACATGTATATAAGCAAAGATTAACCAAAATAAAAGAAGTTGGTTACCATGTTGTTTAGACTTTTTTGTTTCCTTTCTTCCTTTCGTAATTTGTCCCTATCTTTCCCAAACTGACACTCCAATTTGCCACTGGCTGTTATCACATATGGAATCCTTGTATTTTCATCCCACCTGATTCGGCTTTTAAATAAGTCTAAAGCAAATATATACATAAAATGCAATCACAACTACAGTGTTTGGTTTTTCATTTTTCGGAAAGTACTTGCCATATTTGTGTCGAAAAAGCTTGATAAATTTTGTGCCAGTTTCCTTTTCAAATTTTCTTATTGCAGTGTAAACCTCCTCAGTTGACTCAAACCACTACAAAAACTCACATGCTAATAATAGCCACACTCATACTTTAAAACATCACATCCAAATGGTACGTGATTCATATTTTGGGCTGCCATTAAATCACAATTTAATAAATTAAACCAAACTTTTTGTGTGTCAAAGCAAAGTTTTGTGTCTCAAAGCAAAGCTAAGTCTGTCAAGGTCTAACCAGTTTGTATAGCTGGCGGTTTAAACTCCAGCAAAATGACATGGTATTTTGAAACTTTTTGTGGCTTCATATACCTGTGTGATTCCGAGTGTTTCAATCTCTCCGCCATCAACAATACCATCAGGATGTCGAATATCCATCATTAAAATTTCTTTGTGCTGGTGGTTTCAACAAACTGCTCCACAGTAATTTCGAAGTATTCGAAAGTTTCGAATTAATCAACACTAAAATTAAGAAACATTGAAGCGCATTTGAAGTAACAAATAAACAAATTCAAAGAAGATAGAGTTTGGCAACCAGTGACCAATTAACAATTGAGAATTGACCAAGAAACTTTTGCTGCAGCGTCACACTTTGAAAAACCAAAATAAAACTTCACCACCACACGGGCACTCAGTCATGCAGAACGCGAAAAGGAGTTTCTTGTAACTGTTTTTTTGCTTGATATTATATTCGCAGAAGTATAAAAGATTCTCTTATACAAATCTTATATTTGTATGCCAAAAACAACTCAGAACTAAAACATTAAAGAACAGTAACTTTTTGTACAGGTTAAGGGGTCTAACAGGGTGGTAGCATTTTGGACTTTTTAATACTAGGATATGGGTACGTGTTTCCCCCAACTTTTGACCAACAGAATGAGCGTTTCTGGCCGGCAATCGGCCAACCTGGCAACCGTGTCACATAGGAACACCGTTTCATCGGGAATTGGCTTGCATGTGCTTTCTTTTCCTATTTCTGGATCACGCGAATGATCTGACTTTATGTGACGTAACAAAGAGCCGGCCGTGATTGGTGGAGAAATCTTTGACGTAACAATGCGTGTGGTGTCATTAGTGGTGCAATCTTGTGCAGACCACGTTTTGTACCCACAACAGTTTTTTTTTGTGCTGTTAGCAGCCTGTTTAGTGGTAGTAGTTGGTGGTTTAACTTTTTTTGGTTTGGAAGTATTTACATATTAATTACTGCTAAGTTAATTCTTTCAGTCTTTCTTTCAAGTCTTTCACCAAGCGAAATAAACTCATCTCAACTCAAGTGCTTAAACGTCCGTCAAAGTGCTTGTAGTTTAGTCCCGGACTCCTTACAAGTTGGTACGTAATTTGATTGAGTGTAGTTGTATCAGATTTATGTCATGATAATATTTGTGTATAAGTTAAGAGATAATGACTTTTATAACATTACATGTTCCATTGCCTAAGTTTAACCGCCATTTGGGTGCGTATATTACTAGCCGAATGTGACACTTTCGCTTCAGAGAGAACGCATGGGCGCCGGCAGATTTTTTTCCAGGGGGGGTCAAATTTTGACAAATTTGCAGGGATAGATTACTATATCAAGTAATTATGTACACATTCCTTGTTTAGACATTCACTTTGACTCCATCAATTTCCCTTAGAGCATTCGTTTTTCAGTCATCACGTTTTTCGAGAAAATGTTGTAATTTTGCGATACTTTGAAATTCCAAGGGATTTGTATCGTTCAGACAGGCAGTGTTGCGTTCGAAACAAAATAGTAAACCCTAGTGTGGCGGTTGGTGCAGAGGGGTGCATTTAAAATATACAGGGTTGCTTGGTGCACCTTAATATCGCTTGGTGCACTTAAATATCACTTGGTGCACCGTAATATCGCTTGGTGCGAATTAGAACGCTTGGTGAGCCCTAATGTCGCTTGGTGCATATTTATATCATCCGGCTTTATACAGGTTTACCAAGTAATGTAAATGGCCACCCACGAGTAAACGCGCACCAAGTGGAATAAAGGTGCATCACACATGTTTAGGGTATATCAAGCGATGTAAGGACATAAACATGCACGGTGCACCAAGCGATCCTGTATGTTTTAGATACGCCAAAACGAATGCGGTTGAACCACATCCCCAAGTCTTCTCATAGTAACATAAAAACACAAATGTTGTTACTTAATGGATGCAGACAGTGTTTAGAGTCAGTAAAAAGGTTCACAAATCAAGTGCAAAAGTACACAAAATGGTGTGCTAAAAGTCACTGTGCTTTGAGTCACAACAAAATTACAACCAAAAAAGGATTGAAGAAAAAATGTACTAAATATTAAAATGTACTAAATATTTTGGCACAAATACATTTAAAGCTTGCAAAATGTTGCTTTAAATCTGTCCAAGTTATAGACCACAAGCATATCTTTAACACGAGGTATTGGGAAAGGTCTGTAAAAATAAATTTATATCAATTTAAATTTCCCTTTGTTTTATGTGAAGAGGGAGGGCCACACTTCATGGACCCAATGTGGAAGTAGCCAACATCTTGAGATCTATCTTTCTTGAACAAAATAAGCCTTCAAAATTTCTCGTTTTGAAGTTTAACTCTGTTGCAATCACCACCCCAATCCCCAGATAGTTGAAAGCTGAAAAACAAAATAACAGTTGGTGATTTTTTTTCAAACAATATATCATGTTAATTGCCAATGTTTTTAAATCTCTACAATATGATGTAATTTGTTGAATTCATAATATTATTCTAGAAGTGATTACGAATTAGTAAACATTTAGAAATTCAATAAAGCAAATGATGTTACAGGAAGTTCCAGTCTTTCCAATTCTTTGCCTAAAATCTGTTTCCCATCTTCCGAAATCTTGCAATGAAACAGCTTTAACATCCTTACTTTGTTCAAACAACCAGAAATAATTTTAACCTCGTGATTGTTGAACTCGTTGAAACTCAGGTTAAGTATGTCCATCTGCACAAAGTTGGATAATAAATTGATGCAAGTTGTAACTGACAAGTAATCTTTAACAAGTAGTCTTAAATGACAGATTTGGGTCAATAATTATGGGTCCCCTTCCCTGAAGGGGACACATTGATTTTACTCAAAATGTTTTTGTTTTTTTTGTTTTTTTTTCTTATTTTTTCTTCTACCCAAAGTTTGTCCGACTCGTTTTTCCATCAAATCCTTGATGGATTTGGATGAAATTTACACAGATGGTAGATGTAGTTATGTAGATGTGCATCCCACTTTGTTTTTGTTGATAACCCCAGTATTTACCCCGCTAGCCACCTAAAATGGGTATTTTTCCCCCGAAGTTTGTCCGACTCGTTTTTCCATCAAATGTTTGATGGATTTGGCTGAAATTTACACAGATGGTAGATATAGTTATGTAGATGTGCATCCCACTTTGTTTTGTTGATAACCCCAGTATTTACCCCGTTAGCCCCCTAAAATGGGTGAGTTTTTAAACAGTGTCAGAATTGGCTGAAATTTGGATTTCTTGTATAGTATGCCATTTATATGTGTCGATTGTTGTGTTCAACCCTGTAGTCCTAACATTTACCCCACAAGCCCCTCAAGTGTAAAACGTATTTGTATGTTACTGGTCACCACAAACGAAAGATTTCTTTGGAGCAATAGTGTCACAAGGGCAACCAGTTGTATGTTGCTCATTGGTGGGTTGCTTGGTGGTCGTTTTTGCGCCATGGCAGTTAGGTGCTTGTTAACAGCCCTATGACGTCAGAAACATTAACGGTTGTTGCTCAAAACACCTCTAGTGGTCGAAATTTTAAACATTGGCGGATTGGGCTGAAATTTTGCAGTACTATTCATTGAGTCATTGCGGTTTTTACATATTTTTTAGTTTGTGTGTCGAACCCAATTAGTTGCTCTACTAGCCCCCTAAAATGGGTCAGTTTTTTAAAACATTAAATAGGACATACTTCAAAGAATATCTGGGTTGAATCTAATTTTATAGCTTGTATTCTACATAGTATTATTATTTAAGCCCAGTGCCGATCACTGTGTTTTACCTTACATCACCCGACTTTCTCATGGTTATCTCTTGAATTGCATTATTTTCAACTTTACATGTGTGGGGACCCATGAGTTTTTGCCTGCAGAAACGACTAAAGTTATAAAAGACGATGGCTAATATGGGACCCAATACAAAATAAGCATGGGAAATATATTTATGTTTTAAAATAGGTTATAGTGTATATGCAAGGGCAATATGTGCTAAGCCACCCTTCTAGTTTCTTGTTCGTTTTAAGTTCTTTTTTGACAGGTTTTTGTAATACTGTTAAATTCTTACCGGGATTTCTAGGTGTTTGATTTTTTCACACAAAACCTCCAAACCAGTCGCAGAAATATCGCAACGCAACAGCTCCAGCCACCTCACTTGATGTAAACAACCAGAAATAATTATAACTCCATCATCTCCGAACTTGTTGTCACTAAGATTAAGAAGCTCCATCTGCACAAGATTTGCATTTGTTGCAATTGATTAATTGACAAAGCATGGAGTTTTATTGTCACATGACAAGAGATGTAAAAGTGTCATTAATTTGTTTATTTAATATAATATATTTCAAGGATTAGTAAAACCCTTACCGGTTTCATTTTTTGGCATAAAATTTCCACGCCATCCCTAAAAATATTGCAATGCACCAGCTCCAACCTTCTTACTTTGTTTAAACAACCAGAAATAGTTCTGACCTCGTCAACTTCGAACTTGTTGTAACTCAGATCAAGGAATTTAATCTGCACAAGATTTTCTACTATTTACTGCAAATGCATCAAAACAGTTGCTTGGTAACACACAAACCTATTTTTTATCTTGTGCTGAATGACACATGTATTTACAACAAAACTTGTGGAATTCATGAAAAAAAATTTTTGAAAATTTAAAGTGGATGACAATAGTTTACCTTGTTTGTGAGTTTCATAATTCCTTTACAAATCAGGTTCAGTGAGTCTAAGTTGAGGTTGCATTTGTATAGATTTAGCCTCTCAACAGGTCGATTCAACCTAGGGAGAATTTGACCCAGGGCATGGGCTGTGCTGCATGTGATGGGCGTGCGTCCAAAATTAAACCATACAGGAAAAATCTTTGCAATGGTATCTTTGTTATCATCTGAGCATTCTTGAACGTCAGTCAGCACATCTAACAATCAGTATGGAATAAGATTAAAGATTTATGGCAGTAAAGTGTTCATAAGAGATCCTAATATGTTTTGAAAAAGAAAATTTTGCCCCAAATTTAAGATCATTCACTATTTATTATGTTTGCATCTTAGTTGCACATAAATTTGGGATTGTAGTGAAAAGTCCTCCTGCATACTCTCCATCAAATACTTAAACATACATTTCATATTTATGTTTATTATGGGTCCCCTTCCCTAGATGTTTTTGCACATGCCGGTTAGAGGGGTTTTAACAGCATTATGACATCATAAAAAATGTCTGAATTCAATGAAATTTGGATAGCATGTTTAGTGCGCCATTTATAGGTGTCTATTTGTTGTGTTCAACCCTGTAACCCTATCATTTTACAATCGTGTGCAATTCACTGTTAATAGTAGCTGATTGTTGTGTTTTAGCTAATTTTCACACTATTTAACAGTTTCTCAGATAGACCATAAAAAAGAACAGACGTTTAAAAATGTATGAATTGAATGAATTTAAATAGCTTGTACTCCATATAGCATATTTAAATATGCACAGTACCAATCACTGCATATGACGTTACAATACCAAACTTACTCATAGTTATCTATTGAAATGCATTATCTACAACTTTGCATGTTTGGGCACCCATGAGTTTCTGCCTGCAAACAACCAAGGTAGACAGTGGATGATATGGTACCCAGTATAAAATATGTAAAGGAAATATATTAATGTTTTAAAATAGGTTTTAGTGTATGTGCAAAGGCAACATGTGCTAAGCCACCCTTCTAGTTGATAACTTGTTTATATTCTATTTGAATATACCAACAATACAAGTTATCACTAACTAATTTACAACATCAGTCAGAAAGATTTTTCTAGTAATAACAATGTTAAAAACATTCATACTCACCTATTAGTTGGTAATCAGACATGCTGGTTGTCACAAATTTGACAAACATGTTGTGAAATGTTTCACGCTTGTCTAAAATATAATAACAAACAAATTGTGTAATATAAGATTACAGTACACACATACACAGTGGCAAGGAGAAAGAAGCTTGTTAAATTCAAGAGTGGCAAGAAGAAAGAAGCATATTTAATTTTTTTTATCTTTGGATGGCGTAAAAATGTCAGCTAATGGGTTATTACATGGTTTTCCATTTCTTTTGTATTGGTTTTAGGGAATATAAACCTAGAATATAAAGAGGTTCATCAAGGGTTCTTGCCTGTATGACGCCGCTGCAAAATTCGTGTGAACATGGATGAGAGTCCCCAATCAATGACCTGGTTGGTTGTTCTGCCTTTTTCTTCACCTGCAATATACAAGAGTAAAATATGTTAAATGAAAATTTTGTTATTGTGTTATTTGTTAGAAACTATTCTTTCATTCACAGTTCATCAAATTCTTTGCATCCATAAAATCATATGGTAGTCTTTAACGTTTCATCATGTTTACTAACCATCTTTGTGGTCATCTCCAAGCAAAAATCCACAGATGAAGTGTCGAACCATAGACCAGTGGCTTTCATGGATAACCTGGTGAATGATTTCGTTAAATTGTGATTCAGGCATTGCCATGCAGATGTACACAGCTGCAAACATCTCTTGCAATGTCTGATGCATGAAGTAGAAGATTACCTTGTCACCTTCAAATAGTCTTGGGCATAAAGCTACTTCGATAACGAAATCTTGTATATTTACATCCACCAATTTCACCTTTTCTAAATCATCATTTGTAAACACTACTGTTTTGCGAACCATTCCATTGTAAGCCATTCTACCAAGTGGTTCAATAAGTTCACGAAATGGTATTCCTTGTTTGTGAACGGAGTTTTCAAACTGAAGTAAAACCGATTTAAATACCTTGGTGGTTGTGTCAAGTTGGTTTACATTTACATGCAAACCAGCATAAACCACAAACTGTAACAATAATGGGTTGTGGCAAAGTTGAAGTAAATGGGGTGCATTAGTGTTCAATCTCTTCCACAAATAATCAGCTTGACTTCCGGCGAAGTGACAAAATAGCTTATGCATGCCATCTGTTGGAAGATCACCAACAACAACTGTAAGATTTGGGCGCAACGCTTGTGGAATTGAAAAGATAGAATGCGTTCGGGATGTAAAAATTAGCAAGCAATCGCTAAAAAAGTTTTTGGAGCAAAAGTTTGCTACAAGATGCTGAATTGGCAAAGCTTTATCATAGGACACATTGGGTGGTTGTTTGTTGCTTAGCTTCCATTTGGATTGGTCATACCCGTCAAAAATCAAGACACATTTCTCTTGATTTTTTAACATCCATTCAAAAGCATTATCTCGAGTTTTTTGATCTACGTCTTTGA
This sequence comes from Phallusia mammillata, assembly GCF_965637545.1. Classification (NCBI taxonomy): domain Eukaryota; kingdom Metazoa; phylum Chordata; class Ascidiacea; order Phlebobranchia; family Ascidiidae; genus Phallusia; species Phallusia mammillata. The sequence continues at coordinate 4,687,894 of NC_137257.1, read as the reverse complement.
AAGGAAAGTCAATTAAAAGTTGTTGGGAAGTGAGAACCATATCATAACTTAAATCCATAAACCTCAAAAAAATCACAAAAAACTTGGCGGATTTGGCCAATCTTTTTGCCAATGTTGTCTTTCCACAGCCTGCAGGACCAATAAGAGCCAGGAAACCAATGCCCATCATTGTAGCTAGTAGGTTATTGAAGTCGATAATTTTTAAGATATTAAACTTTTCAAATTTATTTTGTTCAGTTGATGGATAGAAAGGCTCCTGTTTCGGTGGATCTTTGATTTTATAGATGTCACTTTCAGCTAAGTTCTGATACACTTCTGGAAATTCTGACTGATATACAGGCAAACCATGTATAACCTCTTTTGCTTGAAGTTTTTCTGTCTGATGCTGTTGAATTGTGTCTGCAGCTTGTTTTAAAATTGTTTCTGTGTACAAAATATAAAAGAAAAATGGTTCTTGTGGAATGATTGTTTGAGTTTTTAAGGACACAATTTTTTCACTAGGCAATATTAGTATCTCACAACACTAAATTCTGTCTTTCAACTGTGAGTTATTTATGTTTTGGGTGTTGGTTGTGGGGTTTCTGGAAAAAAAAACTGTTCTTGTCATGTCACACCCACACGTTTGCAATAATTGAACTTTTTTGTTGCAGTCATATTTATCTTTGGCTTTATTTGTGACCCAATTCAGGCACACATGAAAAAAATGTTGCCAACCCTGAGAAGAAAACCCTCTCTTATCAATCGGTGCAAATATTGCTAAACTTTTTGTTTGAAGCCCAACAACACGAAAGTAAGTCCTTATGGTTTTTGTTTTTAAAAGAAGTTTTTTCCTTTCTTTACTTAACTTCCACAAACAGCTAAAAATGATTGTCAATAAAGCAGTAGAGTGATTTCTTTTACCTGGGTCTTTGCACAATATTTTAAGAGAGGTTAAACTGTGCTGGTTAATAGAATATATATGTAATTAAAATCAATACTAGAAAAGTGGCTTTCTGATATACTTCCATTTTAAATGTTCTATACGATATTTACTAGTGATGGGACGATACCAGGTTTTGAAGCGAGTGCCAATACCGAGTACGATTACCACATGTATGTACCTTCGATGCTGAGTACGATTACCGAGTACTTAAGTATAGCGCTGTACTTAGTTGTATATCACTGTCTAATTTGTCTGCCATTGCCGGGGTACACACGTTCACACACACATGCCGAAAAACGTAATCTCCACGTGAAAGTGCATGAAAATATACGTAACTTTGCGGAACTTTTTCCCGATTTTGTGCTGTCCGAAGCAAATATTGGCAAGAAGTTGCCTGTATTCTTATGGTGTAAATTGGCCTTTGGTACTCGCACGTTGGTATCGAAAACTGAGACAAAATATTTCGATACCGAGTACGAGTATCGATACCACTGAAATCGTTCGATACCGAGTACCGGGTACTCGTCCCATCACTAATATTTACTATACTATACACAATTTTATCTACACATATAATTGTGTTTGCAAGCAAAAACGAGTGGGTCCCCACACGCTTGTTTGTGCGGATTTACGGTAAACCTATGTTGCGGTTATTTTTAGATTTTTAAGGACACTGTTTTTAACACCATGCAGTCCTTAGTGTTCAACAATACCGTTTAGCCTAATTTATACATGACTTATGTACTGATTCTTGGGTTGATTTGTCAAAAACAAGATACGTTATGACGAAAAATTCTTAACTGTGTTGTAATGCTTACAAGTTGACCTTTAGTGACCCGTTGTTATGCGACGGCCAAGCTGACAACGAGATATTAAAGACCATTTATCGCGGCATTCAAACAAGTTAAAGTTTATTTTTTCATATTTATGTTGATCAACGACGTTTTGCCTGACATAAACGAAACCGAGGTACGTTTATCAAGTTTAAATTACGTCTTAGGTGTAAAACCTTCGCCAAAACTGAAAATGCGCGTGATAACTCAATAAAACGACACAGCATTGCTGCTCACAAAAAACAGCTGATTTCTAATCACCCAAATGACTGTCTCGTAAAACGTCTGTCCAGACGTGAAGCTGAGCACTCCCGCTCTGCCGCCTTAATCGTGAACCAGTAAACTCCTCCCTTGGGACTTGTATCTGACTGATAGCGTACATGGGTTGTAAAGGTAACTGGCAAAATTTTAAATACTAAACGAATACCCTGCTTAAATAATTGTTAAATTTTTTAAATATTTCTGCACCATAGGGCTTGTATTTCTGGCCTAAAACTAAAACCGATTATTTGTGGTTTAAAGGGTGAAAAATGGGTGAATCCGAAAAAAAGATACAAAATTCTTTAAAATTACATTGCACCAAACAACAAAGCATGAAACTCCAAGATGCTGTACTTTAGTCAGTACAGCCGTTTTAAAAATTTTACGTTTTGGGGGCCTGTGGGTGAACCGCTGGGTCAATCGGGGTCAAACTTCAGGAGGATCAAATTTGGATTATTAACTAACATATCTGTAAATTTGAAGCACTCTTTCTTGACCAAATGCGTCTCACAAACCAATGTTAGACAGAAAAAAGAAAAAAAGAAAAATACGGACAAAAACAATATGTGTCCCCTTCAGGGAAGGGGACCCATAATAATTGTTTGGTATGTGTGGACAATCCAAGGATTTTCTTTATAAAAGATGGGCTACCATTTGAGATTAATAATCCTGGTGCTGTTAACGTGTGTATATGTCAGAGAATAAATTGGATCCAATCTGTAAATTAATATTTGCTATTGTTTACAAACACTTACCATCAGTTCCTTTGTCATGTGTAGCACTGCGTTGAGTCTTTTCAGTCTTATCTGAACAAAAGAGTAATATATTGTTAGTAAAAAAGCAAAAATGTTATCTTGATAAATGTAGTGTTGTTGCCAGGCATTGTTTATAAACTTTCCTTTTGCTCAACCTACAATAGTATAAGACTCATCCAATGTTTCTTTATCAGAAAAAATAACATTACTTTCAAACTCAAATATGTTTTACATAAACATCAACATGTATATAAGAGAATGTATTACAATTTATATGAAAACTTACTCAAATCATTGCCAACAATGTTAATCACAGAATGTGATATAGAGGTTCGATCAAAGTTGGCTGTGAAGGTTTCTGCAAGACAAACATCAATAGCTTTGTTTTCACATTTCTGTTACTGTGTCATGATTTTTTGTATACATGCCACAGTTGTAAAATAGGACTGGGCATATCTAGAAATTTTAAGAGATGGGGTCCAACAGTTTTGGGGATGATATCAATTGTTCTGCTTTAGGAAATTTTGCTTATAAATGTCTATACAAAATTTTATGTTTTGGAGGCATGTGTGTAAGCTGGTGGGTCATCTGAGGTCAAACCTCTAAAAGAATTAACTTTACTTTTCAAGTCGGTGTAGAGTGTTCCTAATAAAAATATAGTGTTCCTAAGATTTCTAACAAACGTATTTGTAAATTTAGATAAGTTTGAATCACTCTTTCTGGACCAAACTGTTGAAACAAATCAGCAATAGATAGAAAAAAGAACAAGAATTCAGACAAAAAATTATGTGTCAGAGAAGGAGAGTGATAAAAAATCTTGAAACAAACAGCAAAATAAAAGTTGGCAACAAATAACAAAACAAACAAGTCACCTGTCTGCTTTTGTCCCAAACTTTGATCATTCTGAAAAACAGAAAAAAATGTTTTCGATAACAGAAAAAGGTGTACAGCTAGATACATAATTCAAGAACCCTAAGTTTAAAAAGAGTTACGAACGCAGCGAATTATAGCACCTTATAAATGCTAATGTACAGCCTACAGCCTTCATTTTATATGGCTTAATTAATCCTTGTATTGCAATACAAACATTGTTAAATTTGCTTAAATTTTGAAAGACAAACAATTAAAAGTTAACACACAACCACAATAACATACATACCTCAACATTATGACTGCTTGAACTAGGCTGGTCCATTTATTCTTATGGCAGAAATGACAAACTTAGTTGGCCATGTTTAGGCTTCATAAATGCAAAAGGCATTTTACTGGTAACAAAAAACTTTAACATTTTTCAGAACATTTCAATAAATTAATGAACTTCAAGAACAATGGATTTGATCATCATCGGCACTTCTGCATGCAAAACCATTTTGGTCCATTTTATCAAAGATTTTCTAAAAGGTCAGTTTACACCTTTTCATAAAGCTTTCGTACATATGGTAAAAAATATGGCCAAGGTTATTTTATAGGTCATAGCAACCAGTGGTGGGATTCAAATTTTTTGTCAGCCGGTTCTGTTACAAAAAGTCCATTGACAGTAACTTGTAATGCTAACGGTTCGCTGATCTCATCAAATTTCATGAGACGGTTCTATTAAACCAGCTGAATCCCGCCACTGATATCAACTATTGGGAATTTTTTAAGTTCATGTGATAGAAATGCATTGTGAAGAGTCTAAGGTTTGTTACTTGTACTATTTTAGCAACTTTTTTGTAAAATGTTTTATTAAACCCGGCAAAAACTTGTGCAATAAACATTCCTGTCAAATTGTTTTTGTAACATCACCGAACAAGAGAAAAAGCAGAATAAGCATGTTGTTTTGTTAGGTCTTTAAAGTCCGACTCACAAGCTTAATATCTTTTTCCCACTTCTCAACAGGCCTCCCTTCTTTCTTTAGCTGCTACATTTATAAATGTTAAAAACTTAGCTCAATCAGGGTCTGCCCTGTGGTATGGTGTGGAGGTGGACTGTGGACTAGACCACTAGAGTTCCTTCTCGAGAAATTCTCGTCGAGATTATTTTTATTTATTTCTCTCGTCGAGAAATTTTTATTTATTTCTCGAGAAAAATTATGTCACGCATCTTAAACAAAAAGTAAATGCGACACCTCTTATTACGTGTATTTTTCGTTTCAACTCGCCTCTAGAGCGGACTGGGCACATAACTTTCTTATTTTGCTTCCGAAACAGCCATTTTTAACGTGCGTTGCCGCTAAACTTTCACCTTTCCCAGGCAGAAGTCGCGCCTGGTTGATTTGCTAGCGAATCACTACTTGCGATCGTTACTAGAAGCGAAAAAACGTACAATCGGAATTTTTTTTGTTTGTTTTTGTTACAAAATCGGCTTAAATAAAAATTTCGAGACTCTCGAGATTCTCGAGAAATGGATTTTTAATTTCTCGTTTCTCGAGAAACAAAAAAATCGAGAAATAGAGGAACCCTACTGTGGACATGTCTAAAATACGGGAATACGGGACGACGGAAATACGGAAATTGAGGTCTGAAAGACGGGAGAGACGGGGTTACGGGAAAGCGCATATTCAACATGACTAAAAGACGGGACTGGGTGAAAGTTCAACGCAGTTCTTATAGCGTTAGACGGGACTACGGAAAAGCGTTTGTTAGACTCGATTAAAAGACGGGTCTGGTTGAAAGTTCACACGCAGTTCTTATAGCGTTAGACGGGACCACGGAAAAGCGTTTGTTGGACATGACTAAAAGACGGGACTGGGTGAAAGTTTACACGCAGATCTTATAGCGTTAGACAGGACTACGAAAGCAAGTGTTGCAAAAAAAACTACGTAAGCAAGTGTTGCAAAATATCTGTTTCTCTCGAGTTTTACCTTCTTGACAATGCCCATCCTCGTCGCATTTGTGCCACAGGTTGGGTTGGTCGTTTGTTTCGAAAAGGCCCGAAAAGCATTCATTCGAGAGCGGAAATATAGGGCAATTACAACTTTTCCACATTTTCTGCTGCTCATAAAAGTTAATCTTTAAACTTTTCATTATGACGTTTTGGACTGTCGCATCGCTGGGAATAAACCTAAGCCAGTTACGAGCTTTATGTCACAGTTTTGGCGATGGGAATGTTGTTTAGTATGGAAAAACAATTTAAGAAACCCTCTTAACATACAGTCGCGCTATTCCTGTTTGTGTAAGACGGTACTGCTCATGTTTATACACTAGCTCTGAAAACTTATCAAAGTTTTGGAATCATTGATTAGTTGAACTTTATGTTTCGTCAATCATATTTTCAAGCGTATATATGGGTGGCAAATTTATTTTCTGACTTAAACTTTCGCTGGCATTTGTTGTCGCTGTCCGGCCAATAATCTGCAGTTGTGTTTTTATGTCTTCTTTCAGGGACCGGTCAAGTAACCACGAAAAGATAAGGAACATGTGCTGCTAAGAATTTAAGAGCAATCCTCATAATCATCCAGTCTCGTCTAGCGCTGTAAGAACTACCTTTGAACTTTCACCCGGTCCCGTCTTTTAGTCATGTCTATAACAAACGCTTTTCCGTAGTCCCGTCTAATGCTATAAAAACTATAAGTGAACTTTCACCCAGTCCCGTCTGTTAATCATGTCGAACAAATGCTTTTCCGTAGTCCCGTCTAACGCTATAAGAACTGCGTGTGAACTTTCACCTTTTAGTCATGTTGAATATGCGCTTTCCCGTAGTCACGCCTCTCTCGTCTTTTAGTTCGGCACCTTTCCCGTATGTCCCGTAACCCCGTCTCTCCCGTCTTTTAGACCTCAATTTCTGTATTTCCGTCGTCCCGTATTTCCGTATTTTAGACATGTCCGTATGGTGTTAGTAGCTGTAGCTCTACCACCATTCTATTTTAATTTTAAGGAACAAGGGCTTTGGGTAAGGTCCAGTCTGTAGAACATGGCAGTTCCCGACGAGATCTCGTGCGTGCAGGACCTATACGTCCCGCGTGCGCGCGTGCAACTACCAGAGTGAAGCTGGTGAGCAATCGCTATTGCGCTAAAACTAAAAAAGATACGGTACTGAAATTTGCCATATGCTGCCATACTCTGCAGACTGGGATAAGGTTAATTTTTTTCTCTTCAAAGTCTGATCATGCACATTTTGGCTTCTGAACATTTTCGAAAGATGTGGACACATTTTGGCACTTGCTCATTTACAAAAAATTGTGCGCACATTTACTCCCGCGCTATTCACGCACATGGTGCAAAAAATAACCATTGTCATTCTGCCAGAATGGTAAAAAATATCACCCCCCCAAAGTTGTTTATGACTCAGCGTCTATTTTCAGCAACTATGACGCAATAACAATCATTTTTACTCCTATTTATATCAATTTTAAATCATAGTAAAGTTGTTTAAATAAGAATTATTATTGTTTATGTCAAAAAACTGTTGTACTGGGTTTGATAGCTTAGCCCTAAACTTTAGTTCAGTAGCGTAAATAGCCATCTCCAACACCCGAAGGGACATTTTTTGTATTTTCGCGCCTAAAATTGTGTAATGGGGTTTGCACCATTGCGTTGTCATTAGGTGGTGTTTTTACTGCAAACACTTTGCAAACTGACAAAAAAAAAGCTGAAGGGTATCCCGTACAAGTTTGGCACCAATTTTATTGTTTATCGATTAAGGATTGTGAAACAATCATTTGGAATTTATTTGCACTACTTCGTCTTGATTGTCATCTTTTCGTCTTGGAATGGAGTGTCTATAAAATATGAAGGTAGGCTATTAGATATTAGTATGTTTCGCAACAGTAAAATTCAATTATTTGCAAACATGCGTCAAATAGTTTTACATCCACAATTTACCGAACAATTTATTCTACGAATAGTAAATTATTGCTAAATCGTGTTTATAGGGCCTTAAACTAAACTCTATAATTTAAACATCTTGAGGGTATTTAGCAGCAAGAGCGTTTACCAGTTAGAATAGGCATCCGCGCAGTCTGGTACCAATGACGGATGAACGCAGACATTGTACGTAGGATCAAACACAGCACCATATGCACAGTCTTTTGTCTTCAACTCTCCACTTGCACACTGTAAAAGTTGAACCACATTTTAATACTGCACATGCTAATGTATGCCAATGCTAGTGTATTCAAATCGAACTCCTAAAATCGCTAAACGGACCTCATTGGTTGCTTTTGAAATTCACTAAATATGGAATGATGATTGAGATTTTTAAAAAACATTACCTCGAAAAAACAACAAAAAGAAGTTGCGATGTATTAAATGTACATTGTAATATAGAACAGATTGGTAGGGAATAATGGACAGTATCAAACTGTAGGCTACTGTTTTGGTGCTCTGTAATTAAAGCGTAGTTTTTGTGTTTTTTTGTGGAATATTTTGTGGTTTCCAAAACATGTTTTGTAGCCAGGCTTTATTTTCATCAAGTTTAACTCAAAACATTTTATTGATGCATTAAAAAGATATTTTAACTGTTGTAACAAATTTGTTTATGGTATACGGGTAGACACTATTTAGTTCTTTTATCATTAAACTTCAAATCCTCTTTACAACGCCCTGTGTTCTATTGACATGTTAACCAATTTGTGATTATTGAGAAAAGCAATACATTCAGTGGTGACATTGGTGGTATTCAGCTGGTTCGCACCGGTTCTATAGAACCGTCTGACGAAATTTAATGAGATTAGCCAACCGGTTAGCATTACTGGTTACTGTCAATAGATACTGCCCATTTTTTTGTATAAAACGGACTGAAAAATATGACTTTTATGATAAAACCGCGGGCTGACAGAAAATTTGAATCTCACCACTGATTACATTATACCTGGTAAAATCTTAAACAATCCCCGTTCTTTTCAAATGGATACGAACTCTCAGGATTTCCTTCAGCATCAGTGCATGAGATTGCTGGAGGAGACAAGAAGAGATTGAGAACGGCAACGTTTGAAACATCAGCCGCGTTTCCAGCATCGTCAGTGGCACGCATTGCGATTCCAACTCTGCAACCAAACAATGGTAAGGAATATCATTTTTGACTTACTTTCTTTTGTGTATTTAAAAAAACGTAAGGTTTTGATTTAAGCAATAAATTAAATAAAAAATAAAAAAACTGTTTTACTATTTGTTAGTCTTCTTTATTGACTATCATATTAATTTATTAAATATTTATTGCTAGGCTAATATAAAAACAAGCCTGAAACGAGCCCAATTTTACCGTCATTGAACTGCTTGCTGAGACGCTGGCAGGTAAAAACAATACTTTTAGCTCGGACACGGACAAGGCAGTGGTGGGATTCGGCCGGTTCGCACTGGTTCTATGGAACTGTCTCACGAAAATTGTATGAGATCAGCAAACTGGTTAGCATTTCTGGTTACTGTCAATGTACTTTTTGTAACAGAACCGGTTGAAAAATATGACTTTTGTGATAGAACCCGCTGACAAAAAATTTGAACCCCACCGCTGGGACAAGGCGTAATTCAATTGTAGTGTTTGAATGAAAAATCGAGATAACAGTTTGCAAGGACAGCTAATGTTATAAATGTGATAAAGTCAACATGTTACACATACGTTGCCATTTCCACATCAGCTGGTATATCAGGAAGTTTCACAACCATAACTTCAGGCCAATACGCTCTCAGAGGATAATCTATATCTCCCTGCGTCACCATGACGTCAGTCACCAGTTCAGCGTCATCAAATGACGTCAGAAGGTCGCTTGTTGACCCGTAAGTGTAGCGGATTTCGTATTGGGTGGCTAAAAATCATTAAAAAATAAAATGCTATCTTTATTCTGCTAAACATTATAAGTGTGTGGCTTTTTGTTTCAATTGTGTTTTAAAATGGGTTGGATCAGTAGTTTGTAAAACGGCTTGAGAACTTTTGATCAACAGTCTTTGCTTTTGGCATAGTCATTTAGTTGTAACGTGTTTTAACAAAGATTTCTACGTTGTCGAACATGTTATATACTGGTATTACTGTATGAGAGTAGAAAGAATGCAAGTTGAGTGTGTTTTAATCACAATGTGCATTTAAGCAATGCAGCAAGCAGAGTCCACTTTGAAACTAATAGTAATGACAATGTCAATGCGTTAATTAGTGGGCCTAAGTAAATGATGATATCAATTCGCACATGTGCTATATAGATATTTCATATGTTACACACACACACCAGTGCCAACGGCGTTGTCGTCCCCAGGAGCGGTGAAGGTAATTTGAATCCCTTGATTTGCATCCAGCATATCCACTTGGATCGCTTTCAAATCTATAACTCGGTTTGGTGGGATAATATCGTTATAAAAGTTGCTCACTGACCTGAAAACGAAGTTTTGTACTTTTTGTGTAATCTGCTATTGTTGCGGTTTTAAAATTCAACAGTAAAAAATATACACTTTTACATAATTTTCAAAACTATTAAGGCAATCAATTTTTTTACCATACAGTTAATCAACAAGCAATTGTAGCTCGACCAAACTAGTTTTGAGACACAGGAAAGATGTCACATTACTATTTTTTTTAAATAGTTTTCTACACAAATTTAACATCTTTACTTGTCGTGGTGGAAGCTTCCGAGCGTAGTTACTCTCTGGAATGGTTCAATATCTTTTGTTGTGAGGGGTGGAATTTGTTGTGGAAGATTTGTGTTCAACACAACGCTGCCTGGAAACGTTGAAAATATTAAGTTGGAGTTTTGATCTGGTTAGTTTATGCATTGTTTTGTAGGTTTGGAAAGTAGCTAAAAACACTGTTTAGTTTTTTTACAACTTGTTCTAGAAACAACAAACAATAACAGAGCTCAGTAAAGCACCAATTCACACTGTCATGAAGCAATCGTGAAAATCCTCATAGATGTTACTAAATATCCAAGGCTAGAAACATATGAAGAAACTGTTGGCGTTGCTATAATTGAGTTGTGAATACGAAACGGTGGCACATTTATAACTACGCTTTACGATACATTTTTGTGGAATTTGTTTCATAGGGCCTAAATCTAAATCATTTGTTTTCAACCTATGTCCGAACTCAACTTACAACTCTACAGTGATGCGTTTTTGGTGCTAAAATACGAAAAAAATTGTTGGTTATTGCCACTTTAACAAACCCACCATCGTCCTTGACATATCCATAGTTCACGGCGGCAGATGATCCACGACGTTTTGTTTTCACAGAAAGAGTTTCTGAAACGTTTCCCAAACCGACTGCTTTAATCTGAAAATCCAGCAGTTTAGTTTGGGTAAGGACAACTTAAAAAACCTTTAGTATAATTTACCTGTACGCTAAACTTTCCTGAGTCGGTGTATTCGCTGAAATATCGACTGTAGACGCCATCGTTTGAACGTATGTCGGGAGCTAAAACAATTGTTTTGATAAATGGTGACACCTTAAAAATTTTTTGCGTATTTTGTAATCGCATTTTGGAAGGTTCTGTTCATTTAGATTGTACCAATACACGCAGTATTTATGTGGATTTTATGTAATACTGATATCTTAACCATCGAGCATTTGCATGACACGTAAGCTGCAAACAGTGCATCCTGTTTCGATATACACAGTCCAATCAGTACTACCAACGTATTGTCACTATAGCTGCACTGATGAGACCCAATAAGCCAAAAGAGTGTACACTGTCTGCAGCTTACCGATCCTTTTTTTAGGTTTTTTTTATTTGTTTTTTACTAGAGAAGACATCTTTGATAAAGGTTGGGCTTGTTGAAAGATAAAAGGGGCTTGCTCGTTTCAAATATAACATCTTTGTAGATTTAACAAGACCGTAACATCTTTGAAGTTGTTTGTAATAAGGTTTATTTTTGTACCTGCACCGTTGTCAAACAAGTCGATGGTGCTAACAGTTCCGTCTGGATGGTTGATTGTCGCCTGAACTTGAGCACCCAAAATCGCTTCGTAACCTCTCGACACCTGCAAAGTCATTGTACATTTTTGTCTTTCCAAATTTTTTCGTGACTGTCTCGAATGTTATTTCAGGTGAATTGAAACGCATTAAAAACGTCAAAACAATTTGTGACATTTATAGATTTTTTTGGTTATATTTTTATTTAACTTACCTTATATGGGTATTTTAAAAAAATACGACGCAACCAATGCAATTGATTGCACCCTATAAGACAGTCGTTTTAGTGTTGAAATATGTTAATTGTAGTCCAATTTGCTAAGCGCTGCCACAGTTCAGATACTTAAGTTAACACAAATTGTATCTTTACCTTTGAGTATAAGATGGTTGGGCTCTCGCTTGTGTCGTCAACCAGTGTCATAGTTGATTGAACATTGATCGGCAAAAGATCACTGTTACTTGCTTTTGAAGTTGCTACAACTGCAACGGTTTCGAAATTACTTCCGGTTGCAATCATAAACTCCCATACTCCGCTCTGAAAGTTAGGACACAATTTACCAAAGGTGTGCCAAAAATTAAACAATTCTGATTGGTCCAGCGATGACGACACATGTTTATTAATCGGCGTTGACTGCTGTGTCCTGTGTTTTACAAAACTGCTCGGTTCTTTGTACAGTTTGCTAATACCATTATATTGTTTGTAGCATTAAAAAGTAACATTTAGTATCCTTCCCGCATATGCATCATATGTCGACAATCACTGTTTAAATGTGTAATTATCTGTTGTAACAATTGACGAAGCAACAGTGCTCCCTAATCAGAATCAGTCAACAATGGTGGTAAACGATGTATATTTCGCCCATGTGGGCATCATAAGTCACCCTTATACAAATAGAATCATAGAGGAGCACTATTGCTTTGCCAAACGTAATTTTAAAAGAAAATATTTTTAAACAAATTTTAAAATAAACAAGAAAGCTAAATTTTGTAAAAGACAAACAATAGTAGCAACATGTAACTGAACTGAAAAGTTTTTCAAACTTGTATTTTGCCTAAACTTACATTTTTTAAACAAGCTTACCTACCATAGCAATGCCAGGTATTTTAAAGAAGACAGTCTTATGGTCGACATCAATAACAGCATCATTGTTTCCGTACGAGTTGCCGACTGGATCAGTAATGAATATAGTTGGAGCAATCCAGTAATCAGACCACACAAAGGAGAAGGTCGTCGATTCGCCAATGGTTGAATCAATCACGACTTCACCTTTCTTCGTCCCATGCGAAGGTATGGTGTATTTTTGGTCAAATACCTAGCATAAAAAACTTTGATGTTTGTTCGACTTGAATGGGTCTATTTCAATGCCACAATATAAAAATTTACAATACAAAAAAATGTAAACCTTTTTTCGGTTTCTATTTCATGTTTGTTCGACTTGAATGAGCAGTATTTGACCCCTGTATAAATTTAGTACCTTGCCGGACCTCCTAGTGCAATTATCTCATTTTAGAAACCGAGAAAATGTTTACATTTTCAGCCCCTTGTGACCATATCCCACGAACTCAAGATCCACTGTCCTGAAATGTTATTACTCCAGTCGAGTGTTCGAGTCTCACCCCCAGGCAAGCTTTTTTAAAATACGACTTGCCGCCATAAAAGAACACGTTCAATCCGTATAACGGTTCTTATTGCCCTGATTTACCAATCCTGCCTAAATTGGAACGGTATGCCTTTGCTTGCATAGCACACTTTTGATCCAATTCGGTCATCATCGTAGGTAAATCTGATTTTCAAAGGTTACTGGTAAAAAAATTGGGTTCAGGTCAAGTTAGGGGATCGGGTTACAATTTTCAGTCCGTTTTCTAACTCTATTTAAAACAAATCAAGAAATTATATTCAAACAGATCATTAATTAAAAATAATATATGTTAGTCGGTTTCAGTTTAAAGAGATGCAAACTCCTGTACCTGGTAAAGATCTGTGTTCAAGTTTCCATCATTGGTTTCCGCCAATGACTTGAAAGCTGAAACTATAGTGGATGGATCTGATGCGTTCACAACATACATGACTCCCCCTGAGTCTTTTACCAATTGTTCCAGATCTGGGTTGGACGCCTCTCCGTAAAACACAGCATTAACGGCGACGCTCTAAACACAATTATCTTTTCAAAATTAAAGTTGGAAGAAAACTATTACAAACTGAAAATTTCATTTCCTATTGCTATAATCTGGATGGCTGCCCGTTTTAATCATTGTAGGCTTGGTTTCAGTAAGCCACTTTTTACAAAAAGGGTTTTAAAAATGTATTAAGTAAACTAAACAACAGGCACATATAGGAAAAAGTATATAAGTATAAAATATATAAACATATTTTTGGAACCCATGCCTACAATCGTTCTTAAAGAAAAAAATCAAATACTAACCCTTAAAAGAATGGAATCAGCTACATCTTTCACATAAGGTGCAGTATTTTCCAATCCATCCGTCATGATGATTATTTCTCCCCCAGCACTTACTCCAAACGCCTGTAAATAATATTCTGTAGTATAGTTTTAAACGCTCCCTACGTTATATTGTATTTGACTCAATGTAGGCCTCTTTAAGCAATACCGTAATTTGCAATACCTGAAGTGCTTGGCGCAGGCCACAACCAATACAGGTTTTGCTCTTAGTTCCAGTTGGGAAGTTGGCAACCAAGCTCTCTCTTGCTTGGTCGTTTTCGAGCAAAACCAATCCGTCTACCAAATCACTTGCTTCAACTTCAAACTGAACCATCCCCATGTAGCTGTCGGTGGGGACAAACTGCTTGATGAACATGCTCGCAGCGTTTTTCATGTTTGAAAATTGATGCTGAAATCAAACGACAAAAAGATTTAGTAGTCATTCAAGATGTATCTATTAACAGTAGCATAACTAAGTTGTTTAGTTTTAAAGCCAATGTGCACTTTACAGGATATGTTAAATTTAGTACCAGCAGTAATAATACCATTTGTCTTCTTTGAAATGGAGAAATGCTTAAAGCAGGGTAAGAAAGCTATTCTCAATCGGGGCTCTAAGACCCCAAAAAGGCTGTCATAGATTTTAAGAGTACGGGACCCTAGGAGCCTAACAAATGTGACCCTTATTAGTGCTAAACCCATTTAAGAGATCCATTGTTCCATATTTTTTTTCTTATTGCACATAAAACTTTTATTTTACTTGTGGGTGGGGACATGGGTTTTCAAATTTGTTTTGGGTGGACAACGAACTATTCAAGTCTAAGAACCACTGCTGTAAAGCCAAACGAAAAAATATAGTCTAGCCTCATAAATAAACCTAATCTGTTTTACATGTAAGAGTATATCAGTATCAGTGTGTGTAAAATCCATGGGTTTTGAGAGGCTCCAGGGACCTAAGACCCCTAACAAGTGTCACCGTCATTAGTGATGACCCCAAAGTGATCCAATGTCATTTGTGCCCTACCCCATGGGTTTTGAAAGTTACTTCATATTGGGAAATAAACAAATATGTCGTACGTGTAAGAAGTATACCGGTGTGTATAAATGTCAATTTGAACTTGCAAAAGACTTACCTTGTCACTCATACTGCTGGAAATATCGAAAGCAAGTACAATACGATATGGCAGGGGTTGTACGATGTTAAAATATGGAGTCACGTCCAAAACGGCATCATTTGCAGGGTTGTTGTCACCAGCGAAATCCTCAGATGATGAAATCACACCCCACTCGCTACGTTGGTTGCAGAGCAAGTTGTGTTCATTGGGAGCATCCTTGTCGTGCAAGTTCTGCGGGTCTGACTCGTCGTCGTGGTCAAATGTGAAGAGCTGGATAAATGATTTGGCTGGTTACAAACTTTACAAACAATAGCTCTACAGTGCGGGTCAACAACAACGTTTACGGAAAGTTTACAAAAGGATTACAAAAAACGTTTAAGGAAAATGCGATTTTCTCTTAGGGGGAATTCCTCCCCAGTTGGGAACCAGCAAAGGCTTATGTAGTTTTTCCTTAAGCTAAAATTTACTGGTATCAGATACATCAAATCTGTAATGGACGTTAGTTTACAAACTACGATCACCAGAAAAGCTCTATTTGGATTATCATATATCTGGCAGCAATAGTTTATACATTAGCTACATCATTATAAAATATTACGTCGTTGTGATATTGAAATGACATAATGGAGGAATGCACTCCGTCTTTTTGGTTCTCGAATGGGATGAAAATGCAGCCATCCAGTGGAAGCCAGTTAGTTTCTTGTTTATACTGACAAGTTGAAACTTCTCCACTTTCGAAATCGACCACGTAGTTTTCACCCAGAACCGATGCAGGGCTCCTACATCATAACAAGTAAACGTAACCTTTAATTGTAACTGCACCGTTGGTAGAAGCCTTTTCGTGTTGGTTGGGTTGACAATTTAGGCAAATGAGAAGTGAAATTTGGTAGTTGTGTTTTATGTTATGTGAATATAGTATTTATAATACCTGTTTCAGATCATTATAGCAGACTAGTTTTACTCAATATAGACCTAAATGTCATGTTCTGTACAAAGAAATTTTTGACATGCAAATGAACTAGGTAACGAGCAAAAAGTTGACATAAGCGCAAGAGCATATAAAGTAACATCAATGAAACAATTTTTTATGTGTTAATTATTCGTTTCAAATATCAAAATCAAAGGAACGGTTTTGTCTACAAAACCTTATAACTGGAAGTTATATCGAGTGAATTAATTGAATACCTGGTGTATTGTATCACGCCATTAGCGTCGTAGTAATAATCTTCGTAACCATTTGTCGCAGTTTCATCAAAAATTCCCCACCTCAAGTGCGCCCACTCGTGGACGAACGTTTTGTCTAAGAGCAAACCAAGTTTCAAACAACAGGATTTGGGCCAGGATTTACCAAGCAAAAGATAACGTTAATTTGTACATACACACAAATTTCAGAATTGCTGCGCAAACCACGTTAAACGGTATAGAGTTTGCGGGTCTGAAATTTTGTCAAAAAGAAAATATCTATTTCACCAAAATGGTTAAATTGTGTCATAAGGGGTGTTGAGCGTAAAGTCAGGCCCGAATCTAGTCACTGTTGTTTAAGCGTAAGCTGAAACTTGAACCTAAACGTTAACGCTTCAGTCCCAATTCCAACTCTTAAACAGTGAGAATAAACAAACAACTAAGGAACAATTTCAGCATGCTTTTTGCAATAAAAATATTCAGTCGCTCACATGCAAAGATTTTTTCCGAGTTGTAACAAACGGTACTCGACTTTTCCGAAACAATTTCTGGGGCTTTTTTAGGTCAACGAGATCGCTATTGGCATAAAGAGTATTAAGTATTTTACAATATATTGAAATATCATACCAAGTTACCTTTTGGTCCATACATGTCAGTATACTGTATGACTAAGTATTGCTCATCCAGCAGTTTTATTGTAAACAATCGACGTTTCGACGTCCTATACAAGACGCCTTCATCAGGATAATGACATAACTTGCAGGACAAATTTCTTTTAAAGCGACAAAATGCAAACCACACACATGTAAAACAGCGATAACAAGATCACGCGGCTGCAAACTCGCACCACTGTAGCGATAAAACAAGCTCAGTGGTGTAAAAGCGACCGATAATTTATCGGCATTAGAACATCTGTTTTAACGTTCATTGTGTTGGCGCGTGAATGGATGTTCCAAGACTCTAGGAAACTTCGCTTGTGAAAATCAGTTTCCTTCACCAACACTTGAGCAGCAGAAAAGTTAATGCTGTGATGGTGAGTGGTTGCATGGTTTGCCAACGCTGATTTCTTCGCATCCTTCTTGCCCACATCCCTTTCGTGCTCCTTCCGGCGCGTATTTAGACTTCTACCAGTCTCACCGATGTATATTTCGTCACACTCCCCGCACGGTATAGCATACACCACACCCCTAGTTGCAGTAGCATCTAGAGGATCTTTTGGGTGCGACAGCATCTGACGTAGGGTGTTTGCTGGTTTGACCCCAACCGATACTCCGAAATCGGTCAACATACGACGGATTATGTCTGTTAACCTTGGTATGTAAGGTAAGGTGACGAAGGCACGTTCTTTGTACTGGATTTCTTTCCGTGAAATCTTTTTGTGATCACGGAGAATCCAGTTCGGGTAGCCATTTAACCGCAGGGCCTCATTTACCCTGTGCAACTCCGCCTGAAGCAATGCTGGGTCTGTCGTCAAGCGTCTGGCCTGGTCTTTAAGTGCTTTGACAACAGCCCTTTTCTGGTACAAAGGATGATGGGATGTGAAGTGTAAATAGCGCATGGTACTGGTCGGCTTGTGGTACACACGCGTGGAAAGTTTACCATCCGCCGCTTTCAAAATTTCCACATCTAGGAAAGGAAGCCGGTTCTTGCTTTATCCTGAT